>NC_064290.1:15287322-15348541 GCF_019186545.1 Solanum stenotomum
CGGAGGTCGGAATTTCAAAAATACAAAAATAAAAATACCGACCTCTGGAGGTCAGAATTTCAACATTACAAAAATAAAAATACCGACCTCCAGAGGTCGGAATTTAAAAAAATGAATATTTCGACATAAAATAAAAACCGACCTCCAGAGGTTGGTATTGAATAGCGACCAAGCTTTTTCCGACCTAAGCTGGGATGTCGGTTTTAGGTCGGTATTTCAGGGAATACCGACCTCCGGAGGTCGGTATTCACTGTTTTTTTAGTAGGGTAACCCTATATTCACATAATCACTGGTTAATCTTTAATGAATATGTAGATCTAAGTTTTATTGGCTATGTTTTATTATCATTTTTCACACTCTGTGGTTCAGTAATTTACTGGAGACTATACCATATGAGGCCTAATCACAACTTAGTCTTCTTTTTATTTTTTCTTTATTTAGGAGACCAATTGTTAAAGATATGAACTTGGTACTGTTTTTATGGTTTTATGTGGGGTTTTTATGTTCTTTTGTTCATTTTGCACTTATAATTTTACTGGATTGTAGTTTTTACATTATGTTTTAATAGTTAGCAGTTTCATGAATGATGAAGTTTATGTTGCCATATAGAGTAGTTTGTGATGATATACTTCATAAACTTTCACTTATGTTAAATTTGTAATGATAAAATTTATATTGTAAATTAAAAATTACTTATAAACTAGGCATTACAACATATGAAAGACAAATTGTGTTACATATTTTACTTTTGAATCTAATATGAATATCTCAATATAAATCTTTATTTTATTTTCTCTTTCTTTTTACAGGTATAAAAGGTGAGAATTGAAGCAAGATTGATTGCAAGCTATGTGTCACCATATTATTGATACTTTAGAAGGAATTTTTACTTATATGTCTTTGTTTAGGAGTAATATTTGATATATTTTAGTTAGATTTTCTTGTCATTGGACATATTTTACTTTTATTTAAGGAGTTTGTAATGAGATATTATTCTTTAGTATAATTTTAGTTATTTTTATTATATGATCATGGGTGAATTTTGGTACAAAAATTTTTGTCATTAAATAAATTAATTCATCACAACTTGATTACATTCTGTGTCAAAAAATGTATTATCGTAGTACCCTTTTTTGTTGAATATGAATAATTTTATTTATTTTGTGACAATTATAATTGTCACTACTTATGATAATATTTAGTGACAAAAGATGTCGTCGGTAAAAGCAACACTTTTAGTGACAAAATGATAGATTTAATCACAAAATTATTAACCTTTTTTATAATAATAAATTTGTCCCTAATTTATACATTTAAGGACAAAATATTTTTTTGTATATAAAAAATAGTCTTTAGTGATGATATTATATTTTTTCAACTACGAAATACATATAACTTTAGAGACAATTGATGTCGTCCCTGATTGAACTAATTAATTAGCGACGATATAGTTTTGTCGGTAGTAATAACCTTTTTAGTGACAAAACATACTATTAACTACAAAAAATGTTACATTTTTTATGATAAATAAATTCGTCACAAATGTTTATGCATTTGGGAACGATTTTTCTTTTTGTAGTTAATTTATTAGTTTTAGCGACGAAGCACTAAATCGTCTTTGTATAGTTTTAGTGACACGTTTAGTGATGACTGATTGACGAAATTTTCTTCGTCACACAAAATTTTTAGTGACGAAACATGATTTATAGATGATGAAATTATTTGTCCCACTTAATCTAATTTGTTGTAGTGTATCTTGTGCTTTGATTTCTATTATTATTTGATTGTAGTGTTTTTCTTTATTTTGCTTTCGCTTTCATCATTTCTTTTAAATTTTTGAACTGCTTTGAATTGTTTTTCCTTTAGCTTAGGTCTCTATCAGAAACAATCTCAATCGCTACATTTGAGATAGTAGTAAAAACTGTGTAGACTCTAGTCTTTCAAGATCCCACTTTATTGTTATTGTTATTGTATATGAAGGTTAATAATAATATTAGCAACTTGGAGAGTTTTTTCTGATAAATAAGTAGAGTACTAAAATGACTTTGTCATGATCATGAATATTATTTTGACTTACCAAGTTTGTATGTCCATGAAACTTTGGAGCCAACAGTTCCAAAGACACCTTCAAGAAGTTCACAACCTTGAACATGCAGAGGGCACATAGTAGAGACAAGATGTGGTTTATGTGTAAAGACATCAAAAAACACATCCTTGTTAGCCTTCACTTCTTTTTTGACACTCAACACCGACTTTAGACCCATTTCTATATAACCAAATACTACTAATTAAAGGTTTACAAAGCAAAAGGAAAAATTATATAGAGAAGAAATGTTGATCCTTTATAATGATTATTCAACAATATATAGACAAGTGATTATATATATTTTCTAGAAATGTGAAGTTGAGGACAAGGACATTCAAGGGCAATTTTGTCAATTATCAAAATCTCAACTTAGGGATGGTTGGTATAAAGGAAAATATTTTTAATGAGAACAAGTGATTTTTTTACTTATTTTCTAATGTTTGGTAAATAAGTAAAAAAAAAAATTAATTATCTCAAGAGCATTTATATGTTATCTAGCAAAATACTGTGTTTGATCCAATTTTTTCTTTCTTGGTTGGTCAAAATATTTTGAAACATTTTCTCTAGAAAAACAAGGTCCTTCAAAATGAGAAAAATGTCTTCTCTAGTGAAAGTAAGGAAACAAATTCATAAGTGGCATTCCAAGTTTATTATATCTTCTCCAGAGTTTTAGGCTAAAAACATCCTTGAACTATGACCAAAACCTAAAGTACATCCTTCTATTATTATAGTTAACAAAAAACATCCCTTAACTAACTCAAAAGTTGCAACAATCATTCTTCCGTTTAGTTTCTGTCAAAAACTAACGATATACCTAAAAACCGCATCTCTTTTCTCCTTTAATTTCTCTATCTGTCTCCCTCCCGCGCAATCATCTTACACCTTCTTCAGTTACATGTAAGACCATTCATATTCTCTTTTTTCAACAACGGAAGGAAATTAATCAGATAAATACTTAGTTATGCACAATTGTGTAGAACTATTTCTTCAGTTTCCTGCTCAAAAAATAAATATTACACAAAGCTTATTCTTTCTTTTCCATTTTTCATTAAAAGATTTTAATCAAAACAAGTGGTGATGATTTATAATGAAAACAATTAGTGAATTTTATATTATTTTGTGCAGTACCAATACTTTCAATCTTTTTGGATCATTTTATGTAACATATAAGGACATTTTAACACTATCTTAGCAGATCTTTGTTATTGTATGGTTATTTGTAGTTTCCCTAGAAAATATATTTACCTCTTTCAAGATAAAGTAGATCAAGATGAAGAGTAGGAATTAATTTATCACACTCGTCACTTACATTAAACAATTAAAGAACGATTGGATAAAGAAAGATTATGAACTTGACTTTTGCCTTGATTGGTGAAGCACTACTATATATACGGTAGAAGACAAATCGTGTCAAAACTATAGGTCTTGAATTGGTAAGAAAAAAGATTATGAGCATAGCATANGCGCAATCATCTTACACCTTCTTCAGTTACATGTAAGAGCATTCATATTCTCTTTTTTCAACAATGGAAGGAAATTAATCAGATAAATACTTAGTTATGCACAATTGTGTAGACCTATTTCTTCAGTTTCCTGCTCAAAAAATAAATATTACACAAAGCTTATTCTTTCTTTTCCATTTTTCATTAAAAGCTACCAGAGATTTTAATCAAAACAAGTGGTGATGATTTATAATGGAAACAATTAGTGAATTTTATATTATTTTGTGCAGTACCAATACTTTCAATCTTTTTGGATCATTTTATATAACAGATAAGGACATTTTAACACTATCTTAGCAGATCTTTGTTATTGTATGGTTATTTGTAGTTTCCCTAGAAAATATATTTACCTCTTTCAAGATAAAGTAGATCAAGATGAAGAGTAGGAATTAATTTATCACACTCGTCACTTACATTAAACAATTAAAGTACGATTGGACAAAGAAAGATTATGAACTTGACTTTTGCCTTGATTGGTGAAGCACTACTATATATACGGTAGAAGACAAATCGTGTCAAAACTATAGGTCTTGAATTGGTAAGAAAAAAGATTATGAGCATAGCATATGGGTTTTCTGCCCTAAAGCTCTAGGCTTTTCAGAATGACAGAGAAATTCTGCTGCAGGTCAAAAGACAATAAGATAGGATAGAAATAGAAATATTTGGGGTGGGTGGTCGTCGGGGCTGGGGCAGTAAACGGCTGTTAGTTTTGGACAGAAACTAAACGGAAGGATGATTGTTGCAACTTTTGAGTTAGCTAAGGGATGTTTTTTGTTAACTATAATAATAGAAGGATGTACTTTAGGTTTTGGTCATAGTTTAAGAATGTTTTTATCCTAAAACCCATCTTCTCCACACATCCAATATCCCTATCCCAGTATCCCATTCAAGGGCAATTTTGTCAATTATAAAAAATAATTATTTTTTACTATGTTTTATCATTACCATTAATTACTTATTCTCTAAATTATCTTTCAAGACATAATACTACCCATCAATTAGTATGAGTAGTGTGGTAAAATAGCTATGATAATCATTATCTTTTTAATAGATATGCTAAATCCAAATATGGCAAGTAAAAGTGAATGGAAAAAGTATTTTATTGTTCCTTGAAATTTACTCTATTTGCCATGTTTACTGATGAAGATAATTAGTTTAATTTAAATATTTATTATTTTTAAAATCAATTAAAAAGTGTAATCAATAATTAAATATAAATAATCTAATTAAGGAGCATAAAAATAAAACATAATAAATAAAATGATCAGATATTTAAAAAGGAATAAGTATTCTTTCGGTCCAATTTACTAAATTGATGGTAAAATATTTTATACTTTAAAATTAATCAAATCAAAATGTAACTAATTATAATATATTGCTTATTTTATATTTTGAGTTATAAAAATATAGTATCAAATCACACGTGTATTCTTTTTAAAATTGATCATATTCTGAACATATAACTTATATAATTAGAGAAGCAAATGAATTTAAGTAGATTAATATTTACAAAGAGATGACACAAATAGCAAATGCATAATTGTAATTTATTTAAGAAAATTGTATAACCAATCAATATATAAGAACACATTCTGGAATAAAATAAAAATATTAGGGCCATTAATTAATATGATATGTAACTTAATTTAATTAATTATAGATAGAAAATTTTAAAAAGAATACACGCGTGATTTGATACTATATCTATTGTCATTTTCTATCGTAATTATTTAAAAATATAAATAATTATTTTTTTCTAAAAAATTAATAAATATCTATAAATATATTTAAAATTATAATATTGAGCTCATAGATTGGCCTTTTGGAATCATTTTGTAGAGTGTATAATAATAATGTTAAATAGAGTATAATAGTAATGCACTAATGCTTGCATTAACAATGCATGTATTAGTTATGCTTGCATTAACAATGCATGTATTAGTTATGCTTGCATTAATTATACATAGATTATTTTTATGCATTGTTTGGTTCGATGCATTAAAAATAACATGCATTGCATAAAAAAATTATTTACTAATATATCCTCCACTATTATGGTGGAAAAAAAATAATATAAAAAGAGGTTTTGAGGAGCAATTGGGTCTTTATTCATACTAATGCATGCATTAAAACCATAATATTGTTAATACCTAGAAATCCATAGTATTAGTTGTTGTTCATCATGTATTCCTAAGATACTTAGAACAAAACTTTAAAGAACTTGGTAAGAAACAATAAATATTAAAGAGTATTTTCAAACTACAAAATTAAAACTAGTAGAGAAAATAGAATCAGAAACATATTAGAAACAATATAAAAATATTTTTCTCAAAAAAAATAAAATCAAACCCACTGAATGCATAGTGTCCCCTGAAGGAAATTATTCCCCTCAAGTATCTGAGGTTAATGGAATATATCCTCCCAGGATAGAACAATCTTACTCACCGGTGTATCGGTACCTAAAATCACGGTGTCAGCGAACCACTCAACGGAAGTAAAGTACACTTAGAATACTAGATTTAGTAGTAGTAGAAGAAGTCCAAAAAAATTATTTTTTTTTAAATGAGAGGAAATCCCTCAATTTATAGAAAACAAAGGGTAGTGTGAAAAGGTTCTTATTGTGCCTTACCGGAAAGGTCACAAACCTTTGGAAAAGTCACAATCTTTCGGAAAGGTCACAATCTTTCATAAAAGTCACAACTCTTCATAAAAGTCGCAACTCTTCATTTTCCATTCACACCTTTTAAAACCCAACAATCCCCCGCATGAATGGAGAATGACTCCAAGACAAAGAAATGGACAAGTATGTGTACTTTACAAGCAAGAATTAATTGCATATGGATAAGTAGGTTTCCCCTTGGGCTTTCCGTAGTGATAATATGTTGGATATACTCGGTCAATCGGTAGATGCGATATCTTTGAACCGTTGAGCTTTGGTGTATACCTAGACAACCATATGTCACATAATTAACCCTTTACCGTTTATGGTTCTTACGGTTGTGTTCCTTTTAGCCATGAACACCTCCTGGTTTCATGAGTGTATAGAGAGATGGGCTTTTGACAATCATCCTCTTTGAAGCGGCTTACACTTCACACTCACATAGGTGATTTCTAAATGTGTTATCGCATAGATACACTATTTGGTCAAACCTGCCAAACTTAGCAAATCATTGAAAACTTTAGGCTTTATTAACTCATTAACAAGCCTTAATGTTGTATCCTTGTTCCTGAGCATTGTCTTCATCATGGGAATGGATTGAGTTGGTTGATAATGCCGAACCGTCAGTCACAACTTTGTTTTTCTCCTTGAATCTAGCTCTTGGGATCTCCAGTCTACTAGATAGAGTTATCGCCATTATGTCTTGTCATAAGCCGTAAACCCACCCTTGGATGATCTTTCAACTTTCTCTCTAGTTAGGCCTTTTTTTAAGTGGATCCGACACATTATCCTTTGACTTTACATAGTCAATTGTGATAACTTCACTAGAGAGTAGTTTTCTAACGGTATCATTTCTATGTCTTTTATGATGAGACTTTCCGTTATACATCATGCTCCATGCCCTATCTATTGCATCTTGACTATCAAAGCATATGCATACTGATGACAAAGGTTTGGACCAAAAAGAATATCTATCAAGAAATTCTGGAGTCTTTCAACTTGTTCACCTGCCTTATCTAGAGCACCTAGCTTAGAGATCATTGTAGAGCTAGCGGTACATGTCTTTTTGGAAGATTTCCAAGAGATTGCTCCTCCACCAAGAGTAAATACATATCCACTCGTGGATTTTACTTCATTTGATCTCAGTGATCCAATTTTCATCACTATATCCTTTCAGTACTGTAGGATATTTGTATAATGCAAGACATAGTTTTGAGTATGTTTTAAATATCCCAAAACTCTTTTCATTGTCATCCAATGAGTTTGATTGGGATTATTCGTGAATCGACTCAGTTTATTAATAGCACATGCTATATCTGATCGCGTATTCTTTCTGATATACATCAAACTTCCCAATACTCTAGCATAATTCAATTGTGAGTCACTTTCACCTTAATTCTTTTGATGTGCAAAGCTCACATTATTGGAGTCTTAACAATATTAAAATCCAAATAGTTGAACTAGTCAAGTACATTTTCAATGTAATGAGACGGTGACAATGCTAAACATCTTGGAGTTCTAAGGATTCTTATACCTAAGATCACATTAGCAACTCCACAATCTTTCATATCAAAGTTGCTTTCTAGCATATGTTTAGTAGCATTTATGTCACTAGTGTCTCTACTGATGATCAACATATCACCAATATATAAACAAACAATGACCTTGTGATTTTAATGTAAACACATTTATCACTTCCATCATTCTTAAATCCATTTACCAACATAGTTTGGTCAAATTTCTTATGTCATTGTTTGGGTGCTTGTTGTAGTCCATAAAGTGACTTAACAAGTTTGCACACTTTCTTTTCTTTACTAGGAATCACAAAACCAACGGGTTGTTCCATGTAAATTTCTTCCTCCAATTCTCTATTTATGAAAATTGTTTTCTCATTCATTTGATGAATTTGAAGGTCATATACCACAACTAATGCAATTAACATCCGAATGAATGTAATTCTAATTACTGGCGAGTATGTGTCGACAAAATCAAAACTTTATTTTTGTCTACAACCTTTGACAAAAAGTCTTGCTTTGTATTTGACAATAGTTCCATCGACTTTCATTTTCCTTATGAAGATTCACTTTGAACCCACAGGTTTATTTTCTGGAAGAAAATCAATTAACTTCCAATATGGTTGCTCAAGATTGAATCAATCTCACTATTGACACCATCTTTCCAAAAGGATGAGTCTGCAGAAGACACAAGAAATGTTACAAAATCATATTCGAAGGAAGTATATGTCCTTTGACATTTACTACGCCTTTGAATCTTTTTTTTAAGTACGTTCTCCTTTTTTCTTTCCAAGGTCTTTTAGACCCTTCACTAGACTACTCAAGTCTAATTTTACAGTCCACAGTCATAGGTCCAATTTTAATCCTTTTAGGAATAGGAACTTGGACTTTGGCTAGACACCCCCACTCTTTGAAATATTTCAAGTTGGATTTCCTTCCTTTCCATTTCTCATATGGAATAGATTGTGTCTTGAATAAACAAAACTTTTTATTGCTTTCTTTTTTAAAAAGTAACTTTTTGTTGTTCCCTTTTGCTGTAAGGATAGTTTCTTCACACAAGTTTTATGGTAAACCTGAACTTATAAGTAATGTAGCCATCATTTCCTCCAAAGTTCGATTCTTTTTCCATTCTGCAATTCCATTAGATTGAGGTGAATAGGGTGTAGTTTGATGGATAAATTCACTTTCCAAACATATTTCTGCAAAATGAGATTTATATTCTCCATCCCTATCATTTCTTATCTTTTTCCCTACTGATTTTCAACTTCAATATTATATTGTCTAGACATTAATTTTTATTGCTTCATCCTTATCATTCATTAAATAGACATAGTCGTTTCTAATGCAATTGTCAATGAAAGTTATGAGATACATTTTTCCACCACGAGATGGTGTTGACTTCATATCACAAATGTCAGTGTAAATCAACTCTAAGGGATTAGAATTCCTTTCAACAAATTTATAAGAATGTTCATCATACTTAGATTCCACATAAACTTGACTTTTTTATTTATTGCACTCAAAGTTAGACAAAACTTTCTAAGTTGATCAGTTTTTCTTACAAGGTTTTGTAATTGAAATGCCCCAAGTGTTCATGTCACAAACAGTTTGACTCAAGCAAGTAAGAACAAATAGAAATATTGAGTTTGAAAAGCTCTCCGCGAGGTAGCTTTTTCTCACAAATATTTTGTTCCTCTTTCTTACAATTTTGTGTGATACAAGCACTGTTTAGAGTCATCACCTTGTCAAATGTCCTTTTCAGAAGGACTTTTCCATAACTTTCAATTTGATTGTTATAGAACTACCTCATGAACAAAGTTTCATCGGGTCTAATAAAGGCAATATAGTCCAAATGCTTCTTTTACAAAACATGACAAATGGCTATTCACCAATATTCATGTCTATACAAATAGTTATATTTAATAGACATATCTTTTCATGAAAAATCACAACATTTTAAGTGACACTTTTTCATAAAAGAACTCAACCACTTTGAACAAGTATACATATAATTTGGTAGTTTCATACTAGTCATACCATATACTAGTAAACGAGAAACTCAACGACCACAATATCAAATATATTCCAAGAATTTTGAGTGTCTAACATAATACAAAAGTATCATCGAATTTCATATCTTGTTTAAATTAGACACTAAGTCTAATTTTATCTTTGTCATAAGCAAAGAACCCCCCACATTTTAAATATGATCTCAAAAATATTTTTCAAGTATTTGAAAATAGTTTTTCACATATTTTTTTTCTCATGCTATCAAAGTGTCATTGGCAACATGAAACCATTTTTGAAAATATTATTCTACAAAAGAATTATAGTGCTTCAATTTCATATGACAATTTTTACACAATATCAAAGTTCATTCACTAGAGGTACAAAATCACAAACTCTAAGTCACTAGTATTTTTCCTCTATGGCAAATAGACATACCACTTAGTATTTAAAATACTAACAATAAAGACAATATTTTTTGTACAATTTATTTCTATATAATAGTGAAGTTTATAGAAAATCAAAAGTATAACATCGACTTATTATGTAAGAAACAATAAATGTTAAAGTGTATTTTCAAACTAGATAATTAAAACTAGTAGAGAAAATAAAATCAGAAACAGATTAGAAACAATATAAAAATATTTTTCTCAAAGAAAGAAAATCGAACCCACTGAATGCACAGTGTCCCCTTAAGGAAATTATTCCCCTCAAGTACCTAAGGTTAATGGAATATATCCTCCCAGGATAGAACAATCTTACTCGCCGGTGTATCGGTACCTAAAATCACGGTGTCAGCGAACCACTCAACGACAGTAAAGTATACTTAGAATACTAGATTTAGTAGTAGTAGAAGAAGCCCAGAAAAATTTGTTTTTTTTTAAATGAGAGAAAATCCTTGAATTTATAGAAAATAAAGGGTAGTGTGGAAAGGTTCCTATTTGCCTTACCGAAAAGGTCACAAACCTTTGGAAGAGTCACAATCTTTCGGAAAGGTCACAACTTTTCATAAAAGTCGCAACTCTTCATAAAAATCATAACTCTTCCTAAAAGTCGCAACTTTTCATAAAAGTAAAACTCTTCATAAAAGTCACAACTTTTCATAAAAGTCACAACTCTTCATAAAAGTTTCAACTCTTCATTTTCCTTTCACACCTTTTAAAACTCAACATTAGCAATACACACTTTAACACACAATAGAGTGTATGGCTATTACAAATATTAGTTATATATAGATTAAAAAAGAATACCAAACAAAATATTATAGTCTAATATTACACAAGACCAATACATGCCTTATTTTTTCTAATAAAACGACATTGTCTAGTATAGGCTAAAGGCCTATTATTACGCGTTGTGTTTTGCATAACAATTATTTGAAAGGGGATGTGATGTTTCAACCACTTCTACTAGTGGAATGCTACTATTTTAGTGGTATGCTACTAATTTTTCCCAAAAGAAACGTGTGTGATTAAAATTGAAGATCATTTGAATTTTGAAGTGGCTACTATTTACCCCTAAATTCGGTTAGTTAAAGATAATAATTATATTAAATTTATATTTGACGATAAGAGCACTTATATTATGATGATCAAATATTAATTTTTTGATACTTAAATAATTGCTTATGATAGTAATGAAATCACAAAAAATGTAATAAAAATATTTATACTATAGTAAATGACTATCTTTCGGAGAAAAGATACAAATTCTAATTTATAGGGATCGAGTCAATTTCTATGTTTTATAACACTCTCATCATGGTGTGTGTAATATACTCTCTCTTTTATAAAAAAAAATTGTCACATCACACTCCACATACACAAAACATTTCACTTTGACAAAAATTAAATAAATTATTAGTATTAGTTAATATTAAAGATTTAAAAATTATTATCCAAAAAATAATATTTTTATATAAAATAAAATGTAAAATATTTTTCTTACCCCACTGCATCACTTCCTCCTCACCGTATCCCCTCCCCCCACCCCCACATTTTTTTAGTTTCTTTTATAAAAGTATTTAAGTTATCTTCCCCCCTCCCCCCTCAAATACTAATTTAGATATTTTTATTTTTTAAAAAAATAATTCTACCCACTCCATCCAACCCTCCGCTTCCAAAACTTTTTTTCGTTTTGTGTTAAATATATGCATATATAAAATATATTTTACTTGCAACTGTAAGAATTTTTTTAGAATAAATTTTTTATTTATGTTATATTCGATACACAAGTAGAAAAAAATTCTTAAAAATATATGTACATATCTTTTTAGGTGGGGTGGAATTTTTATTTTTTTAAAATAAAATAATATCAATTTTTTTAGGGGATGACTGGGTGATTTTTTTTTTTTTTGGGTGGGGGAGGGGGAGAGTATGAATTTTTTAAAAATATTTTATAGGAGGGGGGAGGGGATATGGGGAGGAGGCGGTGGAGTGGGGTAAGAAAAATAATTTAAATTTTATTTTAGAAAAATCATTTTTTTGGATAGTAATACTTTAATATTTAATTTTTAATTAATATTAATAGTTTATTATTTAATTTTTGTCAAGTGAAATATTTTATCCATGTGAAATGTCATGTGTCAAGGTTTTTTCAAATAAAAGAGAGAGAGAAAGAGTGCATTATTGACACCACTAAGGCGTGTTTCTCAAACTAATAAGTGATAGTTTAGGTATGAAATTCACACTCTCAATAACTTAGATATAAAACTAAAAAAAGGGAATAGTTTAAATGTGTTTTTGACACTTATCTAAAAGAAAAACTCAAAAGAAATAAGAAGTCTAAAAGTTTGTAACACCTCGGACTTCGAAAGAGCTAAATTGAGATTCGTACAAGTTACTCTTCAATTGTGAGTTTTGGGTCAACTTCAAACGACCATAACTTTTAGTACCTCTTTCCAACGCCGCCGAGTTTGCTAAATTTCGAGCTCGGATGAAGAAGTTATGCCTGTTTGAGATCCTCTCTAATTAAGGCATTTCATCCGTTTTAAGGAAGGATATTTTGGTCTTTTCCTTACCCCTAAAGGCCTACCCACATCCAAAGTTAAGGGGTCTAATCAGACTAAGTCAATTTTAGACATTCCAAAAGCGTTTAGAAATTTTAGAGCAAGTTCAAGAGGAGAAAGGAGAAGGGTTTCAAGCATTCTTTCTAGAACTTGGGGATTTCGCAAAGAACAAGTGTTCTTCGAGGTATGTAAGCATTCATAGTTCTGGATTTGTTCGCCCTCACGCCAATCATGTGAATTCATCCATAAATTTGTTTTTGAAGTTGTTTGAATTTGAATTCTTGAGAAGTTCTTGAAGTTTTAGCTTCTTTCTTTAACGATGAAGTCTTGTTGAGTTCTTGAGGTGAGGGTTTTGCGAATGAGTGTTATTCTTGATGAAATTTGAGTGGGTATTTGATTAATTGTGTTGGGTTTATCAATCCAAACGAGTTTGGAAGGAAATCATTAGATTCTAGATGAGTTAGGTCTTGAATTGAACAAGAAATATTTGTCAAAAAACTGAGTAGGGGATAGGGCGCCACGCTAGCAGTGTGCCCAAAATACTGTTCAGTAATTTGGGGCCTGGCGCGCGGCGCCAGCAGTGCTCCCCAAACTACCTTCAGTAGTTTGAGGCCTGGCGCCCTGCGTCCTAACTATCTAAGCCTTATTTAGTCATTGAGATATCCTATATATCCTAATCATAACTCTTAAATTTGCATGTTCAAATCACGGTAAAATTAAGAGGAAAGTTCAAAAGCGTTCTGTTGAGTTATTTTGAGAAGTCTTTTGCAATTATCTATAACTTAAGTAAATGAGTATGAGAATGATGAGAGTTGAGTTTCTTGATTCAAAATACGTATAAGGGAACTAAGTATTCCCAAGTATGTAAACACTTTCACATTAAAAAGAGAGAAACACTGATTTCTAAATGAGTTTATGATGAGTCTTGAGCATTACCACTTTTAAGAGGATTTTTTGAGTAATTGTCTCAAATTGAGGAAGAGTTATGTTTTAAAACATATGAGCATGAGTTATATATTATTGGGAGTAGTATTGAGCATCGATATGAGATGAATTCAGACAACTCAAAATCCTCATAAACCATGTATGCCAACATGGGTAAAGGATCATACTTTTCAGATGATTCCTTATTGCTTTTAAGCATAGCTTAGTGGATCCACTTAGTTGAGGCATTTTATACCCCGAGAAGGTATAGGAAAGTTCTGGCAGCGTGGGCGAGACGTTGTATCATCATATAGCTCATAGTGATGGTTGTCGGTTAGAGAATCTCCTAAATAAAAGTAAAGAGTTCATTGTTGTATTTTTATACATTTTGAGCTATTAATTGTCTACTGTTTTAAAAGTTTTATATATTGCATCTTATTATCATTGCTTTCCTATTAAGTTGAGTTGAGTTGAGATGAGGTGAGTATGTCTTTCATTTTCTATCAGTTCAGATATATGTTTATGTATCAGCATTTTCCTTTACATGCTCGTACATTCAATGTACTGACGTCATTCGACCTACATATTTTCATGATGCACATACAGGTGTTCAAGGTCATCAACAAGCGCTCCGTTGATACCACTTGCATTTCTAGTTAGCTTTGGTGAGCCTCCTTACTTTTGAAGGGTTCCACATTTAGATTTCAGTATTGTTAGGATGTCGTGGGTCTTGTCCCGACTTTCATCATAGTATTTAGAGGCTTCATAGACAGTAATGGTTGAGGAGTCTTTTTCCCATTTCCCTTGTTGATGTTTTAAAGACTTTGAGTTGAACACTTATGTTCATTTGAGTATTTCAGATAGTTTTGAGTTAAACTATTTTTAGGGCATCTCCAACCCTACACTCTATTTTACTCTCCAAATATAAAGTTTTCTATTTTTCAGACAATCAACTCCAACCCAATTCTCTATTTTACTCTCTAAAAAAGAATTTTCTTCTCTATCCTTGATATTAAATTATTATTTCTATTTCTATTTCATTTTATTATTTCAGAATATAAATCCGTTCTTTTTCATGTAATATAATTTTTTTAAAATTATATTTTATTGTAAATTTTAAAGAACAACTACGAAAAATTGAAAAAAAGAAATCAACAAGCACAATCGCAATCACAAACACAATAATTCTCTAGATCATACACTATCTTTTTTCCGAATATTGTTAAATATGAGAATGACCTACCAGATTACTAAATTATTGTTGTGATTTTAAAAATTATTATGTTATGTATTGTATTGTTATCTTGTATTTAAATTATTATGTCCTGTATTTTATTTTTAAATTAAAATTTTCATTTTATCATTTAAATTTTGTGCACTCTTCATAGTGAAAATCAATAGCTTCGGCGGCGCTTTTTCGCCCTCTCTTCGCTCTGGACAGGAGCGCTAGTGGACTAATATCAAATTATCTCTTAAAGTGATGAAAATTGAAAAAAAAATATTTAAAATATTGTTAATTCCGGATGAAAGTAATATATATTAAATAATATATTTTTTTAAATGGTGTACTATATTTAAAAAGAATTACGAATATTAGAAATTTATTTAATAGCCTTATATGAAAAATAATATGTTAGTTACAAATAATAGAAATAATATTAAAATAATAAAAAAAGTGAAATAGAGAATAGAGAGCTTTTTAGAGAATGGTTGAAGACCCAATTCTCTATTTTACTCTCCAAATATAGAGAATGGAGAGTAAAATAGAATGAGGTTGGAGATGGTCTAATTAATGAGACATTATGAGTTGAGTTTAGCATTTGGGTTTCCTATATTGTTGAGTAAGTCTTCCGCTGAGTATTGAGTCGGGCCAAGGATTCGCTTGGAGATTGAGTGTAGATTTGAGGCGTGACAAAGGTCTTCTCTTTACTATATTCTTCATCACGATGCTCTAACTAATTGAGTAAATATCCACTACCGATTGAATGACTTTTCAACATTGTCAAAAATGATAAATTCTCAATATTTTTTTTATATTTAAATATAAATAAGAAAATAGTAGTCTAAGACAATTTGGACTCTAATTATTTTCTACCAAAAATAATGAATATTCATTGCTCGTCTTCATAGTAATTAGTTTTACAATAACATTCTTTATTCAACCCCATAGAAGCAAATCACTCGCATACACGATGAAATTTGAGAGAATCATCAACGTAATTATCTATTTCAAATTATAGAAATATATAGAATAAACTTGATTTAATTTACAGAAATTCGATATTCCAATAAATTAAATTTAATTTAAAAAAATTGTGCTTAATAAATTCAACGTGAATGATGTTTGATAAGTGCATCCATATACCAACAGAAGTGTGTTTCCTTTCATTAATTAGTTCATTCAATTTTTTTAAAAAAAAATTGTGAATAGTAGTGACAATGATAATTCTAATTCGATTAATCATCTTAAAAAAGAAAGAGAGAGAGAAAATATTTTTAGAACTTCTTCAATAAATTGGTTCCAATAATGACATTTGCGGAATATCAACAAACTAGAAATTTGTTAATTTATTAAAGCAAAATAAGGGAAGGAATTGGATGTAGTACTAGGAGAATTAAATCACTGTTTAGAAAATATAGAAGGAGATGAAGATGGGGATTTGCAGATTAGTGAGTGTTTAAGAAAATATAAAGAAAAAATGAAAAAAAAATATATGTAGGAGATTTGGTAATTAATGAGTGTTTAAAAAGGAAAAAGAGAAAAAAATATGAACAATCACTATCAGTGTAAAAGAGTCATCCACCTATAGTGTATACTAGTTAAAGCCGCGAAAGAAAATATGAAAAATTATTGTCAATGTAAATTAGTCATCCTCTTATGAACCAAGTTCCGTCCAATATGGATATCAATGTTATATAAGTAGTTATTGAGATGACAAAAGAAATTAGACCGAGAACAAGCAATACAGTTAGGTTAATTTGAAATTCGGATTAAGTAGTGGGAATGAAAACGAATTCATAAAAAATTGTGATATGTGATTCAGGAATTATGCGCATTGTTGAGTAAAGAGTTTGATTCTCTCATCTCTATTCTTAGTTGAGTTTCTCATCCCCTTTTATCTATATCTATTGTCTAATCTTCTTCCCCTTTAACCTTTTCAATTTTGTTTTAAGGACTATTAGTTGTTATTAGCTTATTGTTTTCATTTCTCAACTGTATTTTGTGTTCTCAATGGTTATAATACTTAACATTGTTTTGTTGGTAACTTGAGTTGTTACAGTGGTGCTTTCATTGACATATTGTAATGACAGTGGTGGTATTAATCGATTCAATGATGACAGTGATCCAAAGGACTAGATTTATTGGATAGAGCAATACATCACTTTCCTAGTTATTGCTCCCAATTGCACAAGCAAGTGTATATGATCACACAAGTAATATAGTGGCTCTAAAATAGATGGATTATCAAACACAAATGACTTGTCAATTAAATATATTACTAAATTATACTAGTCTAATTGTTTATTCAAGCGTGCCAAAAGAGTTTAATTTATAATTGAATATTAAGAATGCAAAAATAAAATAAAATAACTTACAATAAGTAGGATAATTCCATAGTTGCAACATGCATAACGTTTCATATGTCACTTCTCATGTAATGAATTAACTAAGGTTATCAAATTACTGATTTACATGGTTTATTTTATGATTATGATATCTCGACCTCTAATTGCCTACTCCAATCGACTGTCTAACTACATCGTTGAACGGAGATAGATAGAACTCAATTGACAAACATTTATATTTCATCTAGTTTTGTAATCAAACTCGGTGTTCATCCGGGTGTCAATCCTGAACACGAATCTGAGCAAGTGATAGGCAAGAGAGATCGAGCTCTTTGTATCTTTTGGTGTATCTACCTCACCGTCTCTCGAATTCAAGAATAGACAATATATTTATCTCTATGGTGATCAAGCATGAAATACTAAACCAAGAATACAAAAGTAATTTAAGCGATAACTAACATTAATTCAAACTTTCGATGTTCAACAATTACCCATAGCTATAATTGCAGAACAAGGGGTCTTTAGCTACTAATGTCTAATAAAAGAACCCTAAAGTATTAAAAACTTTTGATGCCCTCTCAATAATTATTATTAATGGACTACTTATAGATCTAAAAAATCCTAAATAAAATAATTGAGCCTAAAACAAAGTGAGAAACCAAACTAAAAAGAATTGGATTTTTGCGTATACACTGACCGACTTCAACAACGCGACTTCCGCCGCCTTCAACAATTTGGTAGTGTTTCAATTGGTGCCACGTGGTAGCAAGGCTGATGATCAATTGGATTGGCTTTCTTTGATTTCTACGAATATTTGAATATATATTAATATTAATAAAATATCCAATTTAATCAATTAAGTTGTCTGCTCGATTTCCTTCTATAATCTTTCATCTTTAATTCGTTTAGCCTCAAACTTCATCTTATATCAATTTACTTCTACAAATAAAATACACTATTTAGCACAATCCATAAAATCCATTCTAAAAAAAATAAATAGAAATACTAAATGTGAGACAAATAATAATTAAAACTATATATTGTTGGCCTCACATCAGTAGGTTTCTCTAAGGAACTTTAACTGCCTTTTCCTTCCTTATATCTTAATGATGAGTCCCTCGAATGGTTCTGTTGGATGTTCCGCAACAAACAATTTTTAATTAGAATCATTTTAAGGAGAAGTTAGCCTTGCATTTTCAGAAACAACCTATGCAAAGTCTCTTATTGTGGACGCCCAATACCAATATTTTAGCTTTACTATAAAAAAAAATGGAGGACAAGTGTCAACATGTTATAGTAGAAGATGTAGAGATTAGTGTTGTTACAGTCTTTAGCTGAGAGATTGATTCTCCTTTGTTTGAAGAAAATGTTGAGATCCATTCGAAGCTATTTGACACTTCCATCAATAAACGCTCAAGCCATGTGAACTATATGTTTGATGAAACGTCTACTGGAATTTTCACCAAAGAAGTAGGGGAAACATCGTCAGCCTTTAGCTTGATAACTGATTTGGAAGATATTGAGTCACCTAAGGCGTTAAACAATATTTTCTATAATTACTTCCCCAAGGTAGTCGCAGAGGTTCAACCCGAGCATCCAATCAAAACGCTTTAATTTAATCAAATTAGAATGCTTGATACTTTGTAGTTGTACATAATCAAAGTATTGATGACGAATCACCAGGCCCTGAACACATCGAAGTCCAACTATTCAATGAATGTTTCCAAAGAAAAATATCAAAAGTGTAACACCCGAAAAACTAGTAGGTGAAACTAGAGCCTTACGTGAGAGTTTTAGAGGTTGATGTGTGGGTTAAAATCGTAAAATTACATCTCGAACTTAGAATGAGAGGTTTAGGGGCTAAACATCAAGGTATTCCCCNCCCCCCCCCCCCCCACAAAAAAAAGGACTAACCAAGGGTCCTTGAGGAGGACCCTAAAGCCTGACCCCAAAACTACCCAAAAAGGGCCACCTACGGATGGCACCTATGGCCAGTAGGTGGACCCACGCCCCGTGGATGGGTGTCGTGAGTCAAGAGCCAAATTGAGGAGCTGTAGACCACCACCTACGGACCTGCAGGATGCCCCGTAGACCCACCCACGGTCCGTGGGTCATGGGCGTGGGTCATGCCTGCAAGTTGTCCAAGTTCGGCCAAGGTAGGAGGCTATTAAGTAATTTCCTTTTTAGTTAATTTATTGTAGGGTCGATTTATATTATTTTAATAGACCTATATAAGGGTTTTTAAGCCATTAACTAACCCTTACACCTCATAAATCCCAAGACCTAAATCCATAACTAAGTTTCCCCCAAAAACTCTCTCTAGAACTCCAAAGAAGAAGATCAAGTTAGGGCTAGAAGAAGGAGGCGTTTTTACACGAATTTGTTGGATTTCTTCACCTAAGGCATGGTATTCTTTGATCCATGGATAGTTTTCATCCATAGAGTCCCTCCAATCTCAATTTCAAACTTGTAACTTTACCCAAAAACTAGGGTTTTACTCCAAGTCATGCATTCACTTCAAAAATGTTTCTAATGGTTTAATTGCTTTGTATTATGATCAAATTAATGATTATTTACTTTTTTATTATGAATTCCTCAAGAATCCATGAATTCCCCCAATTCTTCTAAATTGGATCTTAAGGTGTGGGTATTGATTGAGGTAAGTAGAATGTTATAGAATTATGAATGTTGTGGATTGATTACTTGAATTATGTATTAATTGAAAAATTCTTATGGTTTATATGTTGAATTTCCCCCAAGAAACCATGAAATCCCCATGTCCCCAATCTATGAACTTGTGATGTGGGTGAATTGTAGGAAGATGAATATCATGAGAATGTACTTGTAGTAGTTGAACTATTTGAAACATGTTATTATCCATGTCTAATGTAGTAATTCTAGATGTGTTGATGAATCATGATCTATGGTCCTTGAAGGGAAATTTATGAGAATTATGCATGACTATGAGATATATGTATATGATTATGACTATGATGTTATTGTTGTGTTGATTGAAAGGTTATTCTCGGTTATACACTTATGAATGATAATGACATATTGTGGGAGGTTTTCTCACACTATGGGGATCCTTAGGATGAAAGGTTATTCTCACATATTGAATTTATAAGCTATCTTATGAATGAATGTCGGGTTGAGATGGATATTGATAGAGATGGATACTCATACGTGAGTTGAGGTGGGATATCTAGTAGCAATCTTTATATCCCATTTCTCCCATAATAATGAACTTAAGTAATGTAATGATAAGTACTCCATGGGGAATAATTCTAAGCACCAAGTGGATATACGTGAGTTGAGGCGGAGCTTCTAGTAGCAATCTCTTGAGATAGATGCCCATACGTGAGTTGAGGCAAGGTATCTAGTAGCAATCTCCTTATCCCATAAACTATGTTCCCTCATAGGTTATTAGTTAGTGGATCCACCTAAGTTAAATGTTATTGGTTCTACCTTAGGCAAACAGGATAACTCTTTTCCGTGTGAGTAACACCAGATTCCATGATTTGCTCACATGGTCTATGTCGGTTAAGGCTTACCCCCACAATGAATGATAATGAACTATGACTTCTCAAGAATGCACTACTTAGTGTGGGTGGGGGAATGGGACTTCATCCATGTATTGCATAAGTAGGCTTTGAGAGTAGCTATGGTGTGTTCTTTAATGTTATAATACTTTATGAAATATGCCTATGATGATGCTACTAAGTATATTGATATGATGGCTAATTGTAATGAAGCATGCTTAATGTGGATTGATGCTATGAATATGCATGGCTATATCATACTTAGTGCATTTTTGTACTAACCAATATTTTCTATATTTTTCACAAAGTGTAGAATCCGGTTCTTAAGGTGATTCTCTATTGGTTCAAGCTTGGATTGAATATTCTCCTAGCTTGTGGTGAGTCCTCAAGTTTCGGTGACGTATGATTCATTAGTAGTTTCTTTCTAGTCATTTTATGTTTCGGATTATGTTGAAAGGGTTGTGACCCTATTGTTGATTCAAAGATTGTATTAGATGGCTAAATTAAGACAAGTTACACTTTCGCTTGCTTTTATAAAAGACTTCGATTATATGGATAAAAATTTTAAATTCCCTATCATTTCTTTTATCTTATGTTACGATATGCTAAGGGCTTGTATGAGACCTTTCGGGGTAAAGTACACCTTGTCATATATAGGGGTACTCCTGGGTCGTGACAAACTTGGTAATCAGAGCACAATGTTTAGAATGATTCTAGGATGATGTCTCATAATCCACGTCTAGTAGAGTCTTGTTCATAGTGTGAAGCGCACCACATTTATGAATGAGAGGTTATAAGATGTTATGAAACTACACTTCTTTCATTATTCTTAGGTATTGCCATAGAATTTAACTCTATAAAGTCCATCTCTTAATTTGACTTTTGTGTCTTCAGGATATGAATACCCGAAGGGCTAACGCAAGGAGAATGGAGGGTAACAATGTCAATGAAGAAGCTCCGCAAGAGAATCAAGATCCTCAAGTGAACCAAGCTCCTCAAGCTAATCAAGCTCTGATTAATCCTCCAACTATGTCAGATTCGAAGGTTAGTTCGACTCTTATAATATTGGCCCAAGCTGTGACAACTCAAGCCTAAGCTATGACGGCCCAAGCCAATAGAGGTGTTGGGAATAATGTGAACTCTACGACTTCTAGATTAAGGGATTTTTTTAGGATGAACCCTCCCAAGTTTCTTGGTTCCAAAGTGGAAGAGGATCCTCAAGAATTTATGGATGAGGTTTACAAAATAATTGATGCTACGGGGGTGACTTTGGTAGAAAAAGCGGAGTTAGCCGCTTAACAATTGAAGGATGTTGCTCAAGTTTGGTATACTCAATGGAAGAGAAATAGGCCGATAGAAGTGGGACCCATTGATTGGGAGATGTTTAAGAAAGCATTTATTGATAGGCTTTTTCCCCGTGAGTTGAGGGAAGCCTAGGTGGAGGAATTCATTAACCTTAAGCAAGGTAGCATGAGTGTTCAAGAGTATGCTTTGAAATTTATCCAACTATCCAAGTATGCTCCATCTATGGTGGCAAATCCGAGGGGTAAGATGAGTAGATTTGTGATGGCTATGTCAGACTTAGTTGGAGAAGAATGGCGTATGGCAATGCTCTATGATAACATGAATATCTCTAGGCTTATGTTGTATGCTCAACAAATTTAGGAGTCAAAACTCAAGAGAAAGAATAAAGAAGCAAAAAAGAGCTAGGTCCGATGAACAAGGTCAACCAAGGTTCAAAAAGAGGTCCTCTAACCAAGATTCCCCCAACGGTCAACAAGGATAGGGTGTCTAACCCTAAATCTCAAGGAGGAAATAGAGGCGGCTCTTCTTTTGAAAGATCTACATGTGCCAAGTGTGGGAAGCAACATGTGGGTAAGTGTCTAGCCGGCACGGATGGTTGCTTTAGGTGTGGAAAGAAAGGTCATAAGATGAAAGATTACCCGACACTCATGGAAAAAGGGTGAGAGGCCAAGCAATATTCCCTTAGTGATCCGGATCCCAATGCTCCAAAGTATGGTCGTTTCTATGCACTCTGGTCTATAGAGGTAAAATGAGCCCTTCTAGATGAAGGCACCGGTATGTTGATAGTTCCCTATTGATATAGATGTTTTACTAAGATCCCTATGCTATTTGTTAGATTTTGATGTTAGCCTTAGTAGGGGCTTACTCCCAAGGAGGAGTTGGTATGCTTAGAAAGCAAGATTGTTGAGAGTTTTGATATCCTTATCTCTTTCTTCTATTCATATTCTAGCTTGAGACAAAGAGTTCCTTGTGACTTGTTTCATGATTTGGAGTCTTAAGTGATTTATGTGTTTCCATGATCTCCTTATGTTATGCATATTCTTGATGAAATTTATGTTTAGTGAGAAAATGAGTTTTCATGATTTATGTTCCTCATGTTGTGGTGCATTTAGTATTGAGTTACATATATGCTTCATGAGATAATTGTCAAACATTCTTTAATATGCTTTTGAGAGTAATTGCATAATTTGCTTCATGGTGTTGAGTTGAGCATGCTTTCAGTTAGAGAAGGTAGTTCCTCCTACGAATTTGAGAAATGTGAAGTTTGCATACATAATGGATTGCTAGATGTAGTTCTTACTTCCTTGTATTAAATTGAGATGGAGTTGATGTATCCTCCTTTGAATTGTGCATTATTTGATGTTTTATGCATGATGGGCTGCTAGTTTTGAGTCTTTAATTTCGTAAGGTGTCTAGATCATCATTCAAGGAAGAATGTTCCCAAGGGGGAGATATTGTAACACCAGAAAAACTAGTAGGTGAAACTAGAGCCATACGTGAGAGTTTTAGAGGTTGATGTGTGGGTTAAAATCGTAAAATTTATTCTCAAACATAGAATGAGGAGTTTAGGGGCTAAACGTCAAGGTACGACCCCCCAAGGACCAACCAATGGTCCTTGAGGAGGACCCTAAAGCCTAACCCCAAAACTGCCCAAAAAGGGCCACTTACGGATGACATCTACGGCCAGTAGGTGGACCCATGCCCCGTGGATGGGTGTTTTCAGTCAAGAGCCAAATTGAGGAGCTGCAAACCACCACCTATGGACCTGCAGGACGCCCGGTAGACCCACCCATGTTCCGTGGGTCATGCCTGCAGGCAGTCCAAGTTCGGCCAAGGGAAGGGGCTATTAAGTCATTTCCTTTTTAGTTAGTTTATTGTAGGGTAGTTTTATACTATTTTAATAGACCTATATAAGGGTTTTTAAGCCATTAACTAACCCTTACACCTCATAAATCCCAAGACCTAAATCCATAACTAACTTTCCCCCAAAAACTCTTTCTAGAACTCCAAAGAAGAAGAAGAAGAAGAAGTAGAAGAAGAAGATCAAGTTAGGGCTTGAAGAAGAAGGCTTTTTGACACGAATTTGTTGGATTTCTTCACCTAAGGTATGGTAGTGTTTGATCCATGGATAGTTTTCATCCATCGAGTCCCTCCAAATTCAATTTCAAACTTTTAACTTTACCCAAAAACGAGGGTTTTACTCCAAGTCATGGATTCACTTCATAAACGTTTCTAATGATTTAATTGCTTTCTATTATGATAAAATTGATGATTATTTACTGTTTTAAGATGAATTCCTCAAGAATCCATGAATCCCCCAATTCTTCTAAATTGGATCTTAAGGTGTGGGTGTTGATTGAGGTAAGTAGAATGTTATGGAATTATGAATGTTGTGGATTGATTACTTGAATTATGTATTAATTGAAGAATTATTATGGTTTATATGTTGAATTTCCCCCAAGAAACCATGAAATCCTCATGTCTCCAATCTATGAACTTGTGATGTGGGTGAATTGTAAGAAGATGAATATCATGAGAATGTACTTGTAGTAGTTGAACTATTTGAATCATGTTATTATCCATGTCTAATGTAGTAATTCTAGATGTGTTGTTGAATCATGATCTATGGTCCTTGAAGGGTAACTTATGAGAATTATGCATGACTATAAGATATATGTATTTGATTATGACTATGATGTAATTGTTGTGTTGATTGAAAGGTTATTCTCGGTTATACACTTATGAATGATAATGACATGTTGTGGGAGGTTTTCTCACAATATGGGGATCCTTAGGATGAAAGGTTATTCTCACCTATTGAATCTATGAGCTATCTTATGAATGAATGTCGGGTTGAGATGGATATTGATAGAGATGGATACTCATACGTGAGTTGAGGCGGGGTATATATCTAGTAGCAATCTTTGTATTCCATTTCTCCCATAATAATGAACTCAAGTAATGTAATGATAAGTAGTACGTGGGGAATAATGCTAAGCACCGAGTGGATATTGATTGAGATGGAAGCTTATACGTGAGTTGAATCGGGGCTTCTAGTAGCAATCTCTTGAGATGGATGCCCATACGTGAGTTGAGGCGGGTTATCTAGTAGCAATCTTCTTATCCCATAAACTATGTGCACTTGTAGGTTATTAGCTAGTGGATCCACCTAAGCTAAATGTTAATGGTTCTACCTTAGGCAAGCAGGATATATAACTCTTTTCCATGTGAGTAACACCGGATTCCATGATTTGCTCACATGGTCTATGTCGGTTAAGTCTTATCCCCACAATGAATGATAATGAATTATGACTTCTCAAGAATGCACTACTTAGCATGGGTGGGGGTATGGGACTTCATCCATGCATTGCATAAGTAGGCTTTGAGATTAGTCATGGTGTGTTCTTTAATGTTATAATGCTTTATGAAATATGCTTATGATGATGCTACTAATATGTTGATATAAAGGCTAATTGTAATGAAGCATGCTTAATGTGGATTGATGTTATGAGTTGCTTTTCCTTGATATGACTTAGCAAATGTGAAGGTTTCCTTGTTTATGAGTATGATGACATTAAAGAATGGTAAGTATGATTATGGTGGCCTAAAAGTGGTACTTAGTGTAGATGGGATTATGAGATCTTTATCTATACATTGCACAAGTATAACTTAGGGTTACTTATGAGATGGTTCTATTATGTTATAATGAGTTATATGTTGAATATGCTTGTGACTTATGCTTTTGTACTAAAGTGCATGATGATTCTCAAACTTGGCATATAACATGGTTTTCAACCAAAATGTCCCTTTTAGCATGTTTTCAAGGATTTTTATGCATGACTATCATACTTAGTGCATTTTAGTACTAACCCATATTTTCTACATTTTTCACAAAGTGTAGGTTCTGGTTCAATTCTTAAGATGATTCTCTATTGGTTCAAGCTAATTGGATCGACTATTCTTCTAACTTGTGGTGAGTCCTCAAGATTCGAGGACGTATGATTCATTAGTAGTTTCTTTCTAGTCATTTTATGTTTCGGATTATGTTGAAAGGGCTGTGACCCTATTGTTGATTCAAAGATTGTATTAGATGGCTAAATTGTGATAAGTTACACTTCTGCTTGCTTTTATAAAAGACTTCGATTGTATGGATAAAAGTTTTAAATTCCGCGTCATTTCTTTTATCTTATGTTACGATATGCTAAGGGCTTGTATGAGACCTTTTGGGGTCAAGTACATCTTGTCCCATCTAGGGGTACTCCTGGGTCGTGACAAAAAGGTACATAATGGCTACTACTTATATGAATCATAACTCTAGTAAACATGAAATTGATTTTGCGCCATTTGATGAAATGTATCTTCTTGAATTTTTCTTAGAGCCTGAGATTATTAAGGATCTATATCTTGATAATTATTTTTTGAAGATTAAGGATAACATTCAACCAAGTAACATGCCGTCAGAGGAACTGCTGCTTGTTATGGATCATGAAAAATTAAATGGTCACAATATTTTATGTCATTTTTGTTTAATCATAGTGTGAGTTCCTCTATTATCTCTGTGAATGAAACTAGAATGAATATTTATGTATGAAATTTGAGAATACGTTTCAACTCCATGACTCCAACAAGTTATACAGATACAGTGAACAAGGATCGACTACAGTTGTTGGGATCTATTGGCAAGTCTTACTTTATTCCATATACTAATTTTACAATTCAAGTGTGGGATTCCAATCAAAATTTGTGTATGAATTCGTACACATTGGAAATGATTGAAAATAAAATAATTGACATAGATTAATGGAATATCACTGAGAACAATTAATAGAAACTTCACAAGATGGACGAGTAAATTTCTGTTTACCTTCTCTGACAGTACCAATACATAATTTTGACCTCTTAATTAGTAGATGAGTACGTTATATTAGGGTCAAGATGCACGTACTGGTGGAATAGTATGTGTTGTAATGCATGAAAAAATAACATATTTCTTTTGAAGAGAGAGGTGCACTATGCTTCTTTGGATCATTTTGTCCTGTACGGGAGGTGGCTTTCACTTATTTTTTGGATGGTTTGATATTGGGAGTGTGTTGATGGGTTATGAGGTTTGAGTTATTTCGTTCATGATACCGACATATATATATATATAATCGAAATTGAAATTACACCTAAATATCTTCGACACTCATTCACCATTATCAATCAATGATATGTTGTGGGGGATCACTTTTATATACTGAAAAACATGCACAACTTTTTTTAGCGAACACTGTCAAATAACTACTTCAGTAGAAGAATTCATACCATTCCTTCAAATATTCACCAAGGCTAAGATATATTCTTGATTTTCTAAAAAAGAAGTATGCTTGTTCTCTGGTATTTGGAGTTAGATTAGTGGTATTGCATCAAATTGGACAAGTTAAGGATGTTGCTTAATTATATTTGTACTTGTACCAGAAAAGTACATATCATTCTTGCCAATTCTTAAAGGCTAGATCTCTCATCTTCATTCTTAGTCATTCTTTTCATTCCCTTCTATCTATATTTGTATTTTCTGATCTGATCTTCTTCCCCATCTATTAACCTTTTCGGCTTTGTTTTAAGGACTGATAGTGTTTTTTTTCATTTCTCAATTGTACTTTGTGTTCTCAATAATTTATAATACATATCATTGTTGTGTTGGTAACTTGAATTGTTACACATCCACTGACAATATATAAATACTAGTTAAAGCCGCCCACCTGCTATTTAACGTTCCTAAGTCCAGATAACATGTTTCAAGTATGATTCCTTTTTCTTTGATTTACGGACTAATATCATTGCCTACTTAAGCTACTATGAAAAGTTTAAATTGATTATACAAAATTTTCTAAGGAGCTAGCTTTGCTACCTAATTATCATTGTTGATGATGAAGTACCAATTTTTTTTTCATATATAGACTACGGATGAGTTCTTCATCTTCAAGCTTCAAGTTCAGGAATCCACCAAGATTTTCTATTTCAAGTATATGATATTTTCATTAATTGGTATCCTTTCATCCACTGAGTCTCAATGAAAACCTTATAATTCAGTTTTTTATGATCAGCATGAATTTCAATGTATGTCAGTTTCCCTTCGTTAACAACCTATAAATAAATGTTTTTCACTTGTGTCTTTTAAATTGAACGTTCTAGTTAGAATATATGTTTTTTATGATTTGTTTTATATTCATCCTTTTAATTCCATATGCATAAGACACTTTCAGATAAAATGCATGTCTATTTTTTCCAGTATCAGTTTTCACTACGAGTTATTCAGTTTATTAGTATTATATAATTTATCAGCATAAATTCAGTTTAAAGTATTACTTAGCATCGAGGAGACTTAGGGATGAAAGTTTACCCATCAATTTAGACTATGACCTTTAATAGTAATTCCTAGTCCAAAACCACATGTCATTGTAGGTTATAAAGGGTCACCCATCAGTGTATTGACACCTTAGTCCTTTGGACATCAGTATAATAAATGTTATATGGTGTGGGTAGCTCGACTTATAATCCATTGTTGTCATCATCAAAAGGAAAAATTATTACTGAGAAAAAGAAGAACATGAATATAGTTTTGATGATTGACAAAGTGAACTTAGTTCACTACTCGTTATCTTGATGATTGACAAAGTGAATTAGTTCACTACTCGTTATCTTGATGATTGACAAAGTGAACGTAGTTCACTACTCGTTATATTATGTGTACTCTCTAAGATGATCAAGACTCTTTATAAGCGACATGAATGAACAAGGACAACTTATACATATAAGAAAGATCGGAGCAAAAAAGAAAAAAAAATAACAAAAATAAAGAAGCAACAGAGAAAATAAATAAATAATTGAAATAGGGGAACAAAGAAGTAATGAAATAAATAGAAGAATTAGAAAAGAAAAAAGAAAATAAATAAAGAGAATATTGAATCCAAATAGGAGTCAGGAAGGCAAATTTCTAAAAAGAAGAAAATCACAAATTACTGAATAAAGAATGCACGATATTGTTTACGAAATGAAGAAAAGACTAACACAAACAAGAAAAGAAACTCAAAGAAGATTTCAAGTCTTGTTGGAATTAAACACATATGGTAAGAATTGTACCAAACAAAGTTTCCTTAGAGAAGTTGTGTTAGACAAGAAACATATCCCCAAAGCCCTGAGTTATAAGAATGCAACATATAAAAGCAAGAGTACAAGCATTAAAAAACTCACCTATTGCATATTCAAATTTCCTTAGGGCAATTAGGGAAGGATTAAGCATACCACAAATCAGAAGCAGCACTTCTAGCAGTTAACTTTTTTGCAGATGCTTTTCTTACATATATAGCAATTATAAGTTAATAATCTAGCATTCTTCATTCATTTTCTATATTCTGAAGTAAGTTCAATTGATGTGAGTATTCGCATTTGATAAGAGCTTTGGAGCGATATTATTGTGATTCAGCTAATTATGTACTAGTCTAATTAGTTAGTTAGTTAGTCTTGTCAGATTAATTAGTCAAGGTAGTTAATATACTGTTAGTGTTCTGTTAATATGTCAGTTCAATTGTTAGTTAGTTTTACTATTTCTTCTTTGTATAAATATACAGTCTTCTCATAATGAAAATCAGTTAAGAGATTTTCCCCAAATTACTCTCTTCCTCTTCAGTCTCTTTCTCTCACGCATTGCATCCATAGATGGTGCTTAGCCATGGTTGTGCATTATTATTGACATGGTATCAGAGCACAAGGTATTTCAATTCAACGATTACTTCTGTGCATCGTCTTAGATCCTCACATTCATCATTTTTTTTTACTGGTTCACGTTCTAGATTTGGCCCCCAATCGATTGAATTATTGGATCAATTTTCTACTTCTTCTTTTACTGTTTTGTTGCTGCGTTTTAGATCGAGTTCAAATTTTACTCTGTGTGTTTTGATTTCTCCTGAATTGTGACGTAATGGCGATTGAAAGTGGATCTCAATCAATTGAGAATTTTGTAACCAACAGCAGTGTTGGTAGTATAGACATTAGCTCTCCTCTATACATGCATCCTTCAGATAATCCAAGTGCTTCGTTGGTACAAGTTCCCTTTAATGGAGTCGGTTATAGGTCCTGGAAACGAGGTGTTCTTCTAGTTTTGTCAGTGAAAAATAAGTTGGGCTTTATCAATGGAGATTGCAAACAGCCCGATCCAGGAACATCACTCTTTCGCCTATGGGTGAGATGTGATGATATGGTTACTTCCTGGATTCTCAACTCTCTAGCTAGGGAAATCGCAGACAGTGTGGAGTATGTCTCCAACTAATTCGAATTATGGAAGGAATTGGACGATCGATATGATCAAACGAAGGGTGCTAAGTTGTATCAAGTTCAACGTGAAATCAATGAGTTATCACAAGGTACATTAGATATCACCACTTACTATACTAGAATGAAGAGGCTATGAGAGGAATTGAGTACATTGCATGTTCAGACTCAATGTAGTTGTAATTGCATCTGTGGAGTGAAGGAAAGTATGTTCAAAATCGAACAGGATAGGAGACTGATACAGTTCCTTATGGGTTTAAATGAAGTCTACACTATGGTTCGAGGTAGTATTCTCATGATGAATCCATTGCCTTCCCTAGCACAAACCTTCTCTTTGTTAGTACAGGATGAGAAATAGAGAGAAATTAAGCCAAAAATCTAGTCATTTATGGAATCTACCTCTCTCAATGCACGCAGTTCAGGGAAGAAAGTCATGGAGTCTGTTGCCTTCAATAGCTCATCTGGTGCTAGCACTTCTAGATCTTCGAGGCCAACTTCCTCTTCAGCAGAAAATAATAACTTTAGGACCAACTATTCCCAAACCAACTCCTACATCGGGAATAAGCCTCGTATGATTTGTGATTATTGTAAAACACCAGGACACACCAAGGAAAAATGCTACAAATTGCATGGGTACCCACAGGCTTATAATTCCAACACCACAAATCAAAATGGATACAGAAATGGCAATCAGAATCCCAGGTTTAATAAAGGTAAAGGCCTTGTTGTTGATGTCTATGGCAATGCAATGTCACCAGGAGATGAGGAACATAGGGGAACTCACAATGACACAGGCCCTCAGCTAACAAGGGAGCAATATGCCCAATTTCTGGAGTTATTACAACACCTTCAAGTTCAGAAACATGGAGATACTAACAATCCCATGGACTTTTCCAATGGCAGTGTGAACTTTGCAGGTATGATTGCTTGTTCTTCCTCAGTTGATTTTGGAAAATTGTCTTGCAGGTGTCCTCACAAAAAGTCAGACTCTTGGATCCTAGACTCAGGAGCCTCTAACCACATGACCTCTGATAAAACACTGCTAACAAACATTACCTATCTTCCTTGCCCCTTATTGATTACCTTACCAAATGGTTATAGAGTGAAAGTTGTGCAAACTGGTAGTGTAGTACTTGCATCACATATTATTCTATATGAAGTGTTGTAAGTGTCATCTTTTAAGTATAATCTTGTTTCCATTCATTGCCTTTCAAAGTCTATACCTGAGAGCATTTTTTACTTCACTAAATCCTCATGCATTTTACAGGCCCCTTCACTGAAGAGGCCTTTGGTGATTAGTGAAGCCAAAGCTGGACTCTATTTTCTCTGCACTAAGTGTCTGATAAGCCCAATCATCCTGATGCTAAATGTGTTGCATCAACTGCTTCTGCATCTAAAAATATGTCAACTACTTCTGAGTCTGTTAAGTCTGTTTCCTTTCCTATTTTCTCATGTAAGAACAGTACACCATCTGTTAAAGTTGTTCCTTTTCCTGCATCTTTTGTACAACATTGTACTTCATTCAATAAAAATTCTCAGAATTCTGCTTCTTTTTTACTCATTCTTGCAATGATATAAATGTATTGTGGCACAACAGGCTTGGACATGTACCTTTTGTGAAGATGAGGGAAATCACATTCATACCTGAGAACTTTTCCACTAAGCAACCTTTTCTTTGTACAATTTGTCCAATGGCAAGACAAGAAAGACTACCCTTTCCACACAGAACCAGCACATCTACCAGGCCATTTCAATTGCTGCATATAGATCTTTGGGGTCCCTACCACATGATGACACATGACAACTATAGATATTCCATTACCCTTGTTGATGACTATAGTAGGTGTACATGGACTCAATTATTGACATGTAAAAGTAACACCTTGGAAGTCATCAAAACCTTTATATCCATGATTGAATACCAATTCAATGTTTTTGTCCAGACTATAAGAACTGATAAAGGACTTGAATTTGTAAATTCAGAAACCTCAATTTTTCTTAAGTCTAAGGGAATCATTCATTAAAAAACTTGTCCCTACACACCACAACAAAATGGGGTGGTGAAAAGAAAACACAAATACTTGCTAGAAACTGCCAGGGCTCTTCTTTTCCAATCTAAATTACCACTAGAGTACTAGGGGAATGCATTTTGTGTGCCACATATATTATCAACAGACTACCTACTTCACACATGAAGGGAAATGTCCATATGAATTATTGTATAAAACTAAACCAACTTACTCTCACATGAGAACCTTTGGTTGTCTTTGTTATCCCACCTTTCCAAAGTCTCACAGGGACAAATTTCAACCAAGAACAACACCTCACATCTTCATAGGTTACCCTATTGGATCAAAAGGATACAAAGTTCTAAACCTGGCTACAAGAAAAATACATATATCCAGGGATGTAGTTTTTAAAGAATCCATTTTTCCTTTCGCTACACTTTCTGATGTATCTTCTTTTCCTTCTGTTTTGCACACTGTGCCTTTCATGGACACTGTACATACTGATATTGGAACATAAAATATGCAACATATTGAAAATAATATAGCTGATGCAAGTAACACTCTACTTCCCACTTCACCTACCCATTCAACCAATTTACCTACCACCATTCAACCTCTTAATCTTATCCACAGAACTGAACCTATAGCTCCACCTAGACCATCTAGATCACATAAACTACCTACATACTTACAAGATTATGTCTTATCTAAGAATATGATAGTTGCACCTAGTGTTAATACACCTAACCAACTGCAAAATTCCAACATCTCCCTCAATGCTGCATTTTCCAAACATCAACATATACCACCTGAGGTCTTGGCAGATGAGAGTTAGACTCTTGTGAGAAACATCAGCAATGATGATGAACCTTCCTCATATGGGGAGGCATCTATGAATCCTGCCTGGCAGCAAGCTATGACACGGGAATTTAAGGCATTGCATGCAAATCATACTTGGGATCTAGTTGATTTACCTAGTGGCAAGAAGGCCATAGGATGCAGGTGGGTTTATAAAGTGAAACATAAGGCAGATGGGACTGTTGAAAGATTCAAAGCTAGACTTGTAGTGAAAGACTACACTAAAGAAGTTGGGATTGATTATACAGAAACTTTCTCACCAATAATAAAGATGAAAACTGTGAGGGCTCTATTAACCATAGCTATTAAAAAGGGCTGGAATATTTTTCAACTTGATGTAAACAATGCATTCCTTCATGGGGATCTACATGAGGAGGTCTATATGGAAGTTCCACCTGGCTTGGTAGTGCATAAGCCAGGGATGGTATTCAAACTAAATAAGTCCCTATATGGCCTGAAACAAGCCAGCAGGCAGTGGTATGCCAAACTGACTGAGGCTTTGTATTTAAAATGTTACACTCACTCGTTGAATGATTATTCATTGTTTCACAAAAACTCTACAACCTCCACCATTTTTGTTGCCGTATACGTAGATGATGTAATTTTGACAGGCACATGTGTTTCTGATATTGAAGAACTCAAGACCTTTCTCCATGATAAATTTAGGATTAAGGACTTGGGAAAGTTACACTATTTTCTTGGGATGGAAGTGCTTTATAAAGATGATAGACTTATCATCTCACAAAGGAAATTTATCCTAGATATGCTGAAGAATTACAAGGTTGCAGGGCTGAGAAGCTGCACATCTCCACTGGACCCTGCAATAAAGCTTCATGCCAAGGAAGGAACACCTTTGTCAGAACCTTTGTTTTATAGGAAGCTTATTGGAAAGTTGAACTTCTTAACCAACTCTAGAATGGACATATCATACAGTGTACAACACCTTAGTCAATTTATGCAGGATCCTAGAGAGCCACACTTGCAAGCAGCATTCCACTTATTGAGGTATCTCAAGGTTGATCTTACTCTAGGAATTTTTATGTCCAAAGACCAGTCATACAATGTCAAGGCCTATTGTGACTCTGATTGGGTTGCATGCCCTGACCCCAGGAAGTCAATGAGAGGCTATATTGTACTGTTAGGCAATAGTCCACTGAGTTGGAAATCCAAAAAACAAGAAACTGTCTCTTTTTCTTCAGCAGAGGCAGAGTATAGGGCTCTAAGAAAAGTTGCAGGTGAGTTGGTTTGGCTTAGCAGATGATTGACAGAACTTACAGTGCCTCTGCCAACACCCATTGAAGTATTTTGTGACAGTCAATCAGCTCTTCATATTGCTCGTAATCTGGTCTTTCATGAAAGAACCAAACATATTGAAGTTGATTGTCACTTTGTACGGAATTTGCTTCAAACTGGACTTATCTCCCTACATCACATAAGCTCTGATAATCAACTTGCAGATATACTGACCAAAACTTTGACTGGGATCAAACATTCTACAGCATTGAGCAAGTTATCAGTGTTCTCCACACCTCCAACTTGAAGGGGGATATTGTGATTCAACTAAATATGTACTACTCTAATTAGTTAGTTAGTTAGTTAGTTAGTTAGTCTTGTCAGATTAATTAGTAAAGGTAGTTAATATACTGTTAGTGTTCTGTTAATATGTCAGTTCAATTGTTAGTTAGTTTTACTATTTCTTCTTTGTATAAATATACACTCTTCTCATAATGAAAATCAGTTAAGAGATTTTCCCCAAATTACTCTCTTTCTCTCCAGTCTCTTTCTGTCACGCATTGCATCCATGGATGATGCTTAGCCACGGCTGTGCAGTATTATTGACAGATATCACATCAGGACATAGGAGTGAAAGAAGGGTACTTACTTTGGCATTGTAATAAGATTGTGGTGTAATCTGCAAAGATGTAGCAATTAGTAGTTTATAATTGTCGTTGTTATCCCAAATTTGGAGTTTGGATGGTGGTATCAATCTCAATTAAGGTTCAATCCATTAAAATCTAGATATGGAATAACAAAGGGCGATTAAGTAAGTTGGGGAAAGAATACTTAGCTAGTGAACAAGAGAGGCATGACAAGTCCTCTACTACTAGATGTAGTTAGAGACAAAAGTTTATATTAAAGAGTGGGCTGAAGTTGTTTGATTATTTCAAAATATAATAAAAGCATCTGTAACACCTCTCTAAGTGAAAGAGCTAGAATTAGAAAGATCCATTTTTGGAAAGAATGAAAAATCTGAAAATTTGTTTTAGTTATGTTAAGTTTGAGTTTTGGGTCAACTTCAAACTACCATAACTCCTATATCAGGATGAGTTATGTGTGATAAAAGATACCGTATGAAAAATCTTTGAATTTTCTTTCCAACGCAACCAAGTTTGCTCAATTCTGAGTTCATATGAGGGAGATATGTCCATTTGAAGTTGAGTGGTCTAGAAAAGAAAAGTCAAAATCGAATTTTAGAAGGGTATTATGGTCTTTTCAATATCCTAATAATTAAATTCGATTTTGGTAATTATGGGTCTAAACTGAATTGGTTCAGTTTACACAATTGCAAATAACGCTAGGGTTTTTAGAGAAAGAACGCAAGAGGAGAAAGGAGAAGAAAAGGTCTAGATTCGTCGATTTCTTGAGGAATTGATTGCAGATTTCAACAAGGATTTGATCCTACGAGGTATGTGAGTTCACAGAGCGTTGGGTTCGTTCATCCATGCGCCAAACATGTTTAATTCAGTGTATTTTCGTCCTAAAAAATATTGAGAATTCGATGTTCTTGAGTTATGTTCTTGAATTACTTTCGTTCTTGAATTTGGGATAAGATTGAGGAGTTTTTGAGAGTTTAATGTCGATTATTAGAGTTGCTTTGAGTTAGATTCTTGTGTATATATTTTGGGTACCTGAATCTAAAGATATATTGAGAAGAAGAATCAAAATTAATCGAATTAAGGTCAGAAAATGAGAGGAAAAATTCGCCAAGTTTGATTGGGGGAAAGCTGGCGGGGCGCTCCCCCGTAGTGCCAGGAAGGTTGGGGCGGCGCGCCAGCAGTTCTCCCAAAATGGTTCTCTGAACTTTGGGACTGGCGCGGCGCACTAGCAATGCGCCAGGGCTGTCCGCCCCAACCCATTTTTCGTCGTTTAGCCCGTCTGAGTCCTTCTAAAGTGTACTAACACTTCTTATCGATTCTAACTACTCCAAATGACTTCTAAACATCTAGAAATCATCCATAAACATGAATCATAACCTTGAATCAATAAATTCAAATTCAAGTAAAGTTAAGAGCCAAGTCTAGAAAGTTCATAGAGTCTTTCCAAGAAGTCTTTTCTTCAAAAGAGTATATGGGGACTAAGTATTCCCAAATGAGTAAATGTTTTCATATTTTTAACAAGAGAGGAAACATTGATTTCCAAAAGATCATTTGAGCTAGTTTTAAGTAATTATCTCAAACTACAGAAAGTGTTTTTATTTTTAAACATATGAGCTAAGTATTTTGGGAGTAGTATTGAGCACCGATGTGGGGACAAGTTCATAACAACTCAATGTCTCCATAAACCATGTATCCAACATGGGTAGAAAGGGTCATACTTTTTAGATGATTCCTTAATTCTTTTTAGCATAGACTAGTGAATCCACTTAGTTAAGGCGTTCTATATCCCAGCAAGTTATATGACATTTCTGGCAGCGTGGGCGAGACGATGTTCATCACATAGCTCATAATGATGATTGTCGGTTAGAGAACTCCCACAAAGTTATATTACTTTATTGTATATATGTATATTGAGTTGTTTATTACTGTTTTAAATGCTTTATATAAACTGCATCTTTAATGTTGTTTAATTTTGCATTTGAGTTGAGTATCCATGAGTTCTGTAAAGTTGAGGTAAGTGTTTCTTTCAGATTCCAATTCAAGCTTATGTATTATTTAGATTTCCCCTCGCATGCTCGTACATTCAATGTACTGATGCCATTTGGCCTGCATCATTTTATGATGCATATATGGTTAACCAAGATCAGTATCCAGTGCCTCGTTGATCCAGTTGATCACTTAGAGTGAGTTGGTGAGCCTCCTTGCTTTTCGGAGGATTCCCTTTTTATTGTTTTGATAAGTTAGTTCATTAGGATGTCGTGGGTCTTGTCCTGATGTCCATCTCATTTGTTAGAGGCTTTATACATAGTTAGTTAGTTCAATTGTCATTATCTTGTTATTGGCTTATGTTGAATCTTGAGTTGCCTCTTTGGCTAAGTTAGATGTTATTTCTAAACACTCGCAGTTTATATATTTAGACAGTTTGTTTAAGATTGTATTTAAGTACATTTTATGTTAAGTAAGTCTTCCGCTGAGAGTCTAGCCAGGCCAAAGGTTCGCTAAGGGCCAGCAATGGTTCTCGAGTGCCAGTCCCGCCCAGGTTATAGGCTCGGGGGGTGACAAACTTGGTATCAGAGCACAGAGTTTATGAGTCCTAGGGAGTCTATGAAGCCATGTCTGTAAAGTCCTAGTTATCGGTGTGAAACGCGCCACTTCGATAATTAGGAGGCTGCAACACTTAGGAACTATCTCACTTCTTTCGTATCATTTCGTGCAATAGAGTTAATCTCTATAAATTTTCCTTCTAACTCGTGCTTGCGTGTGTCTTTTAGTTGATCATGCCTCCACGAAGAGTTGTCAGAGGTCATCCTGCTAGGAGGAATGCCGAGGAACAAGGGGTACCTAAAGCACCTGAAGTGCAACCCTAAGGAGAGGTCGCCAATACTGAGTTCAGGGAAGCGATCAGAATGTTAAGTCAAGCGGTGACCAATCAAGCTGTTCAGAGAAAGAACCGGCAGGAAGTGAATGATACATCAAGAATCTGTGAGTTTCTAAGGATGAATCCTTCAAGCTTCGCTGGTTCAAGCACCACTGAGGATGTGGAAAATTTTATTGAGGAACTGCAGAAGGTATTTGAGGTTATGCACGTTGCCTATGTTGAGCGAGTGGAACTAGTTGCATATCAACTAAAGAGTGTTGCTAGGACTTGGTTTAACCAGTGGAACAAGGGTAGAGCTAAGGGTGCACCAATTTTGAGTTGGGCTATGTTTGAGGAGGCTTTCTTAGTGCGTTTCTTTCCCCGTGAACTGAGAGAAGCCAAGGTACGAGAATTCCTTACTCTTAAGTAGGATTCACTGAGTGTTCATGAGTACAGTTTGAAGTTCACCCAACTTAATCGATATGCTCCGGAGATGGCTGCGGATATGAGAAGTAGGAAGTCGATTTGTTGCTGGGCTATCTCGTCTGTCAAGTAAGGAGGGCAAGACAGCGATGCTAATAGGGGACATGGACATAGCGAGACATATGGTTTATGTGCAACAGGTTGAGGAAGAGAAGCTGAGGGATAGAGAAGAATTCAGAAACAAGAAAGCGAAGACATGTAATGAGTCCGGGCAGCAAAGGAGTAATGTGAATCGTTCTTCCTTTCACTAAAAGCAAAAGGGACATGCTCGATCATCTGCTAGTGCACCTGCACCAACAAATAAAGGTGAGTATAATAGTCAGAATTCATAGAATTTCTGAGCTAGATCTGCTCAGTCTCAGGGTAGTGTGGCACAAGGAAGTAATTGGGCTCCTACATGTGCTAAGTGTGGTAGGAACCACCCAAGTGCTTGTCGCGATGGCTCTACTTATTGTTTCAAGTGTGGTCAAAAGGGTCACTTCATGAAAGAGTGTCCTAAGAATAGGCAAGGTAATGGGAATAGGGGCAATAAAGCCCAATCTTCTTTAGTTGCTCCACCAGACAGGGCTGCACCTAGAGGAGCTACTTCAGGGACTAGTGGAGGAGCAAACCGCCTATATGCGATCACTAGTCATCAAGAGCAAGAGAATTCTCCAGATGTTGTCACTGGTATGATCAATAAAGTCTTTACTTTTGATGTTTATGCTTTTCTAGATCCAAGAGAGAGTCTATCTTTTGTTATTCCTTATGTTGCAATGAATTTTAATGTTCTTCCTGAGAAACTTTGTGCACCCTTTTGTGTTTCTACACCTGTTGGGGAGTCTATTCTAGCTAAGAGAGTCTATCGTGATTGTACTATTTTTGTCAATCACAAGAGCACTATGGTTGATTTAGTTGAGTTAGACATGGTAGATTTTGATGTTATTCTGGGTATGGACTGGCTTCATGCCTGTTATGCCTCCATTGATTGTAGAACTCGAGTCATCAAGTTCTAGTTTCCTAATGAGCCAGTCTTTGAGTGGAGGAGTAGTTCAGCAGTGCCTAAGGGTCGTTTCATTTCATACCTCAAGGCGAGAAAGTTTGTTTCCAAGGGTTGTGTCTATCACTTAGTTCGAGTTAATGACTCTAGTGTTGAGACACCTCCTATTGAGTCAGTTCCAGTTGTGAGTGAGTTTCCTCAGGTCTTTCCAGATGATATACCTGGAGTCCCTCTTGAGAGAGAAATAGACTTCGGTATAGATATTCTTCCCGATACTAGTCCAACATCTATTCTGCCATATAGGATGGCACCAGCAGAGTTAAAAGAGTTTAAAGAGTAGTTCGAAGAACTCCTTGAGAAGGGTTTTATTCGACCAAGTGTCTCACATTGGGGAGATCAGGTCTTATTTGTAAGGAAGAAGGATGGTTCCCTTAGAATGTGTATAGATTACCGTCAGTTGAACAAAGTTCAAGAATAAGTATCCTCTTCCGAGAATTGATGATCTTTTCGATCAAATTCAGGGTGTCATTTGTTTCTCGAAGATAGACCTCAGATCTGGCTACCATCAGTTAAGAGTGAGGGAATGTGATATTCCAAAAATAGTTTTCAAGACCCGTTATGGTCATTATGAGTTTCTGGTCATGTCGTTTAGTTTAACTAATGTGCCTGCAGCGTTCATGGACCTTATGAATAGAGTATTCAAGCCTTATTTAGATATGTTTGTTATTGTCTTCATTGATGACATACTAATTTATTCAAGGAATGAGGAAGATCATGCTAATCATCTCAGAATAGTTCTCCAAACTCTAAAGGATAGAGAGTTGTATGCCAAGTTCTCTAAGTGTGATTTGGCTTGAGTCTGTGGCATTCTTAGGCCACATTGTTTCTAGTGATGGAATTAGAGTTGACACTCAGAAAATAGAGGCAGTACAGAATTGGCCTAAACCCACATCTCCAACTGATATTAGGAGTTTCTTGGGGTTGGCTGGATATTATAGAAGGTTTGTACAGGGGTTCTCATCTATTTCGTCCCCTTTGACCAAGTTGACTCAGAAAACAGTGAAGTTTCAATGGTCTGAAGCTTGTGAGAAAAGCTTTCAGGAATTGAAAACTAGGTTGACTATTGCCCCAATATTGACCTTAACAGAAGGTATGCAAAGCTTTGTTATATATTATTATGCGTCCAGAGTTGGTTTGGGTTAAGTGTTAATGCAGAATGGTAAAGTTATAGCTTATGCCTCCAGACAACTGAAAGTTCACAAGAAGAATTACCCAACCCATGATCTAGAGTTGGCTATCGTAGTATTTGCTTTGAAAATATGGCGTCATTATCTTTATGGTGTTCATGTGGATATGTTCATCGATCACAAGAGTCTTCAGTATGTGTTTAGTCAGAAAGAGCTTAATATCAGACAAAGGAGGTGGTTAAAGTTACTCAAGGATTATGACATAAGTATTCTTTATCACCCGGGTAAGGCTAACGGTGTTGTTGATGCATTGAGCAGGTTGTCTATGGGTAGTACTTCCTATGTTGAGGAAAAAAAGAGGGAGTTAGCAAAAAATGTGCACAGACTTGCACGATTAGGAGATCGACTAATGGATTCCACAAAAGGATGAGTGGTGGTAATGAATGGGGTTGAATCATTATTAGTGTCCGAAGTTAAAGAGAAACAAGACCATGATCCTATTTTGCTTGAATTGAAGGCAAATGTTCATAAGCAAAAAGTAATGGCTTTTGAACAAGGGGGAGATGACGTATTGAGGTATCAAGGTAGGTTGTGTTTACCAAGGGTGGATGAACTCCAAGAGAGGATCATGGAGGAAGCTCATAACTCCAGATATTTCATTCATTCGGGTTACACCAAGATGTATCGTGACTTGAGAAAAGTATATTGGTAGAATAGTACGAAGAAATGTATTGCGGAGTTCGTTGCTAAATGCCCGAATTGCCAACAAGTTAAAGTAGAGCACCAAAGGCCCGTTGGTATGGCTTAGAATATAGAACTTCCAAAATGGAAGTGGTAGAAAATCAATATGGATTTCATCACAGGTTTGCCACGGTCTCACAGGCAACATGATTCTATTTGGGTGATTGTGGATCGAATGACCAAATCAGACCACTTTTTGCCGGTAAAGACTACTCATTCAGCAGAGAATTATCATAAGTTATACATTCAAGAGGTAGTAAGACTTCATGGAGCCCCTATTTTGATTATATCAGATAGAGGTGCAAAATTTACTGCACAGTTCTGGAAATCTTTTCAAAAAGACTTGGGTTCAAAGGTGAAACTTGAGTACTGTTTTTCATCCTCAGATGGTCAAGCAGAACGCACCATTCAGACTTTAGAAGATATGTTGAGGGCCTGTGTGATTGATTTCAAGGGTAATTGGGACGATCACCTACATCTCATTGATTTTGCTTATAACAACAGTTACCATTCTAGCATTCAGATGGCTCCTTATGAAGCTCTTTATGGGAGAAGATGTAGATCTCTTATTAGATGGTTTGAGGTTGGTGAATCTAGGTTGATAGGACCAGACTTAGTTCATCAAGCTATGGAGAAAGTGAAAGTTATCAAGAGATGTTGAAAACAATGCAGAGTCGTCAGAAATCCTACACTGATGTTAGGAGAAAGGAGTTATAGTTTGAAGTAGATGATTGGGTATACTTGGAGGTTTCACCCATGAAGGGTGTTATGAGATTTGGTAATAAGGGGAATCTTAGTCCCCGGTATATTGGTCCTTACAGAATATCCAAGAGGATCGGCAATGTAGCTTATGAGTTAGAGCTACCACAAGAGTTAGCAGCGGCCGATATTTCACATCTCCATATTGAAAAAGTGCATGGGAAATCCTTCACTTATCATACCTACTGAAGATATTGGTATCAAGGATAGCTTATCATATGAAGAGATTCATGTTCAGATTATAGATCGCCAAGTTTGCAAGTTGAGAACAAAAGAGGTAGCATCAGGGAGAAATTAGTTTGTTGAGGAAGTTGGGAAGTTGAGGAGGATATGAAGAAGAGATACCTACATCTCTTCGAATCCGGAGAAGTTCCAAATTTAGGTACTAATCCTTTTCTTGGCTTTTATTTTAAGTTGGTATGTTGTATTTACATTTTGTTTGTTGGGTGTTTGAGCTAGATGTTAGATGTCACACCCTTAGTCTACTTAGAGTGAACTCATTCGAAGACGAATGTTCCCAAGGGTGAGATATTGTAACACCTCGCTAAGTGAATTAGAAAGAGCCATTTTTGGAAAGAATGAAAAATCTGGAAATTTGTTTAAGTTATGTTAAGTTTGAGTTTTTGGTCAACCTCAAATGACCATAACTCCTGGATCATGATGAGTTAGGTGTGCTACAATATACCGTAGGAAATATCTTTGAATTTTCTTTCCAATGCCACCGAGTTTGCTCAATTCGGAGTTTGCATGAGAGAGATATGTCCATTTGAAGTTGGGTTGTCTAGATAAGGAAAGTCAAAACCGGATTTTAGAAGGGTATTATGGTCTTTTCACTACCTAATTAATTATATTCAGTTTTGGTAATTAAATTGGGGTCTAAACTGAATTGGCTCAGTTTACACAATTGAAAATCACTCTAGGGTTTTTAGAGAAAGAACGCAAGAGGAGAAAGGAGAAGAAAAGATCTAGATTCGTCGATTTCTTTAGGAATTGATTGAGGATTTCGCCAAGGATTTGATCCCACATGGTATGTGAGTTCATATAGCGTTGGGTTCGTTCACCCACGCGCCAAACATGTTTAATTTAGTGTATTTTTGTCCTAAAAAGATTGAGAATTCGATGTTCTTAAGTTGTATTCTTGAATTACTTTCGTTCTTGAATTTGGGATGAGATTGAGGAGTTCTTGAGAGTTTAATGTCGATTATTAAAGTTGTTTTGAGCTAGATTCTTGTGTATATGTTTTGGGTACCTGAATCGAAAGAGATATTGAGAAGAAGAATCGAAATTAATCGAATTAAGGTAAAAAAAACGAGAGGAATAATTTGCCAGGTTTGACTAGGAAAGCTGGCGCGGCGTGCCCCCGTAGCACCAGGAAGGCTGGGGCGGCGCGCCAGCAGTGTGCCCAAAATGGGTCTCTGAACTTTGGGGCTGGCGTGCCAAGGCCATCCGCCCCAATCTGTTTTTCATCGTTTAGTCGGTTGAGTCCTTCTAAAGTGTACTAACACTTCCTATCGATTCTAACTACTCCAAATGACTTCAAATTATCTAGATATCATCCATAAATATGAATCATAACCTTGATTCCATAAATTCAAATTCAAGGAAAGTTAAGAGCCAAGTCTAGAAAGTTCATAGAGTAGTTTTGCAAATGTTTTAAACTTGTTTTAAGACTTGAGTTTGAGTTGAGTAAGAGTAACAAATGAAATTCTTTTCTTCAAAAGAGTATATGGGGACTAAGTATTCCCAAATGAGTAAATATTTTCACATTTTAAACAAGAGAGGAAACATCGATTTACAAAAGAGCCTTTAAGCTAGTTTTGAGTAATTATCTCAAACCACAGAAAGAATTTTTTTATTTTTAAACATATAAGCTGAGTATTTTGGGAGTAGTATTGAGCACCGATGTGGGGATGAGTTCATAACAACTCAATGTCTCCATAAACCATGTAGCCAACGTGGGTAGAAAGGGTCATACTTGTTAGATGATTCCTTAATGTTTTTTAGCATAAATTAGTGGATCCACTTAGTTGAGGTGTTCTATATCCCGTTAAGTTATAGGACAGTTCTGGCAGTGTAGGCGAGACGTTGTATCATCGCATAGCTCATAGTGATGGTTGTCGATTAGAGAAACTCCCACAAAGTTATATTACTTTATTATATATATGTATATTGAGTTGTTTCTTACTATTTTAAATTTTTTATATAAACTGCATCTTTAATGTTGTTTAATTCTGCATTTGAGTTGAGTATTCATGAGTTGTGTAAAGTTGAGGTAAGTGTTTCTTTCAGATTCCAGTTCAAGCTTATGTATTATTTAGAATTTCTCTTGCATGCTCGTACATTCAATGTACTGATGTCATTTGGCATGCATCATTTTATGATGCAGATACAGGTAACCAAGATCAGCATCCAATGCCTCGTTGATCTAATTGAGCACTCAGAGTGAGTTGGTGAGCCTCCTTGTTTTTCGAAGGATTCCCTTTTTATTGCTTTGATTAGTTAGTTCATTAGGATGTGGTGGGTCCTTTCCCAACATCCATCTCAGTTGTTAGAGGCTTCATAGATAGTTAGTTCAATTTTCATTATCTTGTTATTGGCTTATATTGAATCTTGAGTTGCCTCTTTGTCTAAGTTGGATGTTATTTCTAAATATTCGCAGTTTATCTATTCAAACTGTTTGTTTAAGATTGTATTTAAGTACATTTTCTGTTGAGTAAGTCTTCCTCTGAGAGTCTAGTCACGCCAAGGGTTCACTTGGGGCCAGCAATGGTTCTCGAGTGCTAGTCCCGCCCAGGGTGTAGGCTCGAGGCGTGGCAACATCATCAATTTCTGCTCACCTAGTTCAGATCGGAACTTAATGGCTAGATCAAAATGAACTCGGAGAAGTGGGTTTCTTCTTGAATATCACTTCTTCAGGAATAAGATGTTTTAATGGTGTAACTCATTGATAATGAAGAATATCGAAGCGCAAGGTGAAGTGGTTCCGACGGGCTTTTCCACTTCTTTTCCAGATGGATTTATCCTCCATAAAGACCACTTTCCTTTTCTTATTTTGATTTTCTTTCTCTTTTTTTTTTTTTGGTTTGTTAAGTTTTGTCTTTCTATTTTGTTTGGTCTGGGTTTTTTACTAGACTGTTTTTGTAAAGTTTGCTTATGATTTATTTATTTGAATAAATGGGCTTTATCCCCTACCCTTTTAATTAAAAAAATATATTTTTAGGCATAATAAAATAATAATAATAATAATAATAATAATAATAATAATAATAATAATAATAATAATAATAATAATAAGACTTAAGTCATCTGCGGCCCCTTAAAGTTGTCCGCATAATTCATTTAAACACCTCAACTAAGGCGTGTACCTAGTGAACACCTATACCCCTTAAAATTGATACCTATTTGAAATTTTTTTGACAATCAGCCAAAAATATGAGATGTGTGTACTACACTCGTTGTGACATGGCAGTGACATGGCAAATTGATGAATTAAATGATGACATATGGCATTTGAGTCCAAAAATTTATTTAAAAAATGAAATTCTAATTAATTTTTTTACTATTTTAGTCTATTTAATTAACTAAAAGAAATTATAAAGAATATTCTAAAAAAACCTCACTCACCCACCCATGGCAAACACTCTTTTTTCTCTCCAGCTAGATCCAAACAGCCAAACCGTAACATCCCCATCACACAGTCCCTCCCACAATCTATGTTTCTCAACTATAATCTTCTTCTCTTCATCCGTTTTCAGTACAAGGAATATGAATAATGTTTCACCGTATAATTATGAATTCCTATCACCATGACCGGAAAAAATGGTTTTATTTAAAATATTTTTTTCTGAATTTCATAACAGATATTTTTTTGAATTCGAAGAACTCTTCGTTTCTTTTAACTATCAATTTTAATTCATTGATGTGATTGTTTATTGTTGGATTACATTGACATAAGTTTATGTCGGGAACGAACCTTGTTGGAAAAAATAAAATTTCACCAGAAACTACAGTTCTTAAATTTGATTCAAAAATCTAACTAGATATCTGTATAATCGATTTTAATATATGATGATGAATTGTGGTAAAGTTAAGAAAGAAGAAGAAGGTAAAGAAAATGCCAAAAAACTATATTAAAAATTATTGATTGTTATAGTGTTTCAGATGAAAACGATGATGGTAAGGGAAAGGAAGAGATGGCTAATGAAAAGAGAGAGAAGAGAATGGTGTATGGCGATAGGGGCGATGGCGGCGAAAATGGGTGGTGTTGGAAAAAAGTGATATGGCTAAAGAAGAAAGAAGAAGAAAGAGATTTTTTTAAAAAAATTAGCTAAAAACTGCCCCTTCACACGCTCCTATGTATGTGTGTTGCACTCTCTTTGCCATTTCATCGAAAAGTGTTCAATAGATACTCATTTTGAACAATAAAAGTGTTCAATAGGTATAAGCCTTAGTTGAGGTATTTAAATGAATTATGCGGACAACTTTAAGGGGCCGCATATGACTTTGTAGTCATCGTAGCAAAACTGAAGGTTATCATCACAACAAAGCTAAACTTATTTCACTAGTTGTTAGGTGTAATCGACTTTGTAGTATTAAATATTGAAGTTTTAATTTGTTTGATCAGTGAGTGAGAGGGTGTATTATGTATTGAAGTTTGATCAGTCAAAACATAGAGCTATTAGCCTTTGTTGAGTTTATCAGTTTAAGTAAATCGATGTGTTTAATGTGTTGAAGAGTTTAAGACTAAAGTTATTAGTCTTGATTGATTTGACTAGTTGGAGTAAACTGGTGTGTTTGATGCATTAAAGAGTTTAAGACTAGAGTTATTAGTCTTGATTGATTTCATCAGTTGGAGTAAATTGATGTGTTTGAGTATTGGAGAATTTAAGACTAGAGTTATTGGTCTTAATTGAAAGTAAATTGATGTGTTTGAGAAACTAAAGTTATTTCTATTTGATTATTGAGATGTAATTTAAAATAACTCTTTGAAGTTAGTGAAGATTGTTGGAAATCTTATACACTGTAGATCGTGATTAAGAATTTAGTCGTTTGGTAGAGTGTATAAGAACAATGCAAAATAGGGTGCATTGGTAATGCTTGCATTAGTAGTGCTTGCATTAGTAATGCCTACATTAGTTATGCAAGCATTATTTCTTGTACATTGTTTGGTTTGATGTATTAGAAATAACAAATTTTTGCATAACTTCTATTAAAAATAGAGATAAGAGTCTGAAAAATACTCCAACTTTGACCGAAATTGGTGTTACGAAACCAAACTTTAATGAGGACCTATTACCCCCCCCCCCACAGACTATTTAATACCGTATTTTAAACATATATATTTGCCCATGTGGGCATAAAATATAATGCAAAATTATAAATAGTAATGTGTCCACGTAGGTACATATATACCTTTAAAATACACTATTAAATAGTTCATGGGGTAAAAAATACACTATTAAATAGTTCAGGGGGGGTAATAGGTCCTCCATAAAGTTTGGTATCGTAACAACAATTTTGGCCAAAGTTGGGGTATTTTTCAGACCCTTATCCCTTAAAAATACATATGTTTACAAAAATACCCTTCACACTTTATTTATTTGTACACTTCCTTTGCAAAAAAAGTTCTTTGCTAAAACGTCAAAAAAAAATTATTTGCTAAAACATCATTAACTCTTCTTCTTTTTTTCAAAAATTATATCAAATAGTTGTACTATTGCATCAAAATATTTTTGTGAAAAGTTGGCAAAAAATTTTTTTTATCAAATTTATTGTCACAATAGTAAAAAATTTGATTAAACTATATTGAAATTAGATTTTTTTAAAAAAAAAAAAATACTTAAGAGGCCATAAAGCCTATTAAGACACCGACAAATTAAAAGACATTGAAAAGCAAATCAAAATAAAAATAAAAACTTATGACAACAAAGAAAATGAAAAGACTTTAAGGGTAGTTTTGTAATTATTTAATATAATGCAAGTGTTAAAATGCTATTTATTACTAATACCTAGAATTTCTTGGTATTAGTAATACACAACTTAATACACAATAGAGTGTATAACTAATGTTTGCGTTTGTTATACATGACATGAAAACGTGTATCAAATAAGGTACTACTAATACACACACCTAGTGCATGCATTATATTTCCTAATACACTTTACCAAATGACCGCAATTTAATTTCATATAATGGACAAATATAGTTAGACATTTCAAAATAACATAGTGGACAACTATTGTTGGATGAAGAGCAGTTCATAATATTTATTGGATCTATGTTTTTTGGTCAAGTTCTAGTCCTTTATTTTATTAAAATACACTATATTTACAATTATTTATCTGGCAAATAAAGTAATTTATTAATATTTTTTAATTACTAACACAATATGCACGTAAAACACCTATTTTATAATTATAATTAGAAAAAAAACAAGAACACATACTCGCATAGAATTTGAATAATCTTTAACACTAGAGCACAGGCAAGATCATAATCAATTCACATAAAGAAATCAGTGACATTATATATCTGTAAATGTATTTAAATATTTAATATTTATTTATTTAACCTTTATTATACTTTATATATTATAGATTGACTGATTGAATAAAAAGGCGTAGAATCAGAGTTTGATCAATTTTTTGAAGATGGTTAATTATTATACTAGCGGAAAAGAAGATGGTTATTCTAGAGGAATAATTGTACGAAGATCATACTGTTATTAAAATGATTATTACTATTATAAGTAAAAAGAATTAGTAACAGAGTGATAAAATATATTGTTAAAAAAACTAACTTATTTACTCTGATACTATTACAGAGTATTGTTTCAATCCAAGAAATAATACTACTTGTTCCGTCCACCTTACTTATTCTTACTTATTTGGTGTTTGACTTGACGCATTCCTTAATAAATACTAATAATAATTATATATTAATTATTAAAATATTGAAAAATGAATAATAATAAGAATAAAATAGATATAAAATAATAAAGTTGGACTTGTAACTATTTTAAATAAACAAAAATGGACGGAGAGGTTAAAAACATTTTTTTAAATTTGGGTTAATACATAATTTAATAAAGGATTAAGGAAAATGGGTGGAGGTTCCAACAGCAATTAGTCAACAATATTAGCATTATTATTCATATAGCCAAAATTTAGCCGGTGATCCCCACGTGTCAATCATCCTTTAGAAAAATGAAGACGAAACGCCACGATATGGACACACATGTTTCCGTCCAACAAACTCTAAGTCTTAAATAATCAAAACTTACGTGTCCTTCTAATTCTCATCCCACGTTTCTTCTCTACTATATATATATACACAAATAATCATTCCATTTACCCAATTATAATTAATAAAATGGTGCGGCCTAAAGTAAGCAAAGAGAAAAAAGTGAAAGGGGATCGTTACAAGGGTGTGCGTATGAGAAAATGGGGAAAATGGGTAGCTGAAGTACGGCAACCGAAAAGCCGTGACAGAATATGGTTAGGCTCTTACGATACTGCGGAAGAAGCGGCTAGAGCTTATGATGCAGCGGTGGTTTGTTTACGTGGACCGTCCGCGATGATTAATTTCCCGGACGATCCACCGGTTATTTCGTGTGATGGTGATCATAAGTTGTTGTCACCTTCGGAAATTCAAGTGGAGGCATCGAGACATGCACGTAGTACTAGAGTTAGTGAAGAAGAGTCTGCTGCAGCTGTTGATGATGCCGTAGACCACGGCAGATCAGCAGCTGTGGAGAGTGTGTTTTTTAGAGATGATTTGGAGTTTGAATGTTCTTCTTTAGATCATGGTGAAGTAGTGTTGCATGATGATTTGTTTGATAGTGCTAGAATGTGGTCCTTTTGATGAATTCAAACACCTTTTGTTCCAACTTACTACTAAATTAATGTTGCTTATTTCTACGTGGTTGTATTTGGACTAGATTAAAAATTATTCAAGTTTAGCTTGTATCCACTTAAAAGTCAATTTCCTTTTTTTTTGTTTTTATATATTATTATTAATCAAGTGTATGCGTTTGCATGTATGATGTATCGTGTTGAATTGTTAATAAACAGCAAATGTTAAAAAAAATTATATGGAAAACCATCTAAAATGTTCCTCAAATTGGTACAAAATTATCGTCGCTGACTTTCAAATATCTCTAACGTCAATTTTTTTACTTATAATGTTCCTTTCTAACGGCCTAGTTCCTAAATAATATTAATGAATTCATTAATTACATATCTGGGTTATTTGAAATGAAATTTTTTACAGGTGGATCGAATATTGGAGGAGTAAAATCAGGTAGTAAATGTTGTTTTGAAGTTGGTTATCAGGATTAAAATTTGGGCTCTTGAAAATAAGAGCAATAGGGCCAAAAGATTGTCATAGGGAATATTTGGAGGTCGAAAAGATTGACATTTGAATATTTGGAGGTTAAAAGATAGACGAATAATAGTTTTTTATTAATTCAAATAGTTTTTACTAATTTACGTTTTTTATTAATTCAAATAGTTAAAATGGGTATTTTGTTAATAGTTAAAGGGTATTTTATTTTAAATCCTTTTGTATTTATCTTATATTATATTATAAGTATCATTTTTTTAAAAAAAATAACATAAAATTCTAAGATTAATTATCATATAAAAGAAAGTCTTCATTTAATATGGGAATGAGGGAGTAACTTATATATACTTTTAGAAAAGGGTTATAGTTACTCCTCGTCATATTTGGAGAGTCAACTCTCATTTTTCTACCCCTATTATCTATGTGGCACTCATGTAAATCTATTTTTATTTCAATTAATACATTTAAACAATCATTTCAAATAATCAGAATAGTCACTTATTAAACCAGAGATTATCTGATCTTTAAAAGATCAAAGATAAACACACCCAGAATCCAGAATTATCCGCAAAGCAAAAAAGATCAGATCAAATTTAAACATAAAACATTTTTTTCTACATCTCAACTTTCTCTTAAAATTTCTTGTCAACGAGATCCTCAATCATGTTAGCAGCATCTTGAACTGGTGCTAAAACTGGCAAAAGAACTTTGCTTAATAACGCTACTTGTTAGAAAAGTAGAAGCGGGGAGAAGAAAGAATTATTTTGAAAGGAAATTTTAATTGAATTAAAAATAAATATACGTGAGTGCCACATAGATAATAGGATGGGAAGATGAGAGTTAACTCTCCAAGGGCAAATCTGAACTCATAGTTGGATGGTAAGGACAAATATATCAAAAAAGTATGATGAGAGATAAATATAACTCTTTTCTAAGAGTACAATGACAAATATGACCCTTTTCCGATAAAAAAATAGATATATTAAAATTGGTAAACAATGAAATTGTGGGAATTTAAAGCGAAAACACTTGTTTTAAATATTATTAAAGGGCAGTGTTATATTTCTTACACCTTTTTAAAACACTGAAGTGACTTTTGTGCAAAACAAAACGCACGGCCAAAATAAGGCACGTTTACGCTGTAATGGATTGCATTGATATGAATTGAGCTACAGTTCATAGCCAAAATTTAAACAAATTATGTTTCCGTCTAAATTTGCTGCCATAGTGGACACTTTAGTCAACCGGAAGAAAAACTTACATTCCCACACAAACTATTTCTTTTGTGAGCTCAAAACGCCCACATCAACTGGCCAATGACATATTAGGGGCACATCTGAAAAACACACTTGTATTCCAGTCTTCTCAAGTCAAATGTAAAAAATTTGGCGCCGTCCACCTTATTATGTCAATTTTGACTTCGATCAAGTTACAAAGCAGACAAATGTGACTCGGACTATTAGACTAAGGAACAACCTACTCCAACATTTTTACATTGAAATTTTACAATCGCCATAAATTGGATAAAATAAAATCCTCCAAATAAGTTTTGGAAAAGGGCTCAAATATTGAAAACATTGAGAACAAAAATTTCAAATCTAAACTTAATTACTATATTATACCAAGAGTTTGACACGACAGAAAATGAAACCTAAAACGAACTATTTAACAAAAACGTAACTAGATAGAAAACATAATATAGCAACATTATCAACAATGTGCAAGTCTAGCTTAACTAGCTAGCACACAGCCTCCACAATAAGTCTCTTGTCATTATTACCACAATTGGTCGTTCCAAACACACTCTCAGATGCTTGAACTAAGCATTTCTCCTTTCCAACACATTCTTTTTCAACAACAGAAACAACATCTTGCTCACTTGAACAACTTCCTTTGCCAAACGATCCACAACTTCCTTCCGTTTCACCAAAATTGGCGAAACGAATAGCACTTATAGGACGACCATTGCATGACAATTCCATTGTTTTGTTCTCATAAGCACTTCCACATGCCATTCCAACTTCAATTGTTTGGAAGTTTACAAGTGATGGATTCCCACCAAATTCTTCAAACAACACCAATGTATTCTCATCGCTAGACAAGAACGATCGTGGAACATGGTACCTACAATACCAAAGTCTCAAATAAATTAATTATATTGTCAGTATATATGATGAATAGGATCTATAATAAGTATACGAACCATCTTTGAGTAGGCTCGCCACATTTGGAAGTACATTTGTCTGCAGAATATGGACCACGATAATCACACGGATCGAGAGAGCAACTTCCCTCAGCCAAATAACTAGGCCAATAACGACCTATACTTTGTCCATTAACCCATGCTGTTCCTTTGCCCAAACCTTGCATGTCCACAACAACTGGAGCATTTCCTAGTGGAGCTTTGAACGTAGTCTACGTCGAGCACGATTAAAAAATACAATCAACACTACTAGAAAATAAGAAATTAGCGACTGACAAAAAAAAAAGAGATTTATATATAGTGTTACCTTGTACCATGTCATCATTCGATTGATTGGAACATCATGTGAGTCCCATTTCCGTGTATTGTAGTTTGGATTTTCATCAAATAACTTATTATTAATACCTTTCAAACCTACCGTATATGACCATTTGTGAGAAGACAAATCCTTAATGATACTCTCATCACCAATTTTACCAATTATTTCAACTGGACCAAGGATTCCACTTTGAATTGTATCAAAATGAGGTCCATAGTTCTGTTAATTTACAAATTCAATAAAAGGAAAAAGATATTTACATTAATTAAAACATTTAATTTGGTTACAACATAATATAAACTAACCATTAAAAAAAAAGTACCTTCAAACCAACAGTAGCACTAAGCAATGATATATAATTCTTGCCAGGATTCAATTTAACCTTCTCCTCAAATATATAATTGAAGATTCCATATGTTGCCCAATCGGAACCTACATAATTGAAGACTTGTTATTGCATGCTAAACGTTTTTCAGTTGACTGTTATGTTAAAAGGGAAAAATAACAACTAAAGCGATTCTTAATTTCTTACCTAGATATTGTCCATTGACATAAGCATGAAGGACATGGCCACTAGCATTGACTCTTAGTTTCATATCATCACTCCAGATTGGATCAGTCTTGTTGATATAAACACTATAAATTTTCATTCAATACACATATCATGTTAACTATATATATAGAAAAATGTAATCGAATTTTTCGAGTTTATAATATTTAGATAATAACGTAACTTACGTTGTCATGTACCACAAGTAGTCACTAGTATCATTAACAACTTTTTGATCAAGCAATTCATGGACAGAAGATTGACCTCTTCCAAGAATTATAGCATCATCGATCATTTCGGGTCTCCATGACCATTGGAGAGAAATTGGTTCGTTTTCAGCATCGTTCAATTTCTTCACCATAATCGAAGTTTGAGTATTCACCTACGTATATACAAACGAAATTAAAAAAATTAACGATGAAAAATAAAAATAATTTTTCGATTTAATTTTATTTATTTTTTTTGGTTACCTTGGCTGTGTTGTAAACTTCAGTGATGCAATCTGGAAGAATGGTAACAGACCAAGCTGGAACATTGTAATTGACATTTTTATATGATATGGTTGCATCTGTGGTCTCATTTGCATTACTAAAGAAGCAACTTGATTCCCCATCCAATGAATACATAGTGACCTAACATGCGTTTACAAAAAAAGTTGTATAAAAATAAAAATACTAATAATCTAGAAATAGGAGAATTCATAGAATCATTTTTTTTCCAAAAAAAAAAAAAAACATACCTCAACAGAATTTCCAAGATTAGTGTTGTTGACACTGCCACTGGTAAGAATTTTCTCCATGGAGTGCAACACATCATGAAGTTCCTTCAAATGACCATATTTTGGCTGGGCCAGGTTTCCTTGAAGATAAAAACCAATGCATTCACAACAACAACCAAACAAAATACCCATGAAACTCCACAAGTAAGGTCTAGAGAGGTAGAATACATTTATGTTATCATAATATATAAATATATTTATTTTGATTTCAATTAATAGCAAAACTATTACAAGTAATCATGAAAGATTAACAACTTCATATAACATATCACCACTAGTAGAAACAAAGGTTTTTCACGCGGTGAATCAGTGAAAATTTAATTTGTATTACAAAATATAACTTTTCTACTCATTTTCGCTCGAATTAGCTCACTTGGAAAATTATTCTCGCTGAAATAGTGGAAAATCAATTTTTAAAATTTTTCATATGAAAACATTACTATTTTTTCTTTTATTCAATCAAAATATCGATAGAAGTAAGCATTGAACATTTTTCTGTTGAAAATACTTATTTTTCTAGTAGTGAACAATGCATAAAAAATTAGTAAAACATTGAAAATTCAAACAACGAAACTTACCAAATTCATCAAGTGGTGCATTATAATCATATGTGGTTGTAATATATGGACCACCAGATGTTCTACCAAAATTTGTTCCACCATGGTACTAAAACAGACGAATTTAATTTGTTACGTTTGCTATTATAACAAATTATTAATCAATTAATGCAAAACATAGCATAAACCAAATAATATAATTATAATATGAAATAAAAGAATATTAAGAACAAGACTTTACCATATAATAGTTTTGGAATGTTCCACCAGTTTGGTAAAATCGTGCAACAGAATAAGCAAGGTCTTCTGTTGTTCTTAAAGGATCTTTGCCACCCCAATTCTTGAACCTTTTAAAATTAATTAAATAAAAGTAACACAATTCAACATTCAATGTTAATTAATACAATAAAAATTATTGAACAACTAAATAAATATAATCATATTTACACATTCCATTAAAAAACTTACCATCCAGTCCAATTTTCAGTCCACATCTTTGGGCTATTTGGATTGTTGGGTGTAAACTCATCACAGTAATAACCATTGCATGTGTTTATCTGGAAACAAAGTATATATGATTTTATTAATTACATCTAATAGAAAACCTTTTTGCTAAAAAAATAATGGCTAATTTGCAGAATTACTACTAGTTTAGGAGTTTAATTACTTAGATTCACGCGTTAGTTTGAAATAATATTATAAATCTTATCATATTTTGGACTTCAAATATATGTATGTAGTGCGACCAGATATATATATCTGGATTACATGGGATCAAAATTAGGTGTAATTTGTTCTAGATACATTTTAACTCTCTCGATCCTCTCTCCCTCTCCATGTATCTAGTCCCAAATACATGTATCTAGTGTGATTCTATCTCATTCACCTCTCTTGTATCGCTAGTAGCAAAAATGCATGTATATAGGTGTATATGACTTGCAATCTAATATGAAATTATTAATTAGTGAGACAATATGTAATCATTTCAAACTATAGGGAGAATTAGTAAATATGGTAGGAGTGTTTGTCTAAATAGGTGGCTTTTAAAAAAAATAATTGGTCTATACACTATTAGAAATAAAGGTTTTTCCCCTCCCAACTTAGTGAGATTTAGTGAGAAATTTGTGTTATAGAACATGATAATTTTCTACTCATTTTTCACCGAACCAGCTCACTAAAAAAAGGCATGATGGGAAATTCAATTCAAAATATCTGCGGAAATAACAACTGAACAATTTTCAATGAGAAATTCATTGGAAAAAATATTGCTTTTAAATAGTGTATATTAACAATGATGAAATAGAGAGAATTAAATTACCATGGGTTGTGGTGCATCAGATTGTTGGCACATAATCCATGGAACACCAACATTAAGTGATTGTGCCATATTAGAACACCATTGAATATAAGCTTTGCCAGCATCACCATAAGCTTCTTGTACATTTCCAAATTCATTCTCAATTTGTGCTAGAATTATTGGACCACCTTGAGATGCAAATAACTTCTCTTGTTTCACCATGTCAACTATTAACCTTGTAAAATTTTCCATCTCATTCTGAAATAATAATAACACCACGTGAACATAACATCATTACGATACGTAATAATTCGGTTTAATTAATTACTATACCATATAAACTCCATTAGCTGTGCGAAGCTCAATTCCAGGCATATTATGCAACCATACTGGAAATCCTCTGAACAAAATAAAAATATTTTTTCACAATTTAGTACTATTTTGAAAGAACAAATTAAAAACAAAGTCATGTTACTAGTCACGTAGGTACCCATAGTTCCATTCAGCACAAACATAAGGTCCAATACGAAGAACAGCATAAAGTCCTTCATCTTGAATTGTTTTGAGGAACCTTATCAGATCTAAATTCCCCGAAAAATCGTATTCGCGACGAGATGGTTCATGTGCATTCCAAAATACATATGTTTCAATTGCATCCAATCCACCCTCTTTTGATTTCTTTATCAAATCAGGCCACATCTACGCAAACAAATTCAAAATAAAAAACAAACAAAGGTTTATATATATATATATATATACATTTTCTCGAAAAATTATATTATATATACCTCAGGAGTACTCCTAGGGTAATGAATGGATCCAGATAAAAGAATTCTTCGTTCTCCATTGATGGTAATTGCTCTTCCGTCATGAGAAACTTGATAAGCATGAATAGAACTAACAAGGTATAACAAAAAAACGAAAAATAAACAAATCTTCATAATGGAAATGGCTGTGAAATTAAACCAAGCTTTTAAAATTCAAATAGTTTATAAGTGGTTAGGCATATATATAATGGGATTGTAATATACCATAAGTCTTTATCCTAAAAAGAAATTTAAACGGCACTTTTAGTAAATTTATTTTTGAACCAGATTTGGATAAGATCACATTCAAATGACACAGAAATATAGAAGACTTCTAATTAATTACGTTACCTATCACACTACAACAGATATATTAGTGGCAATTCCTCTTTATTGCAGTAAAAAAAAGTTTAGTGATAATTGAATTAATGCAATTATATTCCGGATCACTAAAATCAAATTGTATTATTACTGCTAATAATTACTGCAGAAAAAAAGTTATCCTATATTAAATATGTTTAACACTCTGTTTGGATCATTGTTACCCATTGTATTGTATTGTATCGTTATCATACTTATAAAATGACTCTTAGGAATTAAGCAAATAATATATTTTCTAACTTAAATAGTATAAATATTTAAAAAATAACAAAACTAATACATATATATACATATAAAAAAGTTAACCAAAATAACAATAACGCAATATATACGACAACATTTTAAATAATATTTTATAAAAACCACTTACTTCTACTGTTAGGATTCTATCTCCTCGTATATAGTTGATACAATAATATGAAGAATATATTACTTTCATGTATTTCACATTAATATATTTAACCATTCTTCCCCATTGGGCAAAACATGCACCTAATTTCTAAAATGATTTCTCTTTTTAAACTTCTAAGTAAAATTAGTAGTATAATTGTTTTGTTGCTTAAAATATAAATTATTTACTTCAATACTAACACTACGTTAGGAAATAAATACAGGGTATATAGTTTATTCAATTGCATTTACCAAGCATATATTTTATTATAATATTCATGATCATTAGCATTTAAAAAAAAAAGTAGAAATAAGTAATTAATGTTAAGGATCAAATAATTAATGTTTGATTCTTTAACATTAATTACTTATTTCTTTAAGACTTTTTTCAAATGCTAATGATCATGAACTTTATAATAAAATATGTTCTTCATTTAATTAATTTTAAAAAAATATGCAAAGTGAAGTAAAAGTGAAGAGAGACAGATATTTTAACTTTGGTACTATTTTTTCAACAACATAAAACTGAATACGTCTCTAACCAGCATTAATAACTTCCCGTTAGTTTTTCGGCTGATTTTAAGGGACTAGTAGTTCACTTTTAATGGTACATTATTTTAATTTTTTTTTTTTATTTATAATTTTTAATATATCAAACAAATTATCTTATTTTATACTTTATCTTTGGCATTAATTAGCTATTCTCATATCATTTTTCACGATATAATGCTAAATATTAATTTTTTATTTTTTTTAAAAAAATTAAACTTCTCGCATCTGCCACTTCAGATCGGCGGCAACTTTCCGGTGGGACTCATCCTCCATATCTGACCTCTCCACTTCTTGAAATCTTGAAGGGCGGTGAGGAGATCAGATGCTCATCTCGTCGTTCTCTGGAGGGACTCCTGATACCATTCCTAAAAGCGAAGGAGAAGTAGACAGGAGAAAGAAAAGAGAGAATTTGATAAATTTTTTATATCCCCTCTGAATGAGATTACATCGTTTTAATAGTACTCCTTACAGACAACGGATAGTACTACAGCTGTCCTATTCCTAACAGAAAGAGGGACTACAATGCAAATAACCACAAACTATTCTTAAGGGGCTAAACTGTAAGACGGGAATAAAATACGTAAATACTTAGAGGACCTAAAGTAAAATAAGAAAACTTCTAATTTAAGAGTCACAACAGCTTTTGTGACAATCCATTCCCTTTAATTTAGAACTTGTCCTCAAGGTCAACAAAGTTGGGAAACTGTGATCTTATGAATTGATAATCTTCCCAGGTGGCTTCTTCTAGCAGCAAATTAGCCCATTGCACTAAAATCTGTACAGCCGCCTTGTTTCCTTTCTTGATCATTCTCCTGTCCAGCATAGCTACAGGCTCCACTAAGGGCTGGCTTTCCGGTGAACAAATAGGAGGATCTATGGAAAGAATTTTCTGACCTCCAACCTTTCTCTTGAGTTGCGAAATGTGAAAAATAGGGTGGATCTTGGCAGTTGTCGGCAGCTTGAGTCTATAAGCAATAGGTCCAAGTTTTTGAACGATCTGATATGGTCCAAAGAACTTAGAAGCCAATTTGAGATTCTTCCTGACAGCCAATGATGTCTGCTTATAAGGTTGAAGTTTCAAAAATACCCAATCTTCTTCTTCAAATTCCCTCTTTGGTCTTCTCTTGTCAGCATTTCTTTTCATTCTGTTCTGTGCCATAGTCAGGTTCTCTTTCAACACCTTGGTCATAATCTGCCTTTCTTTGAGCACTTGATCAATAGCATCTACTTTGGACTGCGCTATTAATTCAAATGAAAGCTGAGGGGGTTCATAACCATAAACCACTTTGAAAGGGGTCATTTTTAGTGAAGAGTGATAGTTACTGTTGTACCAGTACTTCGCCATTTAAAGCCACTTATTCCATTCCTTTGGCTTATGTCCACTCATGCACCTCAAATAATTTTCTAAACATCTGTTTAGCCTTTCTGTTTGACCATCAGTTTGCGGATGGTAAGCAGAACTGAAGAGTAATTACACCTGCAGGTTCTTAAATAACTCTTTCCAGAAGTTACTTAAAAAGACCTTATCTCTATCAGAAACTATGCTCTTAGGTAAGCCGTATAGTTTGTAAATAGTATCCAAAAACACTCTAGCCACCTAAGAGGCAGTAAATGGGTGAGATAAAGATATGAAATGAGCATATTTGCTGTACCTGTCGACTATCACTAATATGACATATTGACCCTCAGATTTTGGCAAACCTTCAATAAAGTCCATTGATATATGCTCCCACATTTTTTCTGGCACAGGCAGAGGTTGCAGTAGACCTGGGTAGGCAACCTGTTCATCTTTGCATCTTTGGCAAACCTCACATTCTTGAACAATTACCTTGACTTGTTCCAGCATAGTAGGCCAATAAAACACGGCTTTAAGTCTTTGGTATGTTTCCCAAATTCCAGAGTGACCTCCTAATCCTGAATTATGGATTGTGGATATTAATTTTGTCTAAACTGACCATTGTTTCTGTAACGATCCTAAAAATGAACTAGTGAAACTAGAGCCTCACATGTGAGTTTGGAGTTGAGAACTTGATGAAATGATGAGAAATGACCGTGACGTCTGGAAACTAGTCATTTGAACTGGTGAGTTGTAAGGTCAACTTTAAATGGTCATATCTTTTAGCTCAAAATGAATTAGGTGGACCTTTACCTATCCAATTAAAGGTCTTTGAGTCCTCTTTTCAACGCCACTGAGTTTGCCCAATTACGACCTTGGAGTAAAAAGTTATGCCCGAAATATTGAAGCACTGTCAGGCTGAAGAAAAGGGCGAACTAAGACGGGAAGAGGCAGAATTTTTAAGTTAAGACTTTATGGGTCCTTAGTCCTTTTCCAAAATTGACCCTATGCTATTTTATTCTTTTCCTAGCAACTATAAGACCTTTTTATGACTTAATTCCTTTCATTTAAGTCACTCCTCTTAGAATTAAAAAGAAACTCATCTTCTTTCATATATTTCTTTCAAGTTCAAGGAAGAAGAAGGGTGAAGAACTAGGGTTTCAATTGGAGGCTTCTTTCATCGATTTTCGTGGGCTTTCTCAATATTAAGGTATGGGGACTCTTTATCTTTGATCCCTTTTCAATCAAAGAGCTAATTCAAAGTATTTTCAAAGTTCTTCAAAAATCCTAAAGTCCTAATTTCGATTCTAGCATGGGTTCTTGCATAAAAAGGGTTTTAAATGATGATTTACATTGTTATTAATGATTATTAATGGTGTTTAGAAAGATATCCCCATGAACTCATGTTTTCTCAAATTCTCTAAATTTCACCATAAAGTGGGTGTATTGATTTTGAGTAGATGATTATAAAAATTGTATTTAGTATGGTATGGGCTATTCATATATGGTATTATATATGTGAATTGTTAAGAA
>NC_064290.1:15350071-15374961 GCF_019186545.1 Solanum stenotomum
TGTAAAGGAAATGTCCTTATCTAAGGTAATCTTGGGGAACACTTAAGTGTGCTTGAAGAGGTTGTATGGGCGGTCACTTCTTGTCTCACTCAAGTGTGTCTTAAGATTATATTAGGTAGAGGTCCTATGGTAATGAAATGACATGTGTTCTTTTAAAGTTAAGCATGGGTTGTATATGGACATATGTTGAGTATATGTATGGTTGGCTATGGTCTTATATGTTAATGTTGACTTGTATTTTGTCTCTTATACTTATAAAGGAAAGGTTTTATCAAATGATATGAAAGCATTTACTTCCTTGAAAATGTCCTTTTTGGCATGTTTTTGCATGGTCTCTATACTTAGTACTTAATTGTGCTAACCCTTTTCTTTCCCTTTTTGGACTAAAGTGTAGGGATTTGGAGATGATGACATGTCATGGCTATTTGATAGGTTTCTAACTGTTGAAGATGAAGATTTGGTGAGTCCTCATATATTCGAGGACAATACCCCATATGTTCTTTTATGTCTTTTTAGTATTGTTTAAGTTGTGTATGGATTAGTCCCGAATTTTGTACTCTAAAGTATTAGATGGTTTTGAGACATCATGTATAAAGTCTAGAAAGTCTTCCGCTTGCTATTGTTATTTTTTTATGAAATGTTTTCTTGGTAAAGAAAGTGTTTAATTCCTTATGGTTTTAGTGTCTATGCGATGAATGAATGCTAAGAGGCATGTATTAGACCTCTTCGAGGTCGAGTACGCCGGTTACGACTAGGGGGTGATCTCGGGTCGTGACAGTTTCCTATCCACGCCTTCCCCTTGAATCTCAATATTCCTTGTTGTAATGACATATATTTGCCAGCATTGCCATTGGTACTCAAGGCTGTGATTGCTTTCAACACCTCTGGATCACCTTCATAACTTTCCAATATTTCCTCTATCCACTTAGGCTTTAATTGAGAGATGACCATGCATTGTTCAGTGTCAGCTACAGCCTGAGTATCCATTTTTCTCGACAACGCATCAGCCACCACATTTTCAACCCCTTTCTTGTATTGGATTTCAAAGCTTAGTCCCATTAGTTTGGTTAAGCCTTTGTGTTGGAGTGCTGTTGTGATCTTTTGATATTGCAAGAACTTCAAACTGAAATGATCAGTTTTGACAATAAGATGTTGTGGATGTAGGTAGTGTCTCCACTTTTCCACATCTAGCAACAGAGCAATCAACTCTTTCTCATAAGTATACAACCCTTGATGCTTTTTACTCAATGATTGACTTAGGAATGTTACAGGTCTTTTGTTTTGCATTAGTACTGCACCTATCCCAGTGTTGCAAGCATCCACTTCTAACACAAATGAATTAGTGAAATCAGGTAGTGCCAACACTGGGGCACTAGTCATAGCCATTTTTAGTCAGCCAAAAGCTATATTAGCTTCAGGGTTCCACTGGAACGCTCATTTCTTTAACAGATTAGTCAATGGCTTGCTTATAAGTGCATACCCTTTAATAAATTTTCTATAATAACCTATCAAGCCAAGGAATCCTCTTAACTCCTTCACTGTCCTTGGATTTGGCCACTCCTTCATTGCAGCCACTTTAGAATGATCAGTACTCACCCCATCTCCAGAGATGATATGACCAAGATACTCTACTTGAGTCTGACCAAATGCACACTTGTTGGATTTAGCAAAAAGATTATTGATCTTTAGTAATCGCAACACAGTGTCTAAGTGGTGAATGTGAGCCTCAATGGTCTTATTGTATATCAGTATGTCGTCAAAGAATACTAATATAAACTTCCTCGTTTGATCTTTGAACACAGCATTCATCAAGGACTGAAAGGTTGCTGGAGCATTAGTCAGCCCAAAAGGCATGACTCTAAACTCCCATAACCCATGATGAGTCCTAAATGCATTTTTGTATTCCTCACCACTCTTCATCCTTACTTGATGGTACCCAGCCCGAAGGTCTATTTTAGAGAACACAGTATCCCTAAATAGTTCATCCAATAGGTCATCAATCATAGGGATAGGGTACTTGTTCATTACTGTTAGATTGTTCAACCTCCTATAATCTACACATAATCTCCATGTTGAATCCTTCTTTTTAACTAAAAGAGCTGGGGAAGCAAAGGGTGATTGACTAGGTGTTACAGTGGCAACTTTCAACATGTTACTAATAATAGACTCAATTGCATTTTTCTGGTCATAGGAGTACCTGTAAGGCCTGAGATTGAAAGGTTGAGCTCCTGGAATTAAGTTGATCACAATTTCTTGTTGGTGGCAGTTCCTTAGGTTCCTGAAACACCTCATTATGTTGTTCCAACAGTCTGGTGATTTCAACATGCTTCTCTGTTTGCTCATTTATTGTTTCTTCATGTATCCATGCCAATTCATCCACTACTTCACAAGTTACACACTGGAGCATTCTCTTAAGTGCTTTGGTGTCCACTAAAATTACCTCAGGATCATCTGTAATTCCATATAATGTAACCATTCTCTCAGCAGTCATAAAACTCAGACTGTGAGGTCTTGTATGGAGTATGATTGGTGCTACCATGTCTATCCAATCCATATCTAAGATCATATCACAGTCACCCACATTCATTAACTTGAGTGTAAAGTTGAACTGTTCAACTTGCATTTTCAATCCAAATGATGGACATTCAAATTCAAAACTCATCAACTGGCCATTGGCAACTAACACCCTCATAGGTCTGCTCATGGGGCGTACTGGTAGCCTTAGTAACTTCACAATATGAGGGTCAATGAATGAATGGGTCGACCCACTATCAATTAAGATTGTCATTGGCAGCTTTCCGACATATCCCACAATCTTGATAGTGGATATTTTACCATTTGCAGAACTCAATCCTAATAGGGCATTAATGATACTTCAGCTTGTTCTTATGTGTCCTCCTCTAAGGTTTCTGGAACATCCAAAAAGACGTCTGGTTGTTCACCTTCCTCTACCGTTGCCTCACTTTCTATAACATGCAATGTTCTTTGTTTACATTGATGACCAGGGTAGTATCTTTCTTTACACCTATAACAAAGTCCATGTTCTCTCAAAATCTCAAGATTAGGAGGCAAGGTATTTGGTTTGAGTGTAGCTCTACCCTGTGGCCTTTGATTTGGATAGGTGAATTTCAGAGGCTGTTAATAGGAATGCCCAGCAAGGGGTTTAATAGGATTGGCTTGGGCATTTCTGGGATAGGTTATGGCTAAAGGCCTCTGGACAATATTTGTAGGTGTTCTAGCCGAAACAAAAGGAAGAAGAGCCCTAAATGATTCTTCATACAACTTTGCAACCTCATAAGCATATAAGACTGTCGTAGGACTTGCTAATTTCACGAACAATTTTAATTCAATCTTTAACCCACTAATGAAACTTGCCACATAATGAGTTTCATTCAATAATGGGTTGATGATAGTCATATAACTGGTTAGTTCCTCAAACCTGTCTTGGTACTGATCAACAGTTCCCACTTGCATAAGTTTATTGAACTCGTCAACTATATCTTGAGGTCTGATATTACCAAACCTCCGACAGACCTCAATGCAAAATCTTTGCCATGTTATCCTACCTCGATGGTTGACCACGCAACTATCAAACCATATATCTACCCTATCCCCCAAATGCACTGAAGCGTAACTGAGTTTTTCCTGTTCGGAAATGTTGTATAGCTAAAAAAACTTCTCACATTTTCTTAACTAACTCATTGGGTTGTTACCATCAAAGTCAGGAAAATTGATCTTTGGTTTGAGATTTCGCTAAGGGTTTGAAGACTCCGGAGTAGAAGGGCAGTGAGTAATCGGATTGGGAAGGATAAAGGGGCTGAAGAATAAGCTGGGTTTCGAAACAGAGGAGGGCTTGAGAAAAGAGGTGCTGGTGGAAACGTAAAACCCTGGCATACATCAAACACATACTGATTGAAAGATGGATGGGAACCAACCATAGGTGATTTTCCAATTTCCACTCGTTGCTGAAAATCCTGTGTGCCGATGGGTGTTATGAGTGGAGTGGAATCCATTGGTGGAGTCGTCGGTGAAGAAGGGATGGACTGTACTCCCATATGTGAAATAATAAGCTCTAGTTTCTTGTTCGTCTCACGCATCTCATTGAAATGAGTGTGAAATTGTGACTGTTGTAGCTCAACAGTTTTAAAACGTTTGCTAACATCATCAACAAACACCGTCAATTGAGTTCGGACAGCTCGAACATCATCTTGTAAGGCTTGAAGTGCGGTGGATGAAGCCATTGTCGGTGGCGTAGAGGTGCCAGGTGGTTCTGATACTATTGTAACAGGAGGGACGCCTGATACCATTCCTAAAAGCGAATGAGAAGTAGAGAGGAGAAAGAAAAGAGAGAATTTGATAAATTTCTGATATCCCCCTCTGAATGCGATTACATCATTTTAATAGTACTCCTTACAGACAACGGAAAGTACTACAACTGTCCTATTCCTAATAGAAAGAGGGACTACAATGCAAATAACCACAAACTATTCTTAAGGGGCTAAACTGTAAGGCAGGAATAAAATACGTAAATACTTAGAGGACCTAAAGTAAAATAAAAAAACTTCTAATTTAACAGTCACAACATCTTTTGTGACATTCTCTAAATGTAATACCTCCAACTAAGTATATTTCTTTCCGTATGAAAAAATCTCACATAATATTTGAAGTTTACATGTACTTCTAGGCTCTAGTAGCTGGGTTCTTGTCTTGTCTCGAGATTTTGGGTTTAATCAATGAAGGATGAAGACTGATGCTCGAGGTAATTAGTCGTTGCTCTTCTTTGCTTATTCCCCAAATTACTAGATCTTACATTGTCTCCACTGTGTAAGGAAAAGAATTTTGTAACATAGTAATCAACTAGCATCAAATCTTTTCCCTATTATTAATCTTCGATAGAATGAACTTCAGAGTCGCTAATACCATACATCAAAAGATAAATTCTAGGTTCTAGATTATCTGCTAATTTACTACTAGATCACTTCTAATACTTACTTGATAACAAGTCAGTATATGGAATTGAATCTGCTTCTAACTCATCCCTTGATAGAATGAACCTCAAAGAGGTTAATACCACACATCAAAAGGATTTATCGAAAATAAAATCAATGATCATCTAGCAAGTTGTTGCCCCTAAATTTGATACTACAAGATAATCACAGAGTTGCAACGAAAACATAGAAGAGACGTCCCACAACTTTGCCTAAGTCTATTACCATTGTACACCCTAAACTCTCACCAGGTGGCATAGTAATTAGGCTTTCTGAAATCACTTCAAGCAAAATTGTAGATATCAAACTCTTCCTCTGATCCAGTAGTTGCTGACTATGTGACTGAAAACCTGTGAATATACTAATCAGTTGTCCAGTTGTGTCATCCTCAAAAAATGCATGTTTATTTTATCCATGTTGNTAGAAGAGACGTCCCACAACTTTGCCTAAGTCTATTACCATTGTACACCCTAAACTCTCACCAGGTGGCATAGTAATTAGGCTTTCTGAAATCACTTCAAGCAAAATTGTAGATATCAAACTCTTCCTCTGTTCCAGTAGTTGCTGACTATGTGACTGAAAACCTGTGAATATACTAATCAGTTGTCCAATTGTGTCATCCTCAAAAAATGCATGTTTATTTTATCCATGTTGAGTATTTTCTTTGCTATTGCTAGAATATCTTGAAAAGTTTACACCATGTAAGTACCTGCAAAATTAACAGTCATATTAGCAAAGAATTAGCCAGAGTGTTGCCTTCCCTTAGAGTGTGTTTAACAAGAATAGGGATGTCATTCCTCATTCTTTTAATAGCCTCAACCTCCATAACAACACTCCAAGGGACCTCCCATCTCTCCTTCAAAAGTTGAACCATAGTGTGAGAATCTGTTTCCACTATCAGGGGTAATAGATTTCGGTTAATACAAAACTTGATGCCTTCATTTATTGCTACAGCTTCTGCTAAAAAGCTAGTGGAATTCGGTATTCTTCTCCCTTTCACCACCACTATGTCTTCAAAGCAATTTCTCACACAAAATGCAGCCTAACTAGGGCTAGGATTACCCTTAAAAGCACCATCAGTATTGCATTTATACCATCCATCATGAGGATGCATCCACCTCACAATTTTGTGTCTAAACCTAGGCTCCCAATTTTCCAGTACATTTACAATAGCAGGCAGGTCCTTGGTAAGTTTTGAAAAAATGGGAATTTGCTAATTGTGAATTTATGAATAGTATTATTGATCTTATGAATAACCTTTTCATAAGGATAAAGATGTCACGCCTCGAGCCTACACCCCGAACGTGATTGGCACTTGAGAACCATTGTTGGCCCCAAGCGAACCCTTGGTCTGGCTTACTTACTCATCGGAAGACTTAAACACAAGAAGTATCACTCATGCAATAACTTTAAGAAATAAAAATCTTAGCCAAAATGGCAACCAAAGTCTTAAACGTATACAACTAAAATGAATAAGGCTGGAGAACTAAAACTATCTATCTATGAACCCTCTAAAACAAAGAGGGATTTCGGGACAGGACCCCCAATCATCCTAACAACTGAAAACTAGAAAACAACTGATAAAAAGAGTCTTCCGGAATGCAAGGAGGCTCACCGACTAACTCTGAGAGCTGAACCTGATCAACGTGGCGCTGGATGCTGATCCTGGTTACCTGTGTCTGCATCATAATAAGATGCAGGCCAACTGGCATCAGTATATTGAATGTACGAGTATGCAAGTTGGAATGCCAAACATAACATAGGCTTGAAAAGATTTTGAAGAAAAACACTTACATTGGCTCTTCTCAACTCATTAATAACTCAACTCATAATAAAGTAATAAGACACATGTAATATATGAAAAGCTTTATAAAACGGTAAAAGCAACTTAGTTCGTTAAAGAAAAATGCAATAACAAACTCAACTTTTCTCATATAACAAAGTAATATAGTTTCTGTGAGCAATTCTCTAATCGACAACCACTACTATGAGCCTAAGTGGTGGTACAACATTTTATCTCACGCTGCCAAAGACCGTCTTATACCTTGCCGGGGGTATAGAACCCAACTCACTAAGTGCATCCACTAGTCTATGCTAAAAGCATCTTAAGGAGTCATCTAAAAAGTATGATCCTTTACTACCCATGATGGCTGCATGGTTTATGGAGACTTGAGTTAATATGAACTCGCATCCCCATATCGGTGCTCAATACTAGTACTCCCAAAATATACTTAACTCATATGATTTAAAATCAAAACTTCTTTCTTTTGTTTGAGATAATTACTCAAACCTTTAGCTTAAAAGCTCTCTTGGAAATCGATGTTTCCCTTTCTTATTTAAATGTGAAAACATTTAAAACTCTTGGGAATACTTAGTTCCCTTATAGCTTTTTGAGAAATGAACTCAACTCTTTACTCTTTACTTAACTTGAAACTTAAGTCTTAAAACAAGGTTAAAACGTTTGTTAAAGACTTTTGAAAACTTTAAAAACTTTTCTTTGACTTGCTTCTTAACTTCTAAACTTGACTCTTAACTTCTCTTGACTTTGATCTTAACTTTCCTTGAATTGGATTATGGATTCAAGGTTCATGATCTCATGTTTATGGATGATTTCATGATATTTAGATGTACCTTAGAGTGTTGGAATCAACTACAAAACATAGGTACATTGCTAAGGAACAAGTACTAAAAGGTGGGGAACAAATAGGGAGAACTGACGTCCCTGGCGCTCTGAGAGGCGCGGGGCGCCAGCCCTCAAACTTCAGAGAACATGTTGGGGAGCTCTGGCTAGTGCATTACCCTAAGAGGTAAACTTCAAAGACTTTTTTGGGGCGCGACGCCCCACCCCCATCCCCAGTTTTTCACCTCTAAACTTCAGTAGTTCTTTCCCCAAACATTTAGAATCATTAATACCCTCAATATACAGTAGATTTAACTTGAAATACACCCGAAAACATGAATTAAATCATCAAGAAACTTCAACAGCACAACCCACAAGAATTCAACGAAACTTCCAACAATGTTCATCAAGAACTCAATTTCTAAACTTTCAAAGACTTAAATTCGCTGAATTGAATCATGGTTGGCGTGTGGGCAAACTAACTCAATGATATGTGATCTCACATACCTTGTAGGGATCACCCCCGATGAAATCCACAAGCTATCCTTGACAAAGTCGACGAATCTTGCTTCCTTTTCTCCTTTCTCCTCTTCTCACTTTTCTCCAAGCCCTAGCGTGAACTCTAACTTTTCTAAACTGACCAAAATCTAGTTTTACCCCAATTAATCTCCTAAAAATGAATTAGAATAATTAGGTAAGGAAAATACTAAATTACCATTCTAAAATCCAGATTAGACTTTCCTTAATCCAATAGCCCAACTTCCAAAGGGCATAACTTACTCATACAAAATCGGAATCGCGCAAACTCGGCAGCGTTGGAAAGATCATTCCAAAAGCTTTCCAATAATATCTGGAAGTACACCTAACTCATCCTGAGCTGGGAGTTATGCATGTTTAAAGTTCACCAAAACTCAATTTTTTCCTAACTTGAACAAATTTCCAGATTTTCATTCTTTCCAAAAATGACTCCAATTGTTAGTTTCTTCCTAGTTATTTCAAATTGTGAGATGTTACAATATATCCCCCTTTGCAATATTTGTCCTCGAATGAGATTACTCTTACTAGGCTAAGGGTGTAACATCAAGTTCAAACACCCAACAAGCAATTGCAAACAAATAACATGGTCACTCAGAATTTAAAGAGTACTAAGAAGAAATTAGTACATTGGTCTGCATTTTCTCCGGACTCAAAGAGAGGTGGATATCTATTCTTCATATCCTCCTCAGCTTCCCATGTAGCTTTCTCAACAAATTGGTTTCTCCAAAGGACTTTGACTGATGTTACCTCTTTTGTTCTCAACTTGTGAACTTGGCGATCTAGAATCTGAACAGGAATCTCCTCATAAGATAAGCTATCCTTGATCTCAATACTTTCAGTTGGTATGATCAATGAAGGATCGCCCATGCACTTCTTCAACATGGAGACGTGAAACACCGAATGAACCGTTGTTAACTCTAGGGGTAGCTCTAACTCATAAGCTACATTGCCAATCCTCTTGGATATTCGATAATGTCCAATATATCGGGGACTAAATTTCCCCTTCTTACCAAACCTCATAACACCCCTCATGGGTGAGACTTTTAGATATACCCAATCATCTACTTCAAACTCTAATTCCCTCATCCTAACATCAGTGTACGATTTTTGCTGACTCTGTGCCGTTTTCAACCTCTCTTGAATCATGTTCACCTTCTCCATAGCTTGATGAACTAAATTTGGTCCTATCAACCCTGCTTCACCAACTTCAAACCATCCAATAGGAGATCTGCATCTTCTCCCATAAAGAGCTTCATATAGAGCAATTTGGATGCTAGAATGGTAACTATTATTATAAGCAAACTCAATAAGAGGTAGGTGATCATCCCAATTACCCTTGAAATCAATCACACAAGCCCTCAACATATTCTCTAAGGTCTGAATAGTGTACTCTACTTGTCCATCAGTCTGAGGGTGAAAAGCAGTACTCAAGTTCACCTTTGAACCTAAACCCTTCTGAAAAGATTTCCAGAATTGTGCAGTAAATTGTGCACCCCTATCTGAAATAATGAAAATCGGAACCCCATGAAGTCTTACCACCTTTTGAATATAAAGCTTAGCATAATCTTCTGCTGAGTAGGTAGTATTTATCGGCAAAAAGTGGGTTGATTTTGTCATTCTATCGATAATCACCCAAATAGAATCATGCTATCTGCGAGACCTTGGTAACCTTGTGATGAAGTCCATATTAATTATCTCCCACTTCCATTCTAGAAGTTCTATATTCTGAGCCAATCCACCGGGCCTTTGGTGCTCTACTTTAACTTGTTGGCAATTTGGACACTTAGCAACAAATTTTGCAATGCCCTTCTTCATACTGTTCCACCAATATACTTCTTTCAAATCACGATACATCTTTGTGGAACCCACATGAATGGAATATCTGGAGCTATGAGCCTTCTCCATGATCCTCTCTTGGAGTCCATCCACCATTGGTACACACAATCTACCTTGCTATCTCAGCGCGCCATATCCCCATTGATCAAAAGATAATACTTTTTGCTTATGAACATTTGCCTTCAATTAAAGAAAAATAGGGTCTTGGTCTTGCTTGCCTTTTACTTCTGACACTAATGATGATTCAGCCCCATTCATCACCACCACTCCTCCTTCTGTGGAATCCATAAGTCTGACTCTCAGGCGTGCAAGTCTATGCACATCTTTTGCTAACTCGGTCTCTTTTCTTCCTTAACATGGGCGGTACTACCCATAGACAACCTATTTAAGGCATCAGCAACAACATTAGGTGGTAAAAAATACTCATGTCATAATCCTTGAGTAATTCTAACCACCTCCTCTGTCTGAGATTAAGCTCTTTTTGAGTGAACACATATTGAAGACTCTTGTGATCAGTGAATACATCAACATGAACACCATACAAATAATGGCGCCATATCTTCAAAGCAAATACTACGGCAGCCAACTCTAAGTCATGTGTTAGGTAGTTCTTCTCATGAACTTTCAACAACATTAGCCTTACCTGGGTGGTAAAGAATACTCATGTCATAATCCTTGAGTAATTATAACCACTTCATCTGTCTGAGATTAAGCTCTTTTTGAGTGAACACATATTGAAGACTCTTGTGATCAGTGAATACATCAACATGAACACCATACAAATAATGACTCCATATCTTTAAAGCAAATACTATGGCAGCCAACTCTAAGTCATGTGTTGAGTAGTTCTCATGATCTTTCAACTGTCTGGAGGCATAAGCTATAACCTTGACATTCTTCATTAATACGCAACTCAAACCAACTCTAGATGCATCACAATACACCACAAAGCCTTGTGTATCTTCTGGTAAGGTCAATATTGGGGCAGTAGTTAACTTTTTTTTCAATTCCTGAAAGCTTTTCTCACAAGTTTCAGACCATTGAAACTTAACTATTTTCTAAGTCAATTTGGTCAAAGGGGACGAAATAGACGAGAACCCCTCTACGAACCTTCTATAATATCCAACCAAACCCAAGAAACTCCTAATATCAGTTGGAGATGTGGGTCTAGGCCAACTCTGCACTGCCTCTATCTTCTGAGTATCAACTCTAATTCCATCACCGGAAACTATGTGGTCCAAGAATGCCACAGACTCAAGCCAAAACTCACATTTCGAGAACTTAGCATACAACTCTTTATCTTTCAAAGTCTGAAGAACTATTCTGAGATGGCTAGCATGATTTTCTTCATTCCTTGAATAGATTAGTATGTCATCAATGAAGACGATAACAAAAATATTTAAATAAGGTTTGAAAGCTCTATTCATAAGGTCCATGAACACTACAGGTGCATTGGTCAAACCAAACGATATGACCAGAAACTCATAGTGACCATAACGGGTCCTGAATGTTGTCTTTGGAATATCACATTCCCTTACTTTCAACTAATAGTAGCCCGATCTGAGGTCTATTTTTGAAAAACAAAAGGCACCCTGAAGTTGATCGAAAAGATCATCAATTATTGGAAGAGGATACTTGTTCTTGATGGTAACCTTGTTCAATTGGCGGTAATCTATACACATACTAAGGGAACCATCTTTCTTTCTCACAAATAAGACCGGAGCGCCCCAAGGTGAGACACTTGGTCGAATAAACCATTTCTCTAAAAGGTCTTTCAACTGCTCTTTTAACTCTTTCAACTCTGATGGTTCCATCCTATATGGCGGAATAGAGATAGGACGGGTATATGGAAGAACATCTATACCGAAGTCTATCTCTCTCTCAGGAGGGACTCCAGGTAGATCATTTGGAAAGACTTCTGAAAATTCTTTTACTATAGGAACTGACTGGATAGGAGGTATCTCAACACTAGAATCATTAACTCGAACTAAGTGATAGACACCCCTTAGAAACTAACTTCCTTGCCTTAAGGTACGAAATGAAATGACCCTTAGGCATTATTGAACTACTTTTCCACTCTAAGACTGGCTCATTTGGAAATTGGAACTTGACAACTCGAGTTCTACAATCAATTGAGGCATAACAGGCATGAAGTCAATCCATACCAAGAATGACATCAAAATCTACCATGTCTAACTCAATTAAATCTGTCATGGTACTCTTGTGATTGACAGAAACAGGACAATCACGATAGACTCACCCTCTCTGCTAAAATAGACTCACCAACAGGTGTAGAAACACTGAATGGTTCACTAAGTTGCTCAGGAATAACATTAAAATTCATAGGAACATAAGGAGTTACGAAAGACAAACTCGCTCATGGATCTAGCAAAGCATAAACAGTAAAGTCAAAGACTTGGATCATACCAGTGAATACATCTGGAGAGTTCTCTTGATCTTGACAATTAGTGATTGCATAAAGGCGGTTTGCTCCTCCACTAGTACCAGAAGTAGCTCCTCTAGGTGCATCATGTCTGGTGGAGTAACTGAAGAAGACTGGTATTTATTGCCCGGATTTCCACTAACTTGCATGTTCTTATGGCACTCTTTCATGAAGTAACCCTCTTGCCCACACTTCAAGCAACCTGTATGTCCATTACGACACTTACCTTGGTGGGTTTTACCACACCTAGCACATGCAGGAGCCCAGTTACCTCATTGCGCCACACTAATTTTGAGACTATGCAGGTCTAATATGAAGTTCTACGAATTCTAACTATTGTACTCACATTTGTTCCTTGGTGTAGGTGCACTAGCAGATGATGGAGCAGGTCTTTTCTGCTTATGTTGGAAAGAAGACCTGTTCGCATTACTCTTTTGCTGCCCAAATTCATTCCCTGATGTCTTAGTCCTCTTATTCTCAAACTTTTTTCTATCCTTCAACTGGTTCTTCTCAACTTGTTGCACATGGATCATTAGCCTTGATATGTCCATGTCCCCAATAAACATGGCTGCCTTACTTTCCTTACTTGACAAACGAGTCAACCCAACAACGAATAAACTATTCATGCTCCTCATGTCGTCAACCATCTCTTTGCTTCTCTTAGCTCACGAGGAAAGAAACGCCTCATTAAAGCATTCTCAAAACAGTCCAACTCACAATCGGTTACACGCAAGCACGAGTTAGAAAGAAACTTTTTAGAGATAAAACTCTAACGCACGAAATGAAAGTTAAAGAGGTGAGATATTTCCTAAATGTTGTAGCCTCTTAATTATAGAAGTGGTGCGCTTCACACCGATAACTAGGACTCTACATACATGGCTTCATAGGCTTTCTAGGATTCTTAAACTATGTGCTCTGATACCAAGTTTGTCACGCCTCGAGCCTACACCCCGGACGTGGCTGGCACTCGAGAACCATTGATGGCCTCAAGTGAACCCTTGGCCTGGATTACTTACTCAGCGGAAGACTTAAACACAAAAAGTATCAATCATGCAATAACTTTAAGAAATAAAAATCTTAGCCAAAATGGCAACCAAAGTCTTAAATGTATACAACTGAAATAAATAAGACTGGAGAACTAAAACTATCTGTCTATGAAGCCTCTAAAACAAAGAGGGATGTAGGGACAGGACCCCCAATCATCCTAACAACTGAAAACTAGAAAACAACTGATAGAAAAAGTCCTCCGTAACGCAAGGAGGCTCACCAACTGACTCTGAGTGTTGAACCTGATCAACGAGGCGCTGGATGTTGATCCTGGTTACTTATGTCTGCTTCATAATAAGATGTAGGCCAACTAGGATCAGTACATTGAATGTACGAGTATGAGAGTTGGAATGCTAAACATAACATAGGCTTGAAAAGATTCTGAAAGAAACACTTACCTTGGCTCTTCTCAACTCATGAATAACTCAACTCATAATAAAGCAATAAGACACATGCAATATATGAAAAGCTTTATAAAACGGTAAAATCAACTTAGTTCGTAAAGAAAAATGCAATAACAAACTCAATTTTTCTCATATAACAAAGTAATATAGTTTCTGTGAGCGATTCTCTAATCGACAACCACCACTATGAGCCCAAGTGATGGTACAACATTTTACATTACGCTGGCAAGGACCATCTTATACCTTGCCAGGGGCATAGAGCCTAACTCAATAAGTGGATCCACTAGTCTATGCTAAAAGCATCTTAAGGAGTCATCTAAAAAGTATGATCATTTACTACCCATGATGGCTACATGGTTTACGAAGACTTGAGTTAGTATGAACTCGCATCCCCATATCAATACTGAATACTACTCCCAAAATATACTTAGCTCATATGATTTAAAATCAAAACTTCTTTCTTTTGTTTGAGATAATTACTCAAAACTTTAGCTTAAAAGCTCTCTTGGAAATCGATGTTTCCTTTTCTTATTCAAATGTGAAAACATTTAAAACTCTTGAGAATACGTATTTTCCTTATAGCTTTTTGAGAAATGAACTCAACTCTTTACTCTTTGCTTAACTTAAAACTTAAGTCTTAAAACAGGGTTAAAACGTTTGTTAAAGACTTTTGAAAACTTTAAAAACTTTGCTTTAACTTGCTTCTTAACTTCTAAACTTGACTCTTAACTTCTCTTGACTTTGATTCTCACTTTCCTTGAATTGGATTATGGATTCAAGGTTCATGATCTCATGTTTATGGATGATTTCATGATGTTTAGATGTACCTTAGAATGTTGGAATTAACTAGAAAACATAGGTACATTACTAAGGAACAAGTACTAAAATGTGGGGAACGAATGGGGAGAACTGGCATCCCTGGCGCTCTGAGAGGCGCAGGGCGCCGACCCTCAAACTTTAGAGAACATCTTGGGGTGCTCTGGCTGGCGCATTACCCCAAGGGGTAAACTTCAGAGACACTTTTGGGGGGCGCTGGCTGGTGCGACGCCCCACCTCCTTCACCAGGTGTTTGACGACTTTTCTTGCTCGTTTTTCACCTCTAAACCCTCTAAACTTCAATGGTTCTTTCCTCAAACACTTAGAATCATTAATACCCTCAATATACAATAGATTTGACTCAAAATTACACCTAGAAACATGAATCAAATCATCAAGAAACTTCAACAACACAACCCACAAGAATTCAATAAAACTTTCAACAATGTTCATCAAGTACTCAATTTCTAAATTTTCAAAGACTTAAATTCACTGAATTGAATCATGGTTGGTGCGTGGGAGAACTACATTGTCAAAGACTTAAATTCGCTTTATTTGTATCCAAGAACCATGAAGTCCAGCAACATTTGTAAAATAGGTCCATACTCTTCTTGCTATATCACCTGTTAAGAAGAGATGTTGTATGGTTTCAGGAGCAGAAACTGTACAACATAAATAATTTGTGCTCACATTGTTGTCCCACTTGGAAATGTAAGTAGCCACTGTAATTTTACTACCCCATATTCTCCATATTTAAAAAACTAAACTTAAATGGCAGTCCTTTCACCAAAATGTGCTTGTATTGAGGATTTTCCTCTTGCTTCTCTCTTAATAATTCCCAAGCTGAATTAACCTTAAACTTTCTAGCACTACTGAGTAGCCACCAAGGTCTGTCAGACAAAGTACTAGGCATAACATTTCTTACTTGTTGTTGTACATGATTAACAATTCTCTTCGGCAGTATTTGTTGGATTCTGTCTAGGTCCTATCCCTCTTCATTCATTAGCTCATTTATAGATTCCATTTCTGGTTGAATAATACAATCTGCTTCATGACATAAAGGCCCATCCAATTTTCATACCAAATGTTTGTGTCCCTCCTCTTGGTTCCCACCACATGTTCTTCTCTAAAATATCTCTATTTTCAAGCATCATCTTCCACACCTGACATCTGCCTTTCCACTGCACTAGTGTAGGTATTTCTTTTTTGCAATATTTATTCCACATGAAATTTGCCCATACTGAATTGCAAGTTCTGAATTTCCACCACAACTTTGCGAACATTGCTTTGGAGACATCAACTAAGGATCTGAAACTTAGTCCACCTTCACCTCTAGGTAGACATACATTCTGCCAAGTAGTCCAATGTTTACTTCTTCCTATTTCCTTATTGTTCCAAAAAAAATTTGTAAAAATCTTGTGCAATTCAGTGATTACACATTTAGGAGGGACAATTGCAGAGAGAGTGTAGATAGGGATACTCTGCAATACACTATTAATTAAAGTTGCCTTACCACCAAAAGATAACATCTTTCCTTTCCATGTTTAGAGCTTGTTCTTCACCTTTTTAATAAGATCATTGTAGTCACTCTTTTTCTTGTTAGCATGGGTGATAGGACACCCTAAATAAGTGATTGGAAATTGGCCTCTTGATAAACATGTACATATATCAACTAAATCTTTTAGTTGTGCACTAACATTCTGATGCATGTACCAAGCACTCTTCCCTTTGCTGATTAATTGCCCTGACTGAGATTCATATCTGCCCAACACCTTCATTATTCTTTGAAGATACTTTTCATGTGCAGCTGCAAAAATAATTGTGTCATCTGCATAAGCATTAAGATTTGGAGTCCATTTAGGCATACCATAACCTACATATTGACTATCATCAAATAGAGAGTTCAAAGCCCTAGATAGAACTTCAACACTGATTATAAACAACGCATGAGATAAAGGGTCTCCTTGTTTTATTCCCCTAGTAAAGTGAAAGAAACCCTGTGCTTTCCCATTAATCAATATTGAGTACCAATTATTAGCTATATTCCTCCAAATTATGTCAATAAAAACCTCTGAAAACCCCATTTTTCTTAGGACTTTCATCAAAAAGAACCAAGATACCCTGTCATAAGCCTTTGCCATGTCAAGCTTAATTATAATATTGGCTGGTTTTCCCTTTTTACTGATATCTGACACAATCTCCTGAGTGAGCAAAATATTCTCAATAATGTTCCTTCCTTTAACAAAGCCTGATTGGTTGGTAGAGATCAACCTTGGAAGAACCTTCTCCAATCTGTCATGCACTACCCTGGAAATAACTTTATTGATGAAATTACTCAAGCTTATAGGTTTTAGATCAAAGAAAGAAAGAAGGCCATTCTTCTTAGGCAGTAACACAAGGTTAGTGTGAGTAATAGATTTTGGGAGTGTATTCCTTCAAAAAAAATTGAGACCAATTTCCATACATCATCATCAACTATATCCCAACAATGCTGATAAAAAAAGGCCTGTAAAACCATCTGGGCCACTTGCACTGTCCCTACTAAGATTAAAAACAACATTTTTAACCTCCTCCTTTGAAGGCATAATGTCAAGAGCTGCATTATCCTCTTCTGTTAGAGTCTGTGGAATGTGTCTCATTAGGGAAAAATCAGTAATATCCCTATCTTGAGTAAATTGCTTCTGATAATACTTCACAGCTTCATCACAAATTTGTCCTTTATCTTCCATAAGCTCATCTTGCTCATTCCGGATTTTAGTCAACATTAGTCTTTTTCTTCTTCCCTTCACTAGACTGTGAAAGAATCTAGTATTTCTATCTCCTTTCTCAAACCAAGTAAATCCTGCCTTTTGTTTCCAGTGATCCTCTTCATAGTGTAGATATTTCTTAAACTCTGCTTGTGCGTTTTGCATAATTGCTCTATTCACATTGGATGGGTCATCTTCAAACAAACTCTCCTTGATTTTGACAATGTCCTCTCTAATAATTAATTGCTTAAAAATATCATCAAATACCTCTCTACACCAAGATTTGAGGACAACTTTCAACTTTTTCAACTTTGTTTTGAATGCAAAAAATGGATTTTCTGAGTGAGACCCTGACCAACTCTGAGCAACCACCTGCTTGAAAGATTCATGTTCTACTCGGAAGTTCAGAAACCTAAAGGGTTTGTTGATATTTTCCATATTTACTTCACAAGTTAATAGCATAGGAGCATGATCAGATCAGTTCTTGAAAGATGCTCAACTTCCAATTACCTAAACCAATTTTGCAGCTCTTCATTTACTAGAACTCTATCTAGTCTTTCAAAGATGCAATCTTCTGCAACTCTGCCATTCCACCAAGTAAACGAGTTGCCTCTGTAGCTTACTTCTGTAAGATCACAAGATCCAATGCAATTTACAAAGTCTTCAGTATCAGTTGGTTGCACGGGAACCCCACCAATCTTCTCATTCTCATTCAGAACCACATTGAAATCCCCCTAATTATCCATGGTAAAGTAGAAGAGTTGTGTAATTGATATAACTCCTCCCACAGATTTACTCTCTGCATACTATCGCATTTGACATATACTGTAGTAGCATAAAACGCTTTGTTCGTATTAGAATCATGAATCTTTAGAGTAAGTTGTTGGAAAGAATCATCTATAATATCCACTTGATATCCCTCCTTGACAAACAACCAAATTTTGCCATTACAATTAGATTTGGCAAAAGGCATTCCTAGTCTTCTCCTATACTTATTGATGTGTCTAGCATTTTGAAAAGGTTCCATTAAAACAATAAAAATGAATTTATGTGGTTTGTTCAACATTTGAACTCTGTGAAATGCTTTTTGAGTCTTGACAGACCTAATATTCCAGAAGAAGGTCTTCATCAGTGAGATGTATTCTTTTGCAACCCCCTCTTTGGCAATGTTCTAGTAGCTTGCAAACCTACTGTATTACCACAATACTTCCCATTTCTACCTAATTTGTTAATTTTTTCATGATTCTTTCTATCACTTGAACTGACTTCTCCTTCACTATTCATACTCCTGCCTTCTTTGTTTTTATATATACTTTGTTGTACTTGTTTCTGCGTAGTATCCTCAGTTGTAGAATGAGACACAATATCATGTAAGACCTTGTGTGGTGAATACCCATTTACTTTCACATGCTCCTGATTTGTCATTTGTATTATGGTTAGAATCTCCACTACTGCAAAATATTTATCGTCTTGATTGTCTTGCCCACCTACTGTTGTGGTAGCAAATCTTCTAGATGGTGTTGCTCCCTATTCTTCTCACTGGAACCACTGTGATGTTTATCTGAGGAGTTTTGTCCATCTGCGTGTGCTTTTTTTTTATCGAAACATAATTGTTGTTGATATTGTTCTTGTTTGTCGTGTTGACTGTATTGCTGATTCTACATTGTAACCTGTCTTTTTTCCTCCATGTTGACCTTTGTTGATACTACAATATCACTGCATTGCCCTTGAGATTCTGTTTCGACCATGTTTCCTTTAAATTGTGGTTGATGTTCTGGAGTTTTGATGTTAGCAATCTTGACCTTTTCATCATCGATGTCTACTTGTTGTTCCTCCTTATTGATCTCTTCATTTTTTTCTACAGTTTGCCTATCACTGTTTGGAATTACCCCTTGCCCATTTGTAGCGATGTCATTGTTGTTTGAAGATTCGCATGATTCATTTATTGCTAAAGAGCCATATTTGTTTGTAATTTCCAATTGTTGTTTTTCCTTCTGCACACTTGTATGATTGTACTTATTATTCCAAATTACTTTCCACTCCCCTAGATCTCCAACTATTTTCCCACTAGAGAGTATTTTTGCTTTGCCCTTCTGAAGTCTCTCGATCTTAGGGTAAAAAGGTTCCTCCACATCATGTCCTTTTGCCAATTCGTTTGAATCATTATAATTTCATAGATCAGGATGCAAGATTCTGCAATTATTTTTGTCATGACCTTGTAACTTACACTCTGAGCAATACTTAGGAATGTAGTCATACTTGATAGTGATCTTATCGGTTTTTAACTCTCCAGTCGCCTCATCAAGTACATTCACGACCACTGCTTTAGGAAGATTAGCTGCTAGATCCACCAACACTCTGACCTTAGCACAACTAGGCCTAGATTGATTGATGGTTGCTTGGTCTAGTTGTAACGGCTTACCAACAGCTGTAGCTAGAGAGAAAAGACTATATTTGCCAAAAAAAGGTTGGAAGGAGATTAGGAAACGAGATGATTGATGGTTGCTTGGTCTAGTTGTAACGGCTTACCAACAGCTGTAGCTAGAGAGAAAAGACTATATTTGCCAAAAAAAGGTTGGAAGGAGATTAGGAAACGAGATCCACGCCATAGTCTTTGTAGTTTCCTCATCAATCTTAAAATTGACATCATAAATTAGGGTTCTCATTATGTATGAATACCCTTCTTTACACATAATGTAGAAAGCTCTTTTAGATATGAGATTGATGTAATCCTCCTTAAATATAGTCTAATAAGTATATGTCTATTCCAAAACAATCCTATTTTGCACTTGCTTTTGATATTGCATTGTTTCGGAATCGCCTCTCTTAGATCATCCATTTCAGGCCATCCGTGTGCAAATTTTCCAACAACTGCATACTGCAAGTCTTCTTTAATATTCATCTGTTCCACTTCTAATGTTTTCCATTGTATGTGAGGGATGCCATCTACGTAACTAACTGATTTTGTTGGTGCCTCTAATGACTCCTCCTGTGATTGTAACAAATCTGAAAAAGTAACATCTTTATTGCCTGCCTACAAAGTTTGTGAATTATTCCCACCTAGGAATGAAAATACGGAAGGATTAGTTAATAAAGGAGGGCTAACCACTTTCAATGGTGGACCTTCATCGGCGCTAGCCATCAGGTAGGTCATGAGAGGATTTTCATTGGGTTAAGGTTTTAGGTTCGAGATGTTGATGAAAAATATTAATTAATAGTGTGGTAAAAAAAAAGTAATCTCAATCATTTACTTATTCTCATATCATTTTTCAAGACGTAATGTTAAATATTAATTAATAGTGATAGTGTAGTAAAAATAATCATCTCAATCATTATTTTGTGTTAGGTTCAAATAGGACTAGTAAAAATGAATGAAGGGAATATGAATATTTTTTTTAAAAAAAAAAAGTCAAGAGGTATGTTAAGTCCAAATAGGACTAGTAAAAATGAATGAAGGGAATATGAATTTTTAAAAAAAATAAAGAGAAAAGCCAAGAGGTAAAACGAAAGTGGGTTGTACTAGAGGCCGAGGGTGTGAAAATTTCGATATAATCGAGAAATCAAATTAAGAAAGTGTTATTAATTTATTGATATCAAGATAACGACTTAACAATTTGAAAAGATTTAATATTTTATGTTATGTCGATCATCGAATTTTCTTAATATTTTGATCGATAATTTATAAGGTATGTTAAATTTATGTTTTTATTTATGGCTATGTAAAGCTAGCCTCTTGCATTACATCCAATTTTTCACCAGATATTGCCTTTCTGCTACTCATTTTGTTGTTTTCCCTAATTTAATTTTCTTTGATAAGAGCCAAATGTTGTTCTTGAAATCAATCATTATTAAAGTAGAGAATCTTCCATAAATGAAGAGAGGATGCATGAAATAAAGAGATGATTAGATAGTTTTAGTACCTATGTTTTTCTTTACTATTATCAATTTTATCTATGAAATTTTACTTCCTTAAATTTAACGTGTGTATCAAATCAAGTGCATATGAATTTCACTAGTAACTTTTTTTTCAATTGATTTCATATAGTAATGACACAATCCTCTATTTTGAGCATATTGTGAACTTGTGATGATCTGCCACATTATTATGCTATTCAATTAAGTGCTACTTGTCACAATTGTGAAACACTTAAATAGGAATTTGAGGATTTACTTAGAAATTTTCCCACTTGAAGAATTGTTTGGGAATTTTATTATTGTATATTTGGTTGGTATTGTAAAATAAAATATTAAAAGTAAAAGGAAGAAGGGAAGAGAAAAATAGTTGTATAAGAAAGAAGCAAGAGGAGTAATTATTTCAATGGTGTGTTTTTCATTGCAGTGAACATACCCTTTTATAGGGAGAAAGTTACTTGGAGTACTAATATTGCTATAGTAAATGTGGATCTCATTGGCATCCACTTATTTACAACACATCTCCTTGGATGATCATGTACAAGAAAAGAAATATATTACATAATTATTTGTAATATGCACTGATTGCTGCATCATTAAAAATCTTATCAAGAAAATCCAGTGGGATAAAACCTTGGTTAAGAAAAAAAAGAGTGCAATGCGTATTTTACTTCCTCTAATGAAGATGTCACTCAATATCTCAAAGATGATGCATTCTAATCTTGTATCTCAGCTTCTCAAAGATTGAAGTTGGTAATGCCTTAGTGAACATGTCTGTTAAATTATCACTGGAACAAACTTGTTGAATATCTGTTTCACCATTCTTTTGAAGATCATGAGTAAAAAAGAATTTTGGTAAAACATGTTTTGTTCCATCTCCTTTGACGTATCCTTCTCTTAGTTGAGCTATACATGCAGCATTGTCTTCATATAATGTTGTTGGGATATCTCCTTTTAAAGAAAGACCACATGTTTCCTAGATGTCTTGGGTTATTTATCTTAACCACACACATACTTGACTTTGAAGAATTAGCAAGCATAGTTTGTTCTGTTGAACGTTATGATATAATTGTACCTCCACATGTAAATAAATAACTTATCTTAGATCGACCTTTATGTGGGTCAGATAAATATCCTACATCCGCATAGCCAATTAATTGTGAATCGGATTTCTTTGAGTAAAATAGTCCCAAATCAATGGTCCCTTGAAGGTATCTAAATATATGCTTAATACCATTTTAGTGTCTTCGTGTCGGGGAAGAACTAAATCTTGCTTATAAATTTACAGAAACAAATATATCTGGTCGAGAATTACTAGCAAGGTACATCAGTGCACTAATTGCACTAAGATATGGTATTTCAGAACCAACAAGTTCTTCGACATTTTCATGAGGTCGGAATGAATCTTTATTAATATAAAGTGATCTTACAATCATGGGGGTACTTAACAGATGTGTTTTATCCATGTAAAATCACTTTAAAATATTTTTAGTATATGTTGAATAATGAATAAATACTTCGTTCATAAAATGTTCAATTTGTAGACCAAGACAAAATTGTCTTTCTAAGATCTTTCATTTTAAATTCTTTTTTTTAAAACATTTACTGACTTTGAAAGCTCTTCGTGAGTTCCAATGATATTCAAGTCATCAACATATACAACTATGATGAAAAATTCAGATCCAGACCTTTTAATAAATACACTAGGTCATTCTTACACCCTCCTTGTAATAGATATTCGCTAAGGTGATTATACCACATGCGTCCTGATTTTCTCAAATCATATAAAGATTTTTGAAGTTTTATTGAACAACTATCCCGAAAATCTTTATATATTTCAGGCATTTTTAATTCTTCAAAAAAATTTATTAAAATGTCGTTATCTAGTGAACATATAATAGGCTGTAACGACATCCAACATATGCATCTCAAGTTTTTCATGAACTGCTAAATTTATAAAATACCTGAAAGCGATTGCATCCACTACAGGAGAATATGTCTCCATATAATCAATGTCAGGTCTTTGAAAAAATTCTTATGCCACAAGTCGTTCTTTATATCTTACAACGTCATTTTTCTCATTTCTTTTTTCACACAGAGACCCACTTGTACCCACTGAATTTATACCTTAAGGTGTTCAGACTTTCAGTCCAAAAACTTTGCATTTTTCAAGTGATGCTAATTTAACTTGAATTGCATCTTCCCAACCATTTCTCTGTCTACGTTCCTCAACAAATTTTGATTCAAGATTCTCATTTTGTTGCATTATTTTTATAGCAACATTATAAGTAAAAATATTATCGACAATTATGTCATTTTGGTTTCATATTTTTCTTGATGAGACACAGTTTATTGAGATTTCTTCATTATTTTCAAGTGCCTGAACTTCTTACAAGGTTTCATCAATTATTATGTATCCTTGCTCTTCTTGAGAAGGTTCTTTCATATTATGACCATCTTGATCGTCAGCTCCATTTCTTTTTCGAGGATTTTTATCTTTGGAATCGATTAGTCTACCGTATTTTAAACATGGTTTAGACTCATTTGTATTAATTAATTATCGTATGGGATGTCAACTCGAATTGGAGCATTAGCAGCTGGAATATAGGATTTAGTAACTTTTGATAGGTTAGTAAATGCATCTGGCAGTTGATTTACAAATGGATTATCTTTTGAACCTCTAGTTCACATTTATTTGTACAAAGATCTTAATGAGATAGTAATAATGCATTCCAACATATTTCCTTTTTCAGCTGTTTATTTTCTTCCCCTAATGCTAGGTATACTGATTCGTCAAAATGACAATCAAAAAATCTTGCCGTAAATAAATCTCCAGTCATAGGTTCCAAATATTTTATAATAGAAGGAGATTCATATTCAACATATCTCCCCAATCTTATTTGGGGATCCATCTTTATACGTTGTGGTGGAGCAATTGAAACATATACAACACATACAAATATTCTAAGATGCAAAATATTCGGCTCCTAACCAAAATCCAATTGTAATGGGGAGACTTTATGAGAACTTATGGGTCTGATCCGCACAAGACTTATTGCATGCAAAATAGCATGATCCTATAATGAAATGGGAATTTTTATTCTCAAAAGCATTGGTCTAGCAATTAATTGGGGACGTTTAATCAATGATTCTACTAAATCATTTTGAATATAAACATGAGTAACTGAATACTCAACTGTTATCCCAGTTGATATACAATAATCTTTAAAAAAGCCTAGGATGTAAATTCACCAGTATTATCTAGATGAATTATCTTAATTGCATAATCTGGAAATTGTGCTCTTAATTTTATTATCTGAGCAAGTGATCTTGCAAATGCCGCATTGTGAGTTGATAATAAGCACACATGTGATCATTTTGTAGATACATCTATTAAAATCATATTATATTTAAATGGTCTGCATGATAGGTGAATGGCCCCACATATATCACCATGTATATGTTTCAAAAACAAGTATCTTTATCTATTGTCATTTTGTTCTTTTTCTTTGTCTAAGTTGTGCCCCTCCCCCCCCCCCC
>NC_064290.1:15374967-15397574 GCF_019186545.1 Solanum stenotomum
CAATTTTGTTAGTTGATGACTCCACAGTTTTCCCCTCAGATGTTTCGTCTTCTTTTTTGTTGTCCCCTCTACCTTCTGGAGTGATCCCATTTTCTCTTTTGAAATGCTGCTCACCTTCACAAGTTACTACCTTTGGACATCATATGTGTCTTTTTTTTCTTCCCCATGTTATCACTCATTTGTACCAAAAAGGATTCTACATGTGTCTCCTCCTTGTTTTTTCGTTGTCCTCATATATTCCTCCTCTTGTCTCTCCTTGATTATTTGATTATCTTGTTCTAACATGTTAAATTTATTTTCAGTGAAAATGCTTACCTTGTTCAAGACCTTTATAGTGGTTTATTTCTTCCTCTTTCTCATTTCTTTTTGTCTTTGTTCTACAAATTCATCTTATTTCCTGTTTTCTGCTTGGCATCATCTTTGGCTACTGCTTCACTGTTTATCTTTCTGTCAATGATATTTGTCATTTTCTCCTCCTTTCTCTGCCCTTCATAATGTTCTATCTTCTCTTTTGGATACAATTCTGGATGTACCACATAACATTATTCCTCATTATGTACCTGTATCATGTAAGTCTGACAATATTCTGGGACATAATCATACTTTATTTTGATCTATTTCTCCATCACCTCTCCATTCTGCTTTCTCATCCCAATTTTGATGCGTTTTGGGAATTTCTTCATCAGATTTATTTCCACCTTCACTCTTGCACAACTTGGTCTTGTTTGATTTCTTGTTGTCATATCCACTTGTAATGGCTTCCTTACTACAACAGCTAGAGAGAAAATTGGTTCATTTCAAAAGAAATTTGGAGGAAGAAATGAAAAGGAGATCCATGTACTAGTTGTTAATGTTTTCCCTTCCGGATTGAATATTAGGTCCCATTTGAGATTTCTCGTTAAAAGACCAACTTTGATGTGTGATATAAAAAGGTGATTTCGATAGAAGGTGTATGTAATCCTCCAATAGAGTCATCCTTATTAAAATATGTCTATTACTTAATATGTCATTGTTGTAATCACCCTTCAATTCGCATTGTTTGGGGATCAGTTTGCAAAGATCTTGTATATCGAGCCAGCCATAAGAGAACTTACCAATGACTGCATATTTCAAATTCTTATTGATGATCTGATTAACTTCTTCTTGTTCCCATATTACTTGTGGTTCTCCATGCAAGAAAGATATTGGTTTTAATGGTAGGGACTTAATGTGACCTTTTTGTTGCCGCAAAGAATGAACATATGTGGGTACTGCAGGGGCTACCAATAGGCCCTCCTCAGGTAGAGGTTGGCCCCTCACCGTGGCGGCCATCGAAAAGTAGGCAAAGTTAGGATTGACGGCGGCAGGTTTTCGCTTTCTTTAGAGAGTTTTTTATCGGTAGAACGTGCTTTAAGAGTTTTCAAATACAAATTGATTCCAAGCAAAAGAAGAAAAAAGAAATGAACTTTATAGGGTCACACATGAAATAAGGCTTTTTGTTACTCTTGAAAAAGAAAATTGGATTCTTCTAGAAATTAGTTTGATCACTAATCATAGAAATAACTTTGTCCTTAAAAATAACTAATATTTGAATTTGCAGACTCTCGGTGCACAATAGCGTGACTTGCTAACGTGAACCCACCAATCGGAATGGTGAGAGAACGAAAGAAGAATGAAATAACAAAGCAGGTGGTGACACCTACAAGGACAAAGAATGAGAATTTGGGGTACCCACAAGGGATGGAGATAAATCAAGGGAAAGAACCAATGGAACAGTGGCCACCTCTGCCTTCGAAGGAGGTGACACCTAAATTAGTTGTAGCCTTGGAGGTAAGCAATCAATAACCAATTTGGGTAGTGGAAATCAAGCAGAATCGAGCAAAACTCAACCAACTGAGCTTCAAGGGAGGGTTCTGCGAGATGATACACAGAGGAAGCTAGAACTGAATGATGGGCCAAACAAGAAATGGGTGAGTTTTTTCAACTCAAATCGAATATTAGCTAAAGGAGTGTGTCTGAATTATGTCAACCAAACTATGCAAAATGGAGAGCAGGTCATTAAGTAGAAGAAGAAAGAAATTGAAAAACCAATTGAGGAGTGTAAACAAGGCCTAATCATGTATGTAGTTGGGGAATCTCCTACAATTGTTGCAATTGAGAGATACATTGCTTTGCAGGTAAACACTGTAAGTAGACCTAAGGTGTACTATCACAATGATGGGTATTTCTTAGTTAGGTTTGCTAGTGTGGATGATAGGAATGAAGTGTTATACTTGGGTTCTCACATGCTAAACAATAAGCCCATAATAGTCAAAGTTTGAAGTGTTGAATTTGATTTTAATAAGGAGGTTCTACAAACAGTGCCAATATGGGTGAAGTATCCTAATTTACTTTTGAGTTGTTGGAGTCAGGATTCTCTGAGTAGAATTAGCAGTGGCTTAGGGGTTCCTCTGTATGCTAATGAATGTACGACTAAGGTTGATAGAATATCTTTTGCCTGAGTACTAGTTGAAATGAATGTTGCCAGAGAATTGCCAAAGAAACTCAAGGTGAAGGATCCAAATGGTAGAGTATTTGAGCATGTTATCCAGTATAAATGGATCCCAGAGTATTGTTCTAAATATATGCAAGTAGGACATCAATGCATTAGGAAGGAGGGATTTAAACCCAAGGCAGCTCCTAGGATGGTCAATAAATAGGTGCAGAAACAAATTACAAAGGCATAATACATATATTGGACCCTAAACTTGGCATCAAATTTTAACTTTGACCTCCAAATTTCATAGTGCACAAATAGACACTTTAACTATCCAATCTTTTAATAAATAAACACGTGAATCCTACTTGGCAAAACGCGTGATGTGCACGTATTATGAGCGAGTTAGGAGTAATTTTCGAGTCCCACAACAGTAAAAATCTCCCTTTTCCGGCCAGCAAACACCACTTGAAACCACCCAAAACCTCCATTCATTTTCTTCTTCTCCTCTCCGCTCATGCCACCACCAGCGAGCCGGCTTCAACCTCAAACAACCAGCAACTCCCAACTCCAAACACCTCCAACTCAGTTGTTCTCCTTCTTCCTCCACACCGGAGCACAACCCATGAAGCGAACGAGCTTCGAGCTCGCTAAACCCACCAAATACCCGACCCCAAACCCATCAGATCCGCCATCTCCGGCGAGAATTATCATGAAACAACACTGCTGCAACCAGCAGCTCAAACCAGACACAAAACAGCAACCAAATGACCCCTCAAACCTCATGAAAACAGACCCAACAACCACAAACACCTAAACCAAGAAGCCAACCATTAGGAGGAATTAATTTTGATTCTTGTATATAAATTAAAATTAATTTTGATTTTTTTAGTTCTAAAATGGACGTGTAAAATATTTAATTAGTTGGCAGCTATTAAGTAGCTCACTAATACACGTGGGAGCGTTTGCATTGCACGCTCTTTGGCTCCGAAAATCGTGTGTTTATTTATTTAAAGGTAGAATAGTTAAAGTGCCTATTTGTGCACTATGAAAGTTGGAGGTCAAAGTTAAAATTTGAATCCAAGTTTAGGGTCCAATATATGTATTATGCCAATTACAAATGTACAGATGGGTGGATTGAANTACTGTTCTAAATGTATGCAAGTAGGACATCAATGCATTAGGAAGGAGGGAATTAAACCCCAAGGCAGCTCCTAGGATGGTCAATAAATAGGTGCAGAAACAAATTACAAATGTAGAGATGGGAGGATTGAAACCAATAACTGAGACAAATGAATTATTGAATGTGACAAATGAAAGAAGGAAGGAACAAGAAAGAGATGATGCAGGGCCTGACAACTAAGTCCAAAAACAACAACTAGAGGTAAATCAGACACACAAAACACAATATACGAGGTAAGGGTGGTAAATGGATTCAAAATATTAAGGAGCATGGAGCAGGACCCAAAAACAACAGGACATACAGAGGGTGGAGGTGGAAGACATGGGAGACAATTGAAAGTTATCACATGAAGTTGGTTACATGGAACATAACAGGGCTAAATAAACTTCATAAACAAAAGGAACTTAAATTGTTTATGAAGGAGAATAATGTAGGTATTATAGAAGTATTAGAACATAAAGTTAAGGAAAAATTAGCTGAGAAAGTAATACAAAAAATAGCAACATGGTGGAAGTGGGAAGTAAACAATGAATATACTGATAAAGGAAGGACATGGTTAGTGTGGAACCCTAAAGTTCTTGACTGTAAAATCTTGAACAAATCTGATCAATATATACACAGTAGAGTGGAAGTGAAAAGAAACAACATGATATTTTGCTTGGTGGCAGTTTATGGATTACATATCATACACACAAGGAAACAATTATGGGAGGATCTGAAACAGCTGGTCTCAAATGTGCAGGTACCTATGTTATGTATGGGTGATTTTAATGATGTTTTATCATGTGATGATAGACTGCAAGGAAGACCAGAGCAAGAGGTAGAAATAAGAGATTTTAATGATTTTATACTGTAAGCTGGTATGATAGAATTGAAAGTAGGAGGAAGGGAATTTACTTGGTCTAATGGGAGCACATGTAACAAGATTGATCGAGCAGTGGTAAATGATGAGTGGATGATGAATATGAACCAATTAGAGATAACTGTTATGCAACCAGGTACATCTGATTATAATCCCTTAAGTCTGGAATTAGACAAGAGTGCAGGTATCAGGCATTGGGTGCCTTCAAGCTTTTTAATTGTATTGCTAACTATCTTGAATTCCTAAAAAGAGTGGAAAAAGTATGGAATGGAGGACATAAAAGGGATATGAGGGAAGTATGGCATATGCTCAAAAAAGTGAAAGCAAGTCTCAAGCAAATCAATGATAGAGAATTTAAAGGGTAAGGAAGAAAGTGAAAGATATTAGAGGCCAATTGAGAGCAATACATGAGGATACGAGGGATCCGATAGCAGTAACTTTGCACAGGGAACAGGAAAAGGACCTACAAAAAAACTTAGAGAAGTGGAGTGTCATTGAAGAGAGTGTCCTTAAATAGAAATCCAGGAACCAATGGCTGAAATTGGGTGATACAAACAATGTTTATTTCTTTGCACAAATGAATAACAGGGTGGCTCAAAATACAATTAACAGTCTGATAACAACAAAAGGGAGTATAGCCAAATCACAAGAAGAAATAGAGAGAGAAGTGTGTACATTTTATAAAGAGTTACTTGGGAAGGTTTCCCAAAAGTTACCTAGTGTTAACATTGATACAATGGGGCATGTAAATATTTTGAATAGAGAACAACAATTACTACTAGCAGCAAAGGTGACAAAGAAGGAGGTGGAAAATGCTCCCAAGGACATATATGATATGAAGGCACCAGGAATTGATAGACTTAATGCATGTTTCTTTTAAAAGGCTTGGAAAGTGATTGGAGAAGATATCTTGATTGCAGTACTAAGATTTTTTGAAACTGGACACATGTATCAGCCCATTAATTATATAATAGTAACTCTCATCCCAAAAGTTGCCAGCCCAACAAGAATAGCAGAATATAGGCCTATCTCTTGTTGCACAACAGTTTATAAGATCATTTCAAAAGTGATTACAACAAGGCTGCAGAAGGTAATGAGTTCATTAGTGGATCCAAATCAATCAGCTTTTGTGCCGTGAAGAGCAATAAATGACAATATCATCTTGAGCCATGAGCTAGTGAAAGGGTATATCAGGAAAGGTGTATATGCTAGATGTATGATAAAGGTTTATATGAAGAAAGCATATGACTCAATTTAATGGAGTTTTTTTGGAGCAAATACTATGCAAGATGAAGTTCTCAGCAACAGTGATTCAATGGATACTACAATGTGTCACCATAGTAACATACTCTTTCATGGTCAATGGGCAACCTACAAAATCATTCAAAGCTCAAAGAGGGGCTAGGCAAGGGGATCCTATGTCACCTTTCCTATTTGTGTTGTCTATGGATTATCTCACAAGGACTTTAAAGAAGCTGCATGCTATTCCAGAATTCTATTACCATCCCATGTATAAGAAACAAAGAATAATTCAACTGAGTTTTGCTGATGAATTATTGATGTTCTGTAGGGGTGATATAAAGTCTGTAAGACAATTATACAAGTACTTTATGGAGTTCTCAGGTGCATCAGGGATGGTGGCAAATATGGACAAAAGCAATGTCTATTTTGGAGGAGTAAAGCAAACAGTTCAACATCAAATACTGTGGGAGTTGCAATTTGTGAAAGGAGTACTACCATTCAGTTACTTGGGGGTACCTTTGAGTACCAAAAGAATATATGTAGTCAAATGCAAGCCTTTTATTGATAAAATGTTGAATAAAGTTACAAGTTCGAACACAAAGTTCCTATCCTATGATGGTATAGCCCAATTGGTGAAGACTGTTTTGTTTTGTATCCAAACTTTTTGGGCACAAATATTTTCCCTATCTAAGAAGATTATATATGCTATTGAGAGCATCCGTAGGAAGTTTCTATGGACAGGGAATGTAAAGGCTTCAAGAAAAGCATTTATTGCCTGGGAAAAGTTATGTTGACCCAAAGCAAGTGGAGGTATGTATTTTCTTGATGTGTTCACCTGGAATAATGCAGCCATTGGTAAAATGTTGTAGAATCTATGCAAAAAGAAGGATAAACTATGGATACATAGTTATTATGGGCAAGAGGGGATCTGGGGAAAACTGGTAAAACAAGCATCATGGCTAGTGCAAAGAATATTTAAAGCTCACAAACACTTGTTAGCTGCTGGATATAATGAACAAAGGCTAATACACAAATGGAACAGTTTTCTATTAAAGAAGTATATGGAAAGATGAGAAGAGATACTGAGAAAATGGACTGGAGGAAACTTGTATGGTTAAATTATGGGGCACCCAAGTGGATCTTTATGCCATCGATCTATCACACTTCACAGAAGACTTTCAACAAAAGATAGAATGGTAAATGGGGGATAACAAATGTCTTGACATGTCCAATGTGTCGACTAGAAGATGAAGATATTGATCACATGTTTTTTGGTTGCTCTTTCAATGTTGGAATATGGAATAGATTGTTGGCTTGGCAATACGCATAACAGGATTGGATTGGCAAGGAGAAATACAATGGGTAATCAAACATATTACAAGCAAGAATAGCACAGCACAAGTATACAAAATGACTTTGGCTGGTAAGATTTACCACCTATGAAGGGAACGCAACTACAAAATTTTCCAAAACAAAAAGAGGGATGAGGAGGTTATGATAAGGCTTATTACACGAGAAATACATGGTCGAGGATCCCAACAGAGGATGTAAGAATTATTATTAATTACTATTAATTATTTCTTACTTATGGCCCAAGTTTACTTGGAATTCAAGTAATACCATAAATAATATTTAATAAGGAATAGATCTCGTCCGTACATTGGTTACTTGATGGACGTACCAGATTAAGTCATAACCTCCATAAATTGGTCCTCCCTCCACCCATTAGGGTTACCACATATTCTCTACATTAATTCTATCACTGACGGTTGTGGTAACATAAAGTTAGGGCAAGGAGGTAGAAACCAATTTACGACTAACGCTTCCGCTTCCGCTTCTTTTTGTGATGATGTCTTCCGCATCAGGTATGTGCCTCTAACATTCTCTATGTAAGATTATCATGTTCAAGATCCTGATATTATGTTATAAAGTATTTAATCTAACATGTGGCATCAGAGCTTGGATTGTTTGAATGGATAATCTTCGTATCTCTTCTGAAATTAATTGAAATAAGTAAATTTTATTTATTTATTTTGTCAAAATTTCGTTTAACCTTATGCATAATGGTTCTGTTGATTCCATATAAAATTATATATGATAATGAGTTGTTTCAAGTCATTATTGACATTAACAACTAAGGAATCTAATACACGTGTATAAACAGTTAATAAGAATTTCAATATTACGTGTAAATTATTGTTTGTTATTTTAATAATTTGTGATTAGCAACACTTTTTAATGAGAAAATTTCTTGTAAGTTTAATTTTGTCCAAATAATTATACTCAAACTTATTGTTGAATCCTTTTGTAGTAGCGTAATTTTGTGCTTGATTATTTAAGGTGTTTGGATTCTTATGTTAATAAAGTGTTGTTAGCAAAATTTAATTTGCACAAATTATGAAAATTTTAATCTTTTAATAATACAATAATTATGTTTTGTTTTAAAAATTGTGCAATAAATTAAAGTGGTCGTTATACTAAGCAATAAATTATATGTGTGTATTATGTTTCTATAGTTTGTTAGTCACCAAAGTGCCAAACTAGAGAAATTAATGTCTGCACATATAATGTTTATGATCACTTGTTGCATGTATTATGTTTCTATAGTTTGTTAGTCACCAAAGTGGCCAAACTAGAGAAATTAACGTCTGCACATATAATGTTTATGATCACTTGTTGCATGTATTATGTTTCTATAGTTTGTTAGTCACCAAAGTGGCCAAACTAGAGAAATTAACGTCTACACATACAATGTTTATGATCACTTATTGTATGTATTATGTTTCTATAGTTTGTTAGTCACCAAAGTGGTCAAACTAGATAAATTAACATCTACACATATCATATTTATGATCACTTGATGCATGTATTATGTTTCTATAGTTTGTTAGTCACCAAAGTGGCCAAACTAAATTGTATAAAATTATTCACATGCACAAAATTTTATGATATTATGTGTGCATTTGTATTTATATAGTTTGTTAGTCACCAAAGTGGCCAAACTAGTATGGTTAAGAAAAATATGCACTCATAAAATTGTCATTTATCTATGAAGGTTAATTAAATGTCTATATTAAAAAAAATAAAAAAATAGATAAATTGACTTCACTATTGCAAGAACTTAAGAATTTACTCAAAGATGAATCTATCATTCTACGAATAGTGAAAATTATGAGGTAAATTAATATTTTAGTCAAACATATATTGTATATCCGAAGATGTCGTATATGTTTGATAAAAAATATTCAATTACCTATTAAAGATAAAAATGACATTTAAATTATGATAATGTGTCATATTATCTACCCAAAGGAGAATTACGATATATTTTTATTGTTTTACTGAATTCAGATTATTTTCTGATCTATAAGCATGTATATCTATTATGCAGTAATTCCTCTGAATGGCATGAACAAGTCCAGTTCCACTTAGGTGTGATGGATCTTGACTTGACTCTATTGAATGACAAACCCGCTGCCATTACTGATAAGAGCAGTAAGGATGAGAAGTTTTTTCATAAATCATGAGAGCGCTCTAACAGATTGAGTCGTATGTTCATGCGAATGACTGTTGCTAACAATATTAAGAGTACTATTCCACAAATAGAAAGTGCCAGGGAATACCTGAAGTTTGTGGAAGAACGTTTTTGTTCTACTGATAAGTTTCTCACCGGTACACTAATGACTGAACTCACGACCATGAAGTTTGATGGGTCGCGTAGTATGCAAAATCATATCATCGAGATGACTAACATTGCAACAAGACTTAGGACCTTTGGGGATAAAAGTGGATGACACCTTTTTGGTTCAGATTATTCTTAACTTATTGCCTCTTTAGTATGGACCATTCCAAATTAACTATAACACTATTAAGGATAAGTGGGATGTTAGTGAATTGTCCAGTATGCTTACTCAAGAGGAGTCGAGACTTATGAAACAAGGAGGTCATTCCATTAACCTCATGGGTCAAGGAGCTGGTAAAAGACTTAAAGTGAAAGCCAACAAGTTTAAGAAAAAGAGAGCACCTGCTAAAGTTCCACGGGATGCTCATAAGGAACTCAAGGTTGATGTGTGTCGTTTTTGTAAAAATGAAGGACACTATCAGAAAGATTGCCTGAAACGTAAAGCTTGGTTTGAAAAGAAAGGTACATTTAGTGCTCTTGTATGTTTTAAAACAAATTTAGTAGAAGTTCCTAATAATACTTGGTGGCTTGATTCTAGTGCAACTACTCATGTATCCACTATGTTGCAAGGATTCACTACGATCCAAACTACAAATCCAAATAAGGATCTCTTGTTCATGGGAAATCACATGAAGGCTAAAATTGAAGGCATATGGACTTATAATTTGATCTTGGAGACTGAACATCACCTTGATCTATTATAGACTCTTTATGTTCCTTCAATTTCTAGGAATTTAATTTCTCTTTCAAGACTTGATGTTTTTGGATTTGTTTTTAAGTTTGGACATGATTGTTTCAATTTACATAAGAATACTATTTATGATTTTGGTGTTCTTATTGCTGGGTTATATAGATTGAAACTCAATAATAATTTTTTCTGAATTCCTTCTTTAATTTATCAAATTGTTGGAATGAAACGTAGTTCACTAAATGAAACTCCTGCTTATTTGTGGCATAAATGTGTGGGTCATGTATCCAAAGAAAGATTAAAAAGATTAGTAAAGAATGAGATTTTTCCAAATCTGAATTTTATTAATCTTGATATATGTTTGGATTGCATTAAAGGAAAACAAACCAAACATACCAAGAAAGGTGCCACAAAGAGCACTCAACTTCTTGAAATTATACACACTGATATTTGCGGACCCTTTGATATTCCATCTTTAGGTGGAGAAAAAATATTTTATCACCTTTATCGGTGACTTTTCACATTATAGATTTATCTATTTGTTGAAAGAAAATCTCAAGCAGCGGACACTCTCAAAGTGTACGTTAATGAGATTGAAAGACAATTAGATAGAAAAGTGAAAATCATTAGGTTAGATAGAGGTGGTGAATATTATGGAAAGTATAACGAATCAGAACAACGTTCAGGTCCATTTGTAAAATTCCTTAAGAATGGTGAAGTTAGTGGGAGTGTTGAACGACAAAGTGTGAAAATTAATGAGGTAAGGATAAATATATCATTGCCCATGAATGTACCTACTTCCACACCAATAACAAATATTGTTCCTCTTGTTGAAGAACACTTTAACAATATTGAACAACATTTGGATGAAACACTTCAAGAAGGAACTAACTCATAAGTATTTGACGCAAATGAACCACTAACAGTGCCATTAAGAAAATCTCAAAGAGAGAGAAAATCAACCATTTCAAATAATTATGTGATTTATTTGCAAGAGTCAGATTTTGACATTGAAACTAATAAAGATCCGGTTTCATTTTCACAAGCCATATAAATTACTGAGTCTAATAAATGAATTGATGCCATGAATGAAGAGTTAAAATCCATGGAATACAACAAACTCTTGGATCTTGTTCAATTACCAGAAAGTTCTACAAGAATCGGGCGTAGATGGGTCTTCAAGACCAAATGTGATTCTAATGGTAATATTGAACGATATAAAGCCAAACTTGTTGCCAAGGATACACTCAATAAAGAGGCCATTTCACCGGTCTCAAAGAAAGACTCATTAAGAATTGTGTTGGCTTTGGTAGCTCCTTATGATTTAGAGTTACATCAAATGGATGTGAAAATTGTCTTTCTTAATGGAGACCTCGAGGAGGATGTTTATATGGACCAACCAGAGGGTTTCGAAGTCAATATGTGGACTCAAACAAGTCTCACGACAATGGTATATAAAGTTTAATGATACCATAACATCTTTTGGATTTAAGGAGATTATCGCTGATCGGTGTATATACCAAAAGATCAGTGGGAGTAAGTTTATATTTTTAGTCATATATGTTGATGACATTTTACTTGCTGCTAATGATTTAAGCATAATTGCGTGAGACGAATGACTTTCTCACTATGAGCTTTGAAATGAAAGATATGGGTGAGACATCCTATGTGATAGGGATAGAAATATTCTATGATAGATAACAAGGATTATTGGTACTGTCTCAAAAGGCTATATCGAAAGAGTTCTAGAGAGATTTAACATGAACAATTGTTCAACAAGAATAATTCCTATTAAAAAAAAAGGGACAAATTTAATCTCATGCAATGCCCAAAGAATGACGTAGAACGAAAGAAATGAAATCAATTCCTTCATCTTCTATTGTTGGAAGTTTGATATATGTTCAAACTTCCAACAAAACCGGATATTAGTTTTGCGGTCAGAATGCTAGGAAGATATCAAAGTAATCCTGGAATTGATCACTAAAAAAAAAACTGCAAAGAAAGTTTGTGGCATGTTATGAAGCCACAATTCATGCATTATGGCTGTGAAACTTCATTTCAGGACTTGAGTTGTCGACACTGTTACCAAGCCACTGAAAATTTATTGTCATAAAGTTGCAACAGTATTCTTCTCCAAGAACAATAAGTACTCCAAATGTGCCAAACATAAGGAATTAAAGTACTTTACTATCAAGGAAGAAGTTCAGAAACAAAGAGTGTTACTTGATAATATTAGAACTAATCTCATGATTGCAGAGCCATTAACAAAAGGCTTAGAACCAAAGACATTTAAAGAACATGTTCAAATAATGGGTCTTGGTTGTACTTATGATTGATACATTTATGATGTTTTTACACTCTGAGCCCATATTATGTGTTTCTGATAAACATTAATGAATTTCTTGTTTCTCATAATGGTGTATACATTATTGTTTTGAGATATCACAAGATAAGTCTCTATGAGACATTATTGTGGACCATAAAATGTTATATGTTTTTATAGCTTATGAACCTAGTATGATAAGTTGCTAATGTAGTAGTATATGGAAGGAAGTATGTAGCTTAAAATTTATGTACAATCGCCATAACTCGTATTAGTAGTTTGTTATATTATGGCATTTATGATGGACATTATAGAAGAGATTTATTGTATGCGCAACTAATGTTTATTAAATATTAATTAATGTTATATGGTCATTGGGCCAAGTGGGAGAATGTAAGAATTATTATTAATTACTATTAATTATTTCTTACTTATGGCCCAAGTTTACTTGTAATCTAAGTAATACCATAAATAATATTTAATAAGAAATAGATCTCGTCCGTACATTGGTTACTTGATGGACGTACCAGATTAAGTCATAACCTCTATAAATTGGTCTTCCCTCCACCCATTAGGGTTACCACATATTCTCTACATTAATTCCATCGCTGACGGTTGTGGTAACATAAAGTTAGGGCAAGGAGGTAGAAACCAATTTACGACTAACGCTTCCGCTTCTCTTTGTGATGATGTCTTCCGCATCAGATATGTGCCTCTAACATTTTCTATGTAAGATTATCATGTTCAAGATCCTGATATTATGTTATAAAGTATTTAATCTTACAGAGGAAGCTAAGTAGTAGACTACAAGAGCTAAATGTATATCTATAATACTGTTAGGAAGAGATAGGAAGGTTAATAGAGATAGTAAGTATGTCTTGGGGCTAATCTGTCNCATATGACAAGCAAGAATAGTACAACACAAGTATACAAAATGACTTTGGCTGGTATGATTTACCACCTATAAAGGGAACGCAACTACAAAATTTTCCAAAACAAAAAGAGGGATGAGGATAAGGCTTATTACACGAGAAATACATGGTCGAGGATCCCGACAGAGGAAGCTAAGTAGTAGACTACAAGAGCTAAATGTATATCTATAATAAAGATAGTAAGTAAGTCTTAGGGCTAATTTGTCCAAGTCTGCTATTTGCTTTGTAATGTTCCACTTTGGTTAATAAAATTTTATTTACCAAAAAATCTTTGTCCTTAAATAAAATTAAAATTACAAAATTGTCATTGGTCGTTCCAATCTTGGCTCAAATTCTGTATATACAAAATTAGATTCATATTTATCAAACGTAACAAAAAAAATCAATTTGCAAAACATAACAAGAATATTTTTACAAAACACATACAAAAATCTTGCTGAAGGCTTGAAAAATTCGTTCCAAATATCACTCTAAAACATAAAAAAAAAAAAGTGTGTATGAAATTGGTATAAAATATGTATGTTTCGCTCGAGAATTAGAATTTCACTCACAATTTTCATGTATGTAAGGTGTATAGATTTTGTATAAATCATGTATACAATTATATAACGGTTGTATTGATTTCTAAAAATTTAATACAACTACGACAACATTGTATACAAATTTCATACAAATTTAATACAACTGAAAAAACATACAAAATTTAATATACGATTTCATTTGACTTATCATATAACTCATACAATTTTAATATATGATGCGATTTAATTATAAAGTGTGATTTTTTCTTATAATTATGACTATGCTATTTCTCCTAATATCCACAAAACAATCAACAGAAACTTTCTCAATTGTCCATGATGAAAAAGTTGAAACCAATTAGCCCTTTTTAGTGTCATCATTTAGGTACCTTCATTATAAATGGTCCCAAACTCCATTCGACAATGAAACATAAACGATGACAAATATTAGTTTCAACTTTTTCTTATTCTTGAAACTCATTTCACGCAACTAAAACATATTATATTTTTTCTTAAAAAATACTTTTCTAGAAAATTATTTTTTTACAAATTAAGTTGTTTTTTTACTTATATTTTAGTATTTCAGAAGTAAGTAAAGAATTTTATCTCAAGAAAATTTATATGTAATCTAACATAACATTATAGAGGTGGGAGTGGGCAGTGGCGGATCTTGTATTCTAAGGTTATGGGTGCTCTGAAAGAGGTGGAGTCAAAAATATAAAAAAAATACTTGTTAACAGTGAGATTCGAACTCAAACTCAACAGCACTATATGTAGACACGTAATTTTTTACCGAACTTAAGTTTTACACCATTTTTAGAGCTTAAATATTGTATAAAAATCTAACTAAATATTTTTACTTTTATCTTATTTTATTAAGTTTATTTTAAAAGATTTGAAAATAACAAAAATAGAATCACTTTTTAAGGTAAGTTTTATTTTCAATTGTTTATGTTGGTCAGCATTTTAATATTATATTATATTCTACCTTGGAATGGCCACATTAAACAATTTTTGTTTGTCTATCCGTTGGAGCATCTACGGGATCATTGCCTGCAATGGATAAACATTTGTGCCTTAGTGGATAATTAATAACCAAAGGCATTATTGCATTAGCCTTTGTGATGAACGTTTCTGTGAACGTTGGAAAGCTGGCCGTTGTGCCAATGCACGTTAGAGGCATTGGTTACCCCTCTCATTATTCCATTTTTAATTACTCCATTATCCTCGTAACCTATGTAACGCTTAAGACCATTATCTTCACTATTTACTACACCATTATCTTCCTATTCATTGCTAGGAAGACTTCTTCTAGTATAAATAGTGGTGATCTTCATTTGGTTTAGAGAACACACAAGAAAAATATAGAGTGCATAAAGTTTGTCAAAAAGAGAGTTCTTATTAGTTGAAGGGAGGTGTTCTTTTTTGTGGAGCTTTGGACTCAAATTTTGTCCAGAGTTGTTAAGTTATACTTTGTGAAGGATGTTGTATCATGGAGGGGACAAGTCAAGAAGGACTACTGCTGGACCGGTGAAAACATTTGTTGCAGTGGGCTTGAATCTCCTTAAAGAGAGCGAGATATCCGCGCCTCCGCCTGAAGAGATTTATTTTCTTCATTTTATTTTCAATTGTAATCTTGTAGTTTTGTTGTCTTGTAAGTTTTCACTAACAATTTTAAGGAGATTCAGAAAATGGCTACAATTGAAAAAACCGCGGATGTCAAGATGAGAGACCTTAACAAGCTATTTCGGTTCAATGGTAACCATTTCAAAAGATGAAAAGGTAAAGTATTTTTCTACTTAAATCTTCTCAATATTTCTTATGTGTTAACTGAGAAAAATCCTAATAAAATTGATGACACCTCCATCTCCCATTACCCAACTCACCACACTCCCTCACACTACCACCCCACACTCCCCCACACTACCAAAAAATCTGCACCAAAACACACACACACGTACAGTATAAAAAAAAAAAAAAGCATTTCCCCACTCTACAACATGACCACAACACTCCCCCACTCACAACCTATATACATACACTTACACTACTCCTAACAGACACACACGCATACCTACATAAAGACCTCTGCAAACAACAAAAAAAAGACACAGACAACACACACAAAAAACNACCTCTGCACACAACAAAAAAAAAAAACAGACAACACACACAAAAAACATACAAAAAAAAAAAAGAATACACTATACATTCATACCAAAAGATACTCGTACGTATAGAAAAAAAATATCAAAACATCAAAACGTTTTTTAATTCCTTCCAACCCCACACTTAGAGGTTGAGTTTGAGGTTTATTTTCGTGGTTTCGAGTTCGTGGCTCCTTATTAGGATTGTTTCTTTTCGTGAATTGAATTTTCGCAAGAGGTATCATTTAATCTTTTCATTGTATAATTTGATTTCATTACTATACAAGATGTGATTCTAATATCATAAAGTTGCTCAAATTTATGTGTGTTTAATTTTAGCATTATAATATTGAAATTTGTTTGAACCTTTTATATCATTAAATTTAGAAATAAAATTGTATAACTTGTGATTATTTGTTTTGGTGCTTGTGCCTTCTTAATTTTGATGAATTATCTGTTGAGTTGTGTTCAAATAAGTGATAAGTTATTTTTGTGCAATAATATGGGTGTTGCTTTTATCTTTTGAGTGCTAACTTAGTTTTTGTTTTTAATAAATAAATATATAAATAAAATAAAAACTAATAAGAAAATTTCAACAGTGAGTAATAACTATTGTGCACATGTTTATGATGAAATAATAATATTATTACTACTATTACTATTATTACTAATATTATTATTATTATTATTGTGGTCGGTGGTAGTTCGACACCACTTGATTCACGCTTAAAATTGGCAGACTAATTTTTGTAGGCAAATTTAGATACGCTAAAAATGGTTTCAATTAAGAATGTGGTTACACATCTTTTTGAAACACTTAAAAGAAATTCAAGGATGTGGTGGCGCACCTTGACCAAATTATTTAATAATTAATTTTCAGTAACTTAAATCAAGAGGTGTAAATTGAGATTATTAGGTGTGAGGTACTCGAGAGAAAAAGGCAGTTATGCCTCTAAATGTCAAGACCAAGAATGCGGTTACGCATCTAGGTTCAGACTAATAAAAATTCAACAATAAAAAAATAAACAAATCAAGGCCTATAATAATGTATCCAAAATAATAATAATAATAATAATAATAATAATAATTTAACATAAGTATAAGTCAATAAAATCGACTGTGCTAGAATCACGGGACTCAAGAGATGTATAATGCCTTCCCCTCGGTCAACATAATTCCTTACCTAAATTTATGGTTCGCAGACCAAAAGAAAGAGTCATTTCCTTTTGGTTATGGATTAAAAAGAAAAGGTGACTTGGAACACCATAACTCAATTCCAAGTGGCGACTCTAAAAAAATAAAATAATCTCTTAATCAATACGGTCACTTAAATTGGAAAACCGCCGTGCGAAAAAAAGGGGTGTGACACTATAAGAGCCTTAAGCTCCCATCAAGAGTCAATGGCCCGATCAAATCATTTATTCATTGGGTGCTCTATGTTAATTTTATACAATACCTATTAATTTCTACATGGATATATATATTCTGAGACGAAGTTAATGGGTGCTCGAGCACCCGATGAACTCCATGTGGGTCCGATCCTGGGAGTGGGGTACCAGATGTAACGAGGGTGACGGAGTGGGATAGTCAAGGATGAGTAAGGGATGGGGGCATTAGGGGTGTGGATGATACAGTAAACATAGAATGTCATTGATAAAACTTATTTTTCCTACTTTCCATCAAAAAAATCATTTTCTTCATTTTAAGGAACTTGTTGTTGCCTCTTGTATTCAGATTAACAAACCAAAAATAATAAAATATGAAAAGAAAAACACAAAAAACTATCCGAGTCCACAGAACCCAATGTGTGTCCTTAAGAAATTTAATCCCCTCAAGTACCCGAGGTTGCAGATTAATTCCTCCCAAGATAAAACGGATTAACCATTAAAGAAGTAGCGGTACCTCAAACTTCGATAATTTCAACGAACTCAAAATGACAGCAACGAATCACACACACAGNTGGGGTACCAGATGTAACGAGGGTGACGGGGTGGGATAGTCAAGGATGAGTAAGGGTTGGGGGCATTAGGGGTGTGGATAATACAGTAAACATAGAATGTCATTGATAAAACTTGTTTTTCCTACTTTTCATCAAAAAAATCATTTTCTTCATTTTTAAGGAACTTGTTTTCCTAGTGAAAATATTTTCCAAAAATGAAAAAACAAGAGAACATATTTCAAAAAAACATTTTCCTTTCCTACCAAATACACTCTTAATTAAAACTAAAACCAATTTGATAGGGACATAAAACAAAATCAATTTTAAATTTCTGAAATAATTTATGGGAAATATTAAAACATAGTCAATAAAGACTGTTAACTGAGAGTGCCTATTTTAAAATGGCACATCCCTTTCATAATTAAAAAAAAATTGATGTGTGTCAACATCATTCCACCTCGACATTTTAAATTTTTAAATATCAACTCACTTTTCTTGGAAAATCAGGTGATTATATAATTCATACTCTTTGCGTATCACCAACTCTCCTGATAAGTCTACTATTTCTTTTTTGTTTAGGAAATTTAAATTTTTATTTATTAAAAAACTTTATTTTAGTCGATTAATCTTTTTCATAAGAAAATAATATATGAACTCTGTAAATATAAATTATAAATATATTTTCTATTCAATTTATTAGTAGATATAAAAGTCAATTTCCTTTTCTCCCTTCTCCTTCATTATCCAGCTTTGTAATGATTTTTTAAAAATAAATAGTTTCAAAAGAAATTTAGGGCATGTTTGGCCATGCGATATGGAATCATGATATGGTATCATAATATGGAATCATGAAATGAAATTGAAGTTTTGTTTCGACATGCGATATGAAATTTTTGTGTTATATATTTACTCATACTCATAAGAATCTCATAAGTTGTAAAACTATTAAAATAGCCCCAATTGTTTATTCAATCTTACCAAATAAACAAAAAATTATAAAATTGCATAATAAATTATTACAAAGCTATTTGTTTCCCACTTAAGTAATTGTTTCATCAAACTTTAATTCAATAAAAAAATTGAACTTAAATTGTAGTGTACTAATCTTTAATATAATCCTCCCACATAGTACGGACAATTTCCTCACGTTGAACTTGCATTTCTCAATCATGTGACCGAGAAGACGAACCAACATTGTTACTTTGAGCTATTTGTTGGTCAATATCATCCGCAACTATATTTTCATACTCATAGACAATAAATATTTCATTAGTATTTTGGTATTCTCGCAAATAATTATGTAACACTGCACAAGATATGACAATTTTCACTTGTGTATCAATATCATAATGGTTCATGCCTTGTTTCAGTATTCTAAATCTAGTTTTCCAAGCTCCAAAATTTTGTTCAATCACATTGCGCAGAGATGAATGCATATAATTAAACAGATCTTTGGCATTTTGAGACTCTCTTTCACTTCCTCGGTAATCTTACAAATGATAGCGTAGTCCTTTGTATGGAGCTAAAAATCCTTTTGTGTTTCGGAAACCAACATTAACAACATAATATTTATCTACCAACAAACATTTTATAAAGAATTACTAAAAGCATATGTGACGTAAATGAGACAGCTTTGTGTAAATAAATAATATTTATTCTAAGGATGTAATTTAAAGTTACCATGTGGCGGAACTGGAAATTGTGACGTTGGTTTAACAAGTGCATTCTCAAGTATTTTACTATCATGTGCAATACCTTTCCAACCAGCAGCAACAAAGGTAAATCACATATCAAAATCACAAGCACAGACATTTTGTGATGTTCTTTCTTTGCGATTACGATATGCTTGTTGCACCGCTTAGGAACCTCCCCTTCTATATATGTTCCATCAATCGCACCAAACGGTAGAAGTAATAAATTAAGTGTTGGAGTAAATAAACAGAACAAATTTATTACTCAACAATCGTGGTGTGAGTTAAAGTGACTATATGTTGGTGAGAATAATAAATTTATGTCGGTCAGAATAATAAATTTTAAAAAGTAATGATGTGATTATAAATTTTATTTACATATATGAAATAAATGGTTAGTAGATATAAATGTGGGGTTGTTTTAACAAAATATAAACTCGTGGATCAATTTTTGTATTAAAATATCTCAAATCATGATATGGAATTCTCATATGATTCCATATCATGGTTTTTGGAGAATATGGAATCATGAGATGGAATCAGCGTAAAATCGCATCTCCAAACGCTGATTCCATCTCACGATACCATATCATGATATGGTATCGCATGGTCAAACGCCTACTTAGAGATTTCGAAACAAATAATATATTATTGAATGTATCAACATCTTTAAGAAAAAAATGGATCAGATTTATAAATACAAAATTATAAAATTTTATACTATTAAAAGTTTTTCAAACAACTAAACTTTTTTGTCTTAGCTCAATTATAAATTGAACGTCGCAATCAAACCAGTTTGGGGTAAACTTTTTTTCTCTTTTATCCGCTAATATATAAAATGTATTATCTAATTAATTAATTAGTATGATTTATATGTGTAAGATTTGTTGTTCATAACACACAACGAAGAGAATGGCAAAAATAATTTAAAAAGATTTTTTTTGTGTAGGTATAAAATTAGTTATATCTCAAAAACTAAATTCAAGACAAATCTAGATAATATAAAGGAAAAACTACTTAGACATACTTTACTGCTATACTATTATTACCTACACTCTCAAAATATTATGTATCTTACTACTGATTAAGAGATTTCTATATCTTTTACACTTAGATACATGCGTTTTTGCTACAAGATACACAAAAATAAGAAGAGAGGTGAGCGAGATAAGTATGTATCTCAGATACATGCGAATCACACTGGATACATACTAGATACATGTATTTGTATGTACCTGAAGTGATTCGCATTTATCTGGAATATCAGATATATGGGAGAGTGACAAGCGAGATGAGAGAGAGGCGAGCGAAATTTGCTATGTATCTCAAATACATTTGAATTCACTTGGATACAATGTATCTAGAATAAATTACACATAAATATAACCTCATCCAAGATATATGTATCTAAAGGCACATAAATCTGATAAAATACGTAATATTGCAAATTAAAATATAAAGTAATTAGCTCAATATTACGAAGACTAGGTGTATTCTTGATACTGATTTTTTATATTAACTCCTTGATCAATAAAACCAACAAATAAATTGGATTATGAATATTACTAATTCAACTCAAAATAAATGAAACAAAGACACAAAAAGAAAAGAAGTCTTATCAACGGTACTACTTTATTTCTTGATTTGATATTGTACTCGTGAACTTTTATTGAGATGTTTTTTTCTTTTATTTTCTGACATTTTTTTCATCGCCTTTTATTAGTTTTTATATATATAACAGTGGATCTTTTCTTATATTGTTATGATGATGATTTAATTAGGATGAAAAGATATATAGAGCTTAAATTTATTATCAAAAAGTCAAAACATATTTCATTTTGATTAATTAATAATTTCACAAGCATTTAATATTATCTACTAATATTTTTTAGAGGTGTTTACCATTTGAGAAACTTACTTTTGATATTGTTTCGGTCATTGTCATAAGGCTTATGGGTATTCGGTATGATTTGATATTTAAAAGCTTAAATATTTTGTGTATGGTGAATCAATAATGCAGTTGTTCGGCTTTAACATAATTACATATACTTCTATAATAAAAAATTGTGTTTTTGACATTTAAGCACATCTCAATTGTATCATATTAACATCTTATATATATAGAAATATGTTTTAAAAATAATACAAATAATTTATTTATTAAACAATTACATAAAATAAGTATTTCAATCATGACAAGGTAGTCAAAATTCAACGTTTAAATAATTAGTTTTGTATTAATAGTGGGCGGAATGACATGAGAGTAGGACTGTTCAAAACAGAACCGTAATCTATAAGTGAACCAGGAAATTGACTTATTGATTTGGGTTACTGAACTAACGATTGGTGAACGGACTAAAATTTCGTACTTAACGATTTATTGGTGTGGGGCTGATTACTCAAATTTCTTATTCGATAAATTGTTAATACGCTAAGAATTATCTACTTACATTTTTACCCTTCAATATATAAAGTACATATTATTAATTGCAAAGTTCCATTTAATATTTTGTCGCTCATTATATGACTTGGTACGTATTTGTGAGTTGTATTTCTGATTGTGATTTACAACTACAAATTTATTAACTTAAGTAGAGCTAGAAAAATGATTTAGTTTGATAGGAGATCAATATATTGTGAATGAAGTCAAAAGATAAAAAGGAAATGAAATGACTAAGCTAATACGCTCGTTTACGATAATTATCCACCCGATACCATATCTATCGATATATTATTGGTTGGCTAGCTGATGAGTATATTTAAAAGGTGATATCCAATAAGTCAAACTGTTAAAAGGATAATTATCCACCGGATAAGCAAGCCTACTTGAGGGACTTTAGTACTTGACTCAAATTGTCAACTATAAACTTACGATTTTATTAATTAAATACTTAAACTCAATAAAATTCAATCTTTTAAATCTTTATCCAAAAAAAAAAAAA
>NC_064290.1:15397614-15515677 GCF_019186545.1 Solanum stenotomum
CCCCCCCCCCCCCCCTAAAACAACCCCTTCTTTCTTCTTCTTCACCGATCCTACTCTCTCCTTCTTCTTTGATGAACACCCACTACTCCACAAAACCAACTCCTATGTCTCCCTCTTGCCCCCTCGTCTCAACCAATTAAATTAAAAGCATCAAATTTTTACATATAAGATTGAGAGTTGGTATTGAAGGATATATTTAAAAACTTCATTAATAAGTTTAAGAAAGCTTGAAGAACAACAGATAAATTTTATGAAATTGTGAAATTAATTTAAAATTGTGATTGAGGTTTTTTGAATTTGTGTTTGTGATTTTGTAGTTGAGAATCCAAGTCAAATGAGATTCTTTTTTAGATATTTAAAATGAATATGATGCTCAATTTGTGAGTAAATATGAAGAATGATTATTGGATTTTTTAAAAAACAAATTGCAAATTTGACCTATTTAATTTAATTTTTAAAACCTTACATATCATTAAAGAATAACGCGAAATTTCACATATATTTAATTATATTACATGCACACCAATTTGATCATAAAAGGATTTAAAATATTGAGTTTTAAAGTATTTAAGTGTTCAGTAAATAAATTATAAATAAAAGGATCTAGTTAGCGATTCAAATTAAGTATCTATGTATCTCATATCATTTTTCCTTAACATTATTTTGTATATTTAGATATAATATTGTATTTGTAAATATCACATCAAATACCTAAATTTGTAAATACATACCAAAATGTATTTCAATATCTATGTCCATCCCTTATCGAGTTCAATAATTATGGAAATTAAAATACTCCGCTTTCATTCTATACCATAGTGGGATCAGTTTCACGTGGCTCGACGAAAGAATCCAAAAAAAGGTAGAGTAATATAAACACCTACGTAACACAGAGAGGTGACTTGTGGCGACGAATAAATGGGGTCCACTTGGATGCCGGGTGTCCAACGCACCTCTTGTTTCAAGTAAAACAACGGCAACAATCTTTTCTTTATTAGCTGTCCATATTGCCATTACACAAAAACATATTATTAATATTCTAGCAAATTACATATCATATTTCAATGAAATTAATAATACAAATAATATTATACGATATTGAAATAATAGTTTTGTAATACATAGAATGTACTTTAAAATCTCATCATACATGTTACTAATATTATCTTATTATATACATGATTGTATCAAATCATTACACATAGAAAATAATAGTAATAACTCTAGCTACATCTGGACAAGACATTAATGTTTACTATTAAAAAAATACATATAATTGAATTTATACGCCAAATTTAAAAGATAAGAAATATTATTTCGACAGAGGCAGGTGAACTATTACGCAATAAGAAATAAACTAATGCCAAAATAAATATACTAAGCGAATAATGAATTAAAATATCTTGTGTCAGCCTTATTCCAGTAATATTGATGTTAAAGATAAATAGTAGCTGAAAGAATAAGTTAATCAAATTGTAATAAGTAATGGAAGTGTTAGAAAAGAGTTAATTATCAGTAATTAATCTCATAATTCATGATAAATAAAGATAATTAATAACATTTAAGAACAAAGAATAATGTTCGACTTCACTCATGGAAGATTTTCATAAATCAAGTAACGGGTCCTTCTATCAGCTTGATTATCTTCTATGCATGTATGCACCGTGAATGTGACATATAATCGTACTTTCCATCATACATTAATCAATTTTGAAGAGTCCTATTGACACATTCTCTAATTATTTTCACAAGTCGATTTATGACTCGTGAGCTAATTTATGATCATGAATAACAATTTTTCTAATTATTTTATATAGGCCAAACACATATGCAGACCCTTAAATTTGTTCCTATTTTTCATTTTGGCACTCCAACCCAATCTTGTTCCATTTTAATCCTTTAACTCACATTTTTATGTTCCATTTTGACACTTCTAAGTGATGTGACAGAGTGTGTGCATCAAACTCTCTAAAAGAGTGAAAGATAGAAAAAAAAAATTAAAATAATAATAAAAGCTTATCATTAAACTCTATTTCTTTTATGTACCATTTAACAGAAAATACTAATTTTATGATTTTTTGTTATTTCTATATATATTATTCAACTGCAATTTTGTATTTTAAAAATCGGCGTTCATCCGTTAGTTATTGTAAAAAAATTAAAATTGTCGGATGATCATTGATATTTTTTTATTAAAAAAAGTAACAATTTCTTTTTAAGAGTTTCCCTATATTTTTGCGTGAAAAATAACCGACGAAAGTGCGTCGATTTTCTTTCTTAAGAAAATCAATGACAACCCAACGAAGTCTATTGAGTTTCATCATTTTTTTGTAGTGTTATTAATTAGCAATGAACATGAGTTTTTCTTTACTCGTATTTAGTTGAATGAAAAATTAGAAGCTGATATTTGAGTTAGTCAAAATCGACTAGATATGAAAAAAATAATATGTGGTGTTATTTAATTTAATTAATCATATATATATATATATATATATATATATATATATATATATAAGAGAACCCTAGGCCCGCCTACGTGGCGCCACCACAAACCAGAATTAACTTTTAAATTAATTATTTTCAAAACTAGCCTTCCCATTTCATGGAAAGTTGTGACTTTTATGAAAAATTGTGTCTTCTATGAAAAGTTGGGACTTTTATGAAGAGTTGCGACTTTTATGAAAGGTTGTGATGTTTATGAAAGGTTGTGACATTTTCGAAAGGTTGTGACTTTTTCAAAGAGTTGTGACTTTTCCAAAGAGTTGTGACATTTTCAATAAGGTACAATAAGTATTTGTTCACACTACTCTTTGTTGTTTATAAATAGAGGGATTTCCTCTCATTTTAAAGCAACAAAAAATTTGAACTTCTTCTTCTTCTTCTACACAATTAAATATTCTTGTACTTTGCTTCTGTTGAGTGGCTTACTGACACCATTATTTTTGTATCAATATATTGGTAAACAAAATCGTTCAAAACTGAGAGGAACTAATTCTTTAAACCTCAGGTATTAGAGGGAAATAATTTTCTTAAGAGGACACTGTGCATTTAGTGGACTTGGTTTTTCCCTTTCTATTTCATTCAATTTTTACATATTCTGGTATTTTTTTATAGTCATTAATTTATGCTTATAATATTAATTGTTATTTTTGAGTACGTGTTTTAAACTTTGTTGTTTATGTTTCTGCAAAGTTATTGTCTGCAGTTATATTGAACATATACACATATAGTAGGATATTCATTGTGCAAAAATAATTATTGTACTAAGTTCCAAGAATTCATGTTTTGATATTCTATATAAAATTCTATAACCTAAAAGTACTATATATAAGATTACATATTATCTATTTTTACATTGATATGAAATTTGTCACTTGTCAATTGAAGAAATTCATTATGCAAGTTCAAAAGTTATAATTGCTTTCATGTTCAAGCATAATTTCTTTTTGAATCTGTTAACCAATTCTTGAATTTTTCCCTGAGACATATATCACAATTGTATAATCTATGCAACTAAAATGTGTTCTTTTTCTTATGAAATGCCTTTGTATATATATTCTTATTTTCTTCTTTATATTCCTTTTAATGTTGATTAAAGACCAATGCTTTATTATTTCCTCAATAATTCATTCATTAGAGGTTCTTGAGTTATGTGATAATGACAAATAATCAAATTCATGTTGGTATATTGCTAATATTGTTTTAACAACCTATTTTTTCTATTATTTTTAATGTATGGATATTAGTAAACGATTATTCTGCAAGTTCAATGCAATTACTATTTATGACTACGCAAAGCGTGGGCAAATTACCTAGTTGTTTAAAAAAGAAAACCAACACACTTTCGTCGATTATTTTTTCACACAATAAAGTGAGTTGATTTTCTTTTTTAAACAATTAATTAAATTAAATAACATCACATTTTTTTTCCATATCTAGTCTATTTGGACTAACTCAAATATCAGCTTTCTAATTTTTCATTCAACTAAATACGAGTAAAAAAAAAACTCACGTTCATTGCTAATTAATCACACTACAAAAAATCACTACTAAAAAATGACGGAAGAAAAAGCGACGGACAACGTCGCTCCAAAAAAGCGCCGGACTAAGAGATGTCGTCCGTCGCTTTTAATTAAAATAATTATTTTTAAAATTATTTTACAAAAAGCGACGGACTGCATCTCTTAGTCCATCGCTTTTTATTAAAAATAATTATTTATAAATTAAACAATAAACACGTTGTCCGTCGTTTTAATTTATTTTATTTTATTAATTAGTTTTTAAAAAAAACGACGGACGGCATCTCTTAGTCCGTCGCTTTTTGGTCAAAATATCTAGTCAAACATTTTTAAAAAGCAACGGACAGCGTCTCTTAGTCCGTCGCTTTTTAATTAAAATATTTAAAAAAAAAAAAAAATTAAAAGCGACGGACGGCATCGCTTAGTCCGTCCGCTTTTTTTCGCGTATTTTTGCTAATTAATTATTTTTATAGATAGTGACGTAGTCCGTCACTTTTTATTAAAAATAATTATTTATTAATTTAAAAAAAGTCACGCCGTCCATCGCTTTTTATTAATTTTAATTGTTTAATTATTTTTTAAATTAGCGACGGACAAAATCTTTATGTCCATCGCTTCTTGGTTAAAATATCTGGTCAAATATTTTAAGAAAGCGACGGACAATGTCTCTTAGTCTGTCACTTTTTGGTCAAAATGTTGGTCAAACATTTTTTTTTAAAAAGCGACGGACATAGCGAAGTTGTCCGTCGCTTTTTTAAAAATATCTGCACTAGCAGACGCGATTTTCCCATTTCTCCATATAAAAAACAAAATTGAGAAATATGTTGATTTAATTTTATTTAAATCGTCTTCTGGAAAATGATTTTGTGTAAAATAAAAAACAAAAAAAATTATAATACCGACTTCCAAATGTCGGTAAAATTAAATAGTATGTAATAAATTAATATTTTCAATTAACTTTAAATAAATCGTCCTCCGAATGACGGTTTTATATAAGTAAAAAATAATTTAATATAAAATACCGACCTCCCGATGTCAATATTATTTAATTAACATGATTACTTTTTATTTATCTTAAAATTTAATGTGATACCAACCTCATGAGATCGGTATTTTTATTATATCTAATTACTTTTAATAAAAGCGACATCCGGAAGTCGGTATGTTTAAAATATTCCTATTAATCATAATTTTTCTATTGTGCATAATATTAAAATTTCATTTTACACCTACGATTAATTGTTCAAAAAGTGTAACAATTTTGTATACTTTTACAAATAAAATGTTAGAATTCGTGAAATAAATAAATAAATATCTATAATCCATATTTAGAGTATGAAACTACGTTGATATGAATTAGGAGATAATTATACTTATATTTATAGAGTAATGTACAAATCCTATCAGTCCGTCGTCTAATCATAAACTTAATATCTCATGTCATGATGTAGTAGAGGTGAAGAGCTAACATATAATCCATTCCAGTATGAAATGCGAGATAGTATTATTATATACGTTCGATCTTGAATGGATGTCAAGTGTAGTGATCACCTCCTAATTATGATGACATGTAAAGGATACTTCATCGGAGTATGAAATACGTTGATTAATTATATATATATTCCTCGAGTAGTTTAACAAATCAAGTCTTATATACTAGTGGTTCAGATATGAAATACATTATCAATTAAAGAAATACCGATGATCAATTCAAGGAGATTTATATATTAAATTTGATATTGATAAACTTTTGTTGATCAATAAAATTAAATTTATATAATTAGAAGGTATATAATTTAAATTTATAAAATTAACTTGATCGATAAATTAAATTTATTAAATTAAACTTTTGTTGATGTGTAGTTAAATTATATATATATATATATATGTATATATATATATATAAAATCAACCTCAAGAGCTGAGTTTATATTAAAATAAATTAATAAATACCAACCTAAAGAGGTCGGTATATTTAAATTATTATTTTATTTAAATAATATCGACTTCATGATGTCAGTATTTATTAAATATTTTTAAATATAGATAATTATTTTTAAAAATATCGACATCCCGAGGTCGGTATATTAAAGAATTCTCTTTAAACAAGAATGACAATATAAGTTAAAGTTACCTATTTCAAAAAAAGAATGACAATATAAGTTTTAATCCTAAACACTAACTCTCAAAAACCTAAGTCCACTTTCACTCCCCCACTCCAGATCCACCCCCGACCCACCCCCATCGCGCCGATCCCCACCCATCCCCGACCGGCGCCACGCCACACCGGCGCCACGCTGCCTTCCACGACCGCAGCCACCCACCTTCGCAGCAGCAGAGGACGTCGCTGCAGCTGCAGAGGAAGTCACGCCCAGCTGCAGGAGGTCGTGCGCCTCCATCCCGACTGGCGCCGCCTCCATTTCGACTGGCGCCGCCTCCATCCCCGACCTTCTTAGTGAAGGTGAATTTTTAGAACCTCCATAATAGATTACTTTTGTTTCTATTTAGTTGAAGTATCTCAAAATTAGAGTACTAATATACTTAGTTTTATTGATTGTTAGTTTGATTGATTGTTAGTTAGTAAGTGAATGATTTAGGGTTTTTGATTGTTAGTTTGAATTAGGTATTATTTGATTGTTAGTTTGTGTTTGTTGATTGTGAATTGAAAATTTTAATGTTAGGGTTAGTTTGAATTAGGGTATCTTAGGATTTGTTTGAAATTCGGTATTTCTTAAGTTAATTAGTTTGATTTTGGAATTGTAAGATTAGATTGAATTAGGGTATTTAAGGAGTTGTTTGAACTTGGGTATTATTTGAGTTAGTTTGAATTATTATTGAGATTTTAGGACTAATAGTTTGAATTTGGGATTAGGAATAGCTAGCTAATTTGAATTTAGGATTTTAGTACTAGTTAGATTTTGGGATTTTAGGGCTAGTTTGAATTTGTGATTTTAAGATTAGTTTGAATTTTGAATTTAGGACTAGTTTGAATTATTATTGAGATTTTAGGAATACTAATAGTTTGAATTTGGGATTTTAGCACTATAGTTTGATTTTTGAATTCTAGGAGTACTTTCAATTTGTGATTTTAAGACTAATTTGAATTTGGAATTTAGGACTAATAGTTTGAATTATATTTGATATTTTAGGACTAATTTAATAGTTTGAAGTTGGGACACTAGCTAGCTAGTTTGAATTTAGAATTTTAGGGATTTGAATTACAACTTAATTAGAACTTATAATTAATTATAACTTGAATTTACTATAAATTGAACTTAATTAGGAATATGAACTTGAAATTATAACTTGAACTTGGAACTAATTAGCTTGAATATATAACTAATTAAGTTTAGAAATTATATATGAACTTGAATTGAAACTTGAACTTATTAAAACTTGAGAATATATATATATATATATATATATATATATATATATATATATATAAACTAATATTCTTGGATATGAAGTTTATATTTAACTAATTTAAGAACTTTTCGTGCTAGGCAACTGAGGAAGCTCAACATGTAAAAAAGTTGATACAGGACTATTTTGCTTCTTTCATCAAAGTTGGAGATAAGGTTGGTGCTTCTAAATTTCTCAAGTTCAAGTACAATTGTTTTGAATAATGTGTTTGTGTCCATCTAGTATTAATACTTGGCTTTAATGCTAGTAATTATAATTGATTGTTTGTTAGTATATTATTGTTTTTGTTTGTTGGTTGTGTTATTCAATTGTTAATTTGATTTGATTATTGTTAGTTAGGTATAGATAATTGAAGATTTTGTATTTTAAGGTTTTTTTAAAAAGAAATTAGACATTTTTAAATTGGGCATTGTTAGTTAGTGAAGAATTAGCATTTTTATATTTTAGAACTAGTTTAAACTTGAGAATATGTAATTTGAGGTTAAATTGAGATTTTTTTGGATTTGATTTTAGGACTAGTTAGTAAAGTGTTAATTTGAAGTTAGAAATTAGTAATTGAAGTGTTATGAGTAGAAGATGAATGTTTGAATGTCATGAACTTAATTAGAATTTGAAGTTGAACTTAGAATTTGAACGTGAACTTAGAACTTGAACTTGAACTTAGAATTTGAAGTTAAACTTAGAACTTGAACTTAGAACTTGAACTTGAACTTAAAATTTGAACTTGAAATTAAAACTTGAACTTGAACTTGAACTTGAACTAGAACTAGAACTTGAACTAGAACTAGAACTAGAACTAGAACTAGAACTTGAAATTATTACTTTGGTCATGATGTGTCATGTAGGAGAAACAGGCCCAATCGCAATGATGAAGGCGATATTGATCCTTTATTTCCACCGATATCAATTTTTAATCAAAATGGTCGAGGATCTAAAAAGCGTAGAAAGCGAGGCCTCACTGATATGGAAATGCAATCAGCTTTGACACATAGTTTGCTTAATTGTCCAGAGGTTCAATCATATGTCAAGTAAGTGTTAAAAATATGTTATTAAATCACATACTAATAAGTGATCATTAACTAACGAAATACTTGAATGTAAAATGATCAGCTTGTTCGTAAACACATGGAGTAATGAAGCCATCTATACAGAATTTTCCAAATGGTTGAGGAACTATGTAAGTGTGCAATCACTAAGTATTTAAATATATATTCATGTTATACTAAATTATATTACTTGAAATAACAATCGCGTAGGTTTACGATAAATACTCAAGTGTCCAACATTTGCAATTAGTGAAAGAAGTAGCCCTGGACCTGAATCTCAAGTACTGACAATGAATAAGTATTGTATCAATGGTTTTAAGTTTCAAACTGAAGAAGCATCTAGGAACAAGAAAACAAATAATAGCGGTGTTTATATACAAGGTGATGTTGATGGTACTGGTCAAACTATTGAATATTATGGTGTCATTCAAAAGATTATTGAAGTAAGGTATTCAGGTTGGCCTAATAAGAAGATTGTGTTGTTTCGGTGTGAGTGGTTTGACCCATCACATAGAGGCACAAAGGTGGACCATCAACATAATATAATTGAAGTTAAGCACACCAGGAAATACAGAAGTTATGATCAATTTATTATTGCACAACATGCTAAACAAGTGTATTACGCTTCATATCCATTGCGTAGAGACAAAGCTGATTGGTGGGTTGTTATAAAAAGTAAGCATGTGAGAAGAATTGAAATTGACAATGTCTTAGATGTGGCGTATCAAAATGATGTTGCAATTGTTCAACAACAAGTTGATGTTGAATTGGAAACCACGCTACAACATCCTCAACACATATTAGAAGAAGTATCTGATGATGAGATATTGAATGTTGAGGAAGAAATATCCGAGAATGAGGAAAATGAATCATTTGATGACGAAGAATGGGACGATAATGAAAATGAAACAACTGAGGAGGAAGAATGGGAGAATGATGGAATTGAAACAAGCGAGGAGGAATAGTGTAGAATGAAAGCTAGCTAGTACATATGTAAGTGTATTTTACTAATTTTATTTAATTTATGACTTTTATATATATTATTACATGTAAATTTGCATACAGATGTCATCAGGCGGTGACGGTGATAGACATCGCGAGCATCTTGGAGTTAGCCAGACTAAACAGGCTAAGAAGAAGAAGTCTAGGAGACCGATAGATCTTGAGGATATTGCAGGATCTATTTCTTCTGCGCCAGAGCGCATCAACCATGATACTCATTTATTTGCTGTTCTGTTTAGTACGGCGGATCCTCGACAATATTATCCTAATTATCGTCGACCAGTCGGTGTTTTATCTACTTCACAGGCATTGCCTTCACGACGCTACGAGGACCTACCTTTATAGGCTATTTGTCGAGCATGACACTTATCGGTAGGTAATCCATCTCCCACAGGTACACCTCCTCAGTTATCTACCATGAGGCTTGGAGATTCTAGTAGCGAGCAATTAGATGCTATGGCCGATACGCCTCCATTGACTCAACGTTTTGTGCATCCTGATGTGTCACCCTCGTCTACAGCTGCACCTAGTGTTACACCACATGATACGATGTCTACTCTAGCTCCTGGCCAGAAGAACAGACTTGGTAGAGTCATGATTGAGCCGGATGGATCATCGTAAGTTTGTTTTGTTATCTATTTGTTAATTTATTTTATTTATTTCTTATACTTTAATATATTATTCATGAACTAACATATTTATTATGTGTTTTGTAGGTGGCATCCTGCAAATGATGCTGCTCGGGCTTTAAAAGAGTGTGTTAAAAGACTCTATACACAAGCTTATCACTCTTGGAGCGAGATTCCAAATAGTATACGCCAGACAATGTTTAATAACTTTAAGGTATATATTTTTTAGTTAAGTTTAGTATACTTTACTTTTTTTACTATCAATTTAATTAACGATATTCAAATTTTTTTCAGACTATGTGTACTTGAAAGTCGAGGTACAATTTGGTCATTGGGACCACATTTGAGAGGAAGGCATCCGTCAGACTGTCTAGCTGGCTAAAGAGCGTTCGGGATAGTGGTAAATGTCCCGATTGGATGTTGCCTCATGTTTTTGATGAATTGGGTCAGTATTGGAACACATACAAGTTTAAGGCAGTATCAGATCAAGCCAAAATGGCTAGAGGCAGTCTTAAAGGTGGCTCGTTGCACACCGGAGGTGCAAAGACGGTTGGAACAATTGCACGAGAGATGGTAAGTTCTAATTCAAACTTTTAAATAAATAATTAGTTGATACATATATATCATTATAAATTTCAGCTTTTATTTATAAGAAATAGAATTGGGACGCACTCCCATTGAACCAGAGGTTTTCAAAAAGACTTATGTCAGGAAGAAAGAAAATGAGTCGGATCCGGATGTGTGGGTGAAAGAAAGGGCCGAACGAACTTTTGTAAGTTATTTAATATGAATAATATATATCAATAGTGAATATATTTATGATATGTATATATATTGATGTCAATACTTATATTTAATATGCAGAATGACTTTCATAAGTACGTCGCTGAGAATCTAGATAGTTCGGTTCAATTGACACCTGAACTGTCCACTCAGATTTGGAAAAAAAAAATGGTAGGGGGACACACAAGGGTAGATGCTATGGTCTAGGCTCTCGCAACGATGTTAGACGCCTTTAGTCAAGCTTAGAAGGTATTGGATCGTCACATCAAGTTGAGGCACTTGACGGTGTTCAGATTGCTGCTATGTCGGATCAAATAGCTAAACTTACAGCGGCACTAGCAGAGTCGGAGCGGAAACGAGTAGCTGAACAACAAAGCATGAGTGAGACCGTTCAGCAAATCAAAGAACAAGTGATGAACCTCGCTCGTCGACCTACTACTTCGTCTCCCGATGACACCGACGACGAGAGTGATGAGGATGATTATGTAGATCTCACTCCCTAGTTTAGATCTCTGGACATTTATGAATTTTTGAAATTTTAAAACGAATTTTAAAAGACTTTATAAGTCTTTAATTTATTATTTAGATACTTTTGAATGTTATTTTAAGTTTGTTGTTTTATGTTTTATTTAGATTGTTTATAATTGTGTGTGTTTGATTGGGCTGAATAGTGTAGAATTGAATTGAATTGCATTTGCAGGTGGGCAGCAGAAGCTGCGAGCTGCTACTGTCAAAAATATTGCAGAAAAAGCGACGGACAGCGTGGTTTAGTCTGTCGCTTTTTTGGGTTTTAATTTTTTCAAAAACCCTGAAAAGCGACGGACAGCGTGATTTTGTCCGTCACTTTTTTAAGTTTTTAAAAATAAAATTTCCAGAAAAGCAACGGACAATGTCCTTTTATCCGTCACTTTTCTGGGATTTTCAAAAAATAAATTTCCAGAAAAGCGACGGACTGCGTCGCCCTTTAGAAATTAAAAAAAGTTAAAATTAAAATAAAGCGACGCAGTCCGTCGCTTTTTTAAAAAATAATTCAAAAAAAAAAGTAAAAAAGCGACTCAGTCCGTCGCTAAAAGAGACGCAGTCCGTCTCTAAAAGCGACGCAATCCGTCGCTAAAAGAGATGCAGTCCGTCTCTAAAAGCGACGCAATCCGTCGCTTTTTTTAAAAACGACATTTTCCGTCGCTTTAATGCGACACAGTCCATCACTTTTTGAAAAGCGTCGAGCTAAAAAGCGACGAAAGTGACTGCGTTGCTTTTGGCTGTCGTTTTTTGACATTTCTTTAGTAGTGAATGTTGAAACTAGATAGATTTCATTGGGTTGTCATTGATTTTCTTAAGAAAGAAAAGCGACGCACTTTCGTCGGTTATTTTTCACGCAAAAATATAGGGAAACTGTTAAAAAGAAATTGTTACTTTTTTTTTATAAAAAAAAAAAATCAATGATCCTCCGTCAATTTTAATTTTTTACAATAACTAACAGATGAACGCTGATTTTTAAAATGCAAAATTGCAGTTGAATAACATACATAGATATAAAGAAATCATAAAATTAGTATTTTGTGTTAAATGGTACATAAAAGAAATAGAGTTGAAGGGTAATCTTTTATTATTATTTTTTGTCTTTCATTCTTTTAGAAAAAGTGTGATGCACACACTCTGTCACACCACGTACAAGTGCCAAAATGGAACATGAAAATTGGTATTGAAGGATTAAAATGGAACAAGGTTGAGTTGGAGTGCCAAAATGAAATTTAAGGACAAGTTTAAGAGTCTGCATATGTGTTTGTCCTTTTATATATTTTCCTCATTTTGGTCATTTCGACTTTTAGAATCTATAAATAATTGTAGAGTTAATATCTCAAATGGTCACTCAACTATTAATTGTTCACTTAGAAAGTCACTCAACTTTGAGTTGTTCACATAGAAAGTCACTCAACTTTGTTTTATAACTCAAAAGTCACTCAACTATTGATATTTCATTTAGAAAGTCACTCAACCAATTTAAATATCTTTTCATAAATTTTTGTTGAAATTTAATTTTATGTTAAACTATTTTTTAAAGAAATAATAAGATATTTATTTTAATTATTTTGTTAATCTGAATTATTCAATTATATATTTTTTAAAAAAAAACGTAACGTAGCAATTGACCCCAAAAAAAACTTTTTCCATTTCAGCAATTATATAATTGGAATTAGATATGTTAAAAAATGATCCAAACAAAGAAGAAGAAGTTGGAATTGATAAGAAGTAATAAAAACTACGCAGCACAGTACCCTTTTTTATATAAAAAGAAAAGGTGAAAAGAAAAACTATACTTCAACAAAATGATTAAAATAAGCATCTTATTATTTATTTTTAAAAATAGTTAAAAAATTTTTTTTGTATTTTACAAAATTTAATGAAAAAATTAATTTGGTGATTTTTTAAGTAAAATATCAATAGTAACGTGACTTTTTAAGTGAACTATTAATAGTTGGATACTTTTGAGTTATAAAACAAAGTTGAGTGACTTTCGAAGTGAACAACTCAACGTTGAGTGACTTTCTAAATAAACCATTGAAAATTGAGTGATCATCTGAGATATTAACTCAATAATTTTGTCATAGCCTTTTCATTTTTTACTATTTTGTTTCTAAACTACTTTGATTTGTTTTAACTCAATAATTTTGTCATAGGTTTTTCATTTTTATTATTTTGTTTCTATACTGCTTTGATTTGTTTTTACAAGTCAAAGGTTTATCAGAAATAATTTCTCTACCTTCCGGTAATGATAAGATTTGTGTAAACTTCCTTTTTCTAGATTTTATTTTGTGAAATTATATTAAATATATAATTATACCACAATAAAATAAGGAGTCAACTTATTTCAATAAAAAAAACATTTTCCTTCGCAATATCCTTCTTTTCCTTGTTTGAGAAGCTTTAAACGAGCCTTAAGTAATGCAATTAATTGGTCTCTTCTTCTTGCTTATGAAGTTATATGTTGTAATTATATTGCCTAATACAATCAATTAAACATTTTGGGTGTGTTTGGTACTTGGAAAAATGTTTTTTCTCGAAAGAAAAATATTTTTTTTACTTAATTTTTTGATAGTTGGTTAAAATAGAAATAATTATTTTCTTAGGCATATTTATATATTAGAGAAATAATACATAATAAAATTGGTGATGGTTAAAATAGTTAATGTTGATAGAAATATAAGGAAGATTGAAGATTAGAGCAAGAAGAAGGCCGGTGCGTTGCGATCTCTATCTCATAGTTTCCTACCTATCAAGCACACCCTATACATTCTTGTTTATAAAAGCTTTATTTAGTATTTTTTTTGTCTCTAATTATTTGTCTATTTTTATTTTTTTAGTTGTCCTTAATTACTTGTTCATTTTGACAAATAGGACAATTTTTTACCTATTATATCCTCAATTAATTACTTTGAAAAATGTAGAACTTTTTGAAAATCTTAAATTTTTAATTGATCCACTTCATAATTAATAGGGGTAAAATGGTAAACTTACTATGTTAATAATTATTTTTTTAATAAGTGTGACAATTTAAAAGTGGACAAATAATTAGGAACAGAGGGAGAGAGTATAATATAATATAAATAGTATTGCCAACCCTTTAATGAAGTTAATTTATGGACCACAAAGGTTTTTCTAGTAGTAAGCATTTTTTTTTATTTAGAGATATAGGTTTGAGTTCAAAAAATATACTCTTTGATAAAAAAGAATTAATCTATAAAAAATCTGAATTAGTTCATCAAACACCATATAAGAAATTTCATAGAAGCAATGGCATATAAAATATATTAATCATAAAAATTATTTTTATTTTATATTAATAAAGTAATAACTTTTTAATTTGTATTAATCGAACATCAAATAATTTTTTTAAAAAAATAATAGAGATAGTACTGTTTGCAACAAATTTTAAAGTGATAGAAATAAATTGCAATCACTCTATCCTTGAAGACAATATTTTTCGAGAGGATGACTCACAAGTCTATGATACTTGCAATAGTTTGGGTCATTAGCTTTTCCAGTTTCATCGGGTCGCTTCATCTCTAGCAAGTCAATGAGCTTTAACTCGAGCAACTCATCAAAAATCTTAGAAACATCAGAATCCAAGAAGGGATATTATTTTCCTTGCATCTCCCTTTGAACGTGCTTGGAAAGCCGTTCTCATATTTTGCTTCATGCCCTCATTCGTAGTGATCTTCGCAGGCGACACATTAACATTCATGGATTCTTTATTGTCATTTCTAGGCACAAATTTACTCCATCTCTTGGGTTCCTGCTTGTCGCTTCCTTTGCGAGGGTCTCAGACATATGTCTTTTCCAGCAGAGGACATGCTTAACTCTATATCATGAGCGCGAGTAGCTAGATCTTCGAAGGATTTTGGTTTTATTCCTTGTAAGATGTAAAGAAGCTCCCAGTGCATTCCTTGAATACTCTTCGAAGGATTTTGGTCTTATTCCTTGTAAGATGTAAAGAAGCTCCCAGTGCATTCCTTGAATACACATTTCGATTGTAGAAGCTTCACTAAGCCTATCCTTGCAATTTAGGCTCGCGTTCCTCCATCGATTTATGAAATCTATAACTGTTTCATCTTTCTTTTGGCGAGTATTTGTGAGTTCTACCATGCTCACCGTACGCCTTGTGCTATAGAAGTGATTGAGAAATTTGTGCTCTAGTTGCTCCCAACTATCAATAGAATTAAGTTCGAGATCTGTGTACCAATCAAAGACATTTCCTTTTAGAGAGCAGACAAACTATTTGACGAGATGGTCTCCATAGGTTCCAGCATTATTACATGTCTCCACGAAGTATGCAACATGCCGTTTTGGATTTCCTTTACCCTCAAATTGTTGAAATTTTGGAGGTTGATAACCAGCAGGCATTTTGAAGTTATCAATTCTCGCAGTGTATGGCTTGACATACATGTGAGAAGACTTGGTGGAGACTTCATACTTATCTTTTATAGTGCCTTCAATAAACTCTTTCAAGCGATCAAGTGGGATCATTCCTTCAGAAGAAATTGGCATCTCATTAATAAGCGATGCTTTCTTCGCATGATCTCCGATCTCTTGAACTTCAACACACTTTCCAGGCGCATGACTCTCTTCTCCATCTAAAAGTCCTTTCATCATATCCATCAACTTATCAATTCGATACTCTTGGTGTTGTACATGCTTTGTCAATCCTTCAACCAACTTTGTCAGATTTGTGAGTTGTTCCTCAGGAGAGGAAGCAACAGTTACCATCGTTTGCATGATCATTGGAGATGTAGGAGAGTAGCATGGATTGTCGCGTAAGTTAATCTTCAACGGACTCACGTTACGCGATGCATGTGGAGATGATTCATTAGTTGAATCATAGTTCTCCCTTGTGGTAGAATTCTTGGAACCAGATTGCTCAAGTAGAGCAAATGTCTCCTTGATCTTTTCAGCAATACTGCTTCCTCTTTCCAAAGCATTTGTGGAGGAATTTGCTCTTTTTGGAGTTAAAGACCCAAAAATAGGAGTTGATGCGGACAACACTTGTAGTGTTTGTTGTCCTAGCGTAGCAACTTTGTTTCTCGTAATGGCTCCAAAACTTCCAAAGGTAACATCAAGAATGCCTTCAACTTCAGTAGAGAACTTGGAGCTAGTGGCCTTAGAGGCAGTTGATTGAGAGTTGTTCTTCATGGAAGTCATCTCGATGTTGTTTGATGCTTGAATAGTTGAGATGAGAGGTAGAGATTGTCTCACTGGGCGTGCCAATTTGTTTGCAACAAATTTTTAAGTGACAGAAAATAAATTACAATCACAATAAAAAAAATGAAGAAACATAATTTTATTCATCAAGATTGCGGGTACAATTCTGTTCCTCCCTTGATTATGCTCTCCTAAGATTTATTTGGGGGCCGTTAGTGGCATATTTCTCGAACTAGGATGATTTAGAGTTGCCTTCTATAAGAATATTCCATAACTTTTGTGGAATATTCGAGATCTTGATCTTTAAAAATACCCTAAAGTTTATGGGATATTTTGAGATGTCTTTTAAGGGAATTTAGTACCCTTTATATAGACATAAACTATGATGTCTTGTAGAGTCCACAAAATTTCAATGTCTACAAGTTATATTATAATTTGATTAATTTTTGTAAGAAAGAAACATCAATTTCATATTGTTAAATTGCAAGTGTTACTTTTTCCTTCATCGTGGAGAATCCTTCATTTCAAAAGGTCTTCAATACTTTTTAAAAAAATCGATTTTTCCCTTTTTCAAAAAGAATAAAATCATTAAAAGGGTTCTTTTTTTTAAAAAAAAAAAGTACATTGTGGGTAGAACCGTCAATATGGACTAGGCCCATGGGCTAAATAAAAATTAATTAAAAAATAAATAAAAAATAGAGTTGAAAATAACAAGAGTCTAAACTCAATATTTGTGTAAAGTTTGAAATATTACAATTTAAATACAAATTATGTTTATAAAATATGTACTACATAAAATAAAAATCCCCTAAAATTTTTAGGGAATCACTACATAGATCATAACCTATGAAATATTGTCATAGTTTTTGTATTTTATTATGATCATTGAAAAATAATTAAGTTAATATTTCTATTTAGCTATTTATGCTTTTACTTGAAATCAAACTTAATAAATATTATAAAGATAATTTTATTTGTGTATTTGATTAACAAATAGTAATAATAACACCATGTAATATTGTCTTGTCGATATTTATGTTAATATTTTTAAATTATAATTTAATTTTAAAAATTATAAAAAATATTTTTGTAAGAAAAGAGAGTTGACCCGGAAAAGCCCGTAGCCCACGTACTTGTGGGCTGGACCGACCATTTACTGACCCACACAAAAAATGGATTAGCCCGGCCTGGTCCGTCAAATTTCAAAATCTGTATGTGTTGGCCCGAATGGGGTGACCTAGCACATATTGACTGCTCTAATTGTAGGGTTATGAAGGGTAGTTTCGTCATTAGCATCTACAACGACATCTGTGATTGTGAACAGAGAACCCATAGATCGCTTTCCTATTCCAAAAGCAATAGGCCCCACATATTCCATTAGTCATAGTATGGGTCCCACCACACAAAAAACAAATACAAAAGGTGGGGCCCAGACTCCATTAAGTGGTCCCATCAATAATTACTATCTTGACAATTTCTCTGATCCAATTGACACGTATACCTTTCGCCGGAGAAGTAAACTTGCCGGAATCTTTTGATCGGCAAATGTGGGTCCTACATAGGGATTGGGTCCCAATCATTAGATATGGACGTTTCTTGAAATATTGGTCATTTGACAAGTGACAATTTAAAATATTGCTTTGGAATCCTATTTTTTTTTATTTCTTATTTAATTTTTATGATTATAAAGTTTGAATTAGCTTTCGTTTATCTTGATTAATTAATTGAGTAGAACATATGGAAAGAATTATCTACACTCTATTTGAATGGTTGTTTTCTGTTGTTTTATAATATATCGTATTATATTATATTGTATAGTAATGTAAGTATCATTTTAATAATACAATATTTGCATCGATTATGTTGTTCCCATCATTTCATAATATTATACACTTGCAATTTGAATAATAAACTTATAATAAAAATAGGGTACATGATATAGCTATTATAAAAAGGTAGTGTAGATGATAAAAAAAAAGATTATGAAATAATAATTAAAAATAAAATGAGAAAAAAATAGTAAGATAACAACACAATCGCACCAAATTTACATAGAATGAGTTTTTCGTTACTTAACAATAAATTTCAATGATACAATACAGTGAAATTTAAATAGTAATTAAAATAACATAATATTTAAACTAACAATAGAATACAATCATCCAAACAGGGTACTAATATTTTTTTATTTTCACATTTAAAAAAAATTAAAACTTATAAGTCTCGATTATTTCATTAACCACTAGACCATATTCTTGGACGTTTGGAATCCAATTTAATAATGGTACTAGTGAATAGAATAAAGTGACTCTATTATTTCACTTCATTTTTTTATTTTTGTAGGGCAATCATTTCTCTTTATAATAATACCAACCTAAACCATGGGCTATCCAACAACTCCATCAATTTCCTAAACCATCTTTTATAAAGAGCTCTCCAAAAACACTAACTTTTAGGCAAAAACACCTCCATTTCATTTCTCATAAATCCCAATTTGAACTAAATTTCTTCAATCATGATAGGCAATAGATCTAAGCCGGTGATCGGAAAACTCACCGGTGCAGCTTTTTCCGGTAGCCGGACGATGGATGGTGCTACCAGCCCAAGAAGTCCACTTGATTTCAAGTTTCCATCACCAAGAGGCTTAAAAAGCTTTGATTTCGGTGGAGTTGGATTAGCTATAGTAGCTGCACTAGAAAAGTCCGGTGGTAAAAACGGCGAAATTCCGGCGAACAAAGCCGTTTACAACCGGAATTCAAAGAGATCCCTTCCAATTCCGGTGATTTTGCCGTCGAAAAATTCAGCTAGATTTAGACCAGAAATTGAGGAAACAGAGATGGATAGTTTTGAAGAATATACAATAGTTACTTGCCGTGCACCAGGTAATAAACCGTACACAAAAGTATACGGTGATAGAAGTAAACGGGAAAACAGAAAATGTAATCGTCCAAGCGTTTTTAACATATCTCCGGCGAAAATTGGAAGTTTTCCGGCCGAACAAGATTCTGATTTTCTCAGTTCATGTCACTTGTGTCAAAAAAAGTTACATGGCAAAGACATATATATGTATAGGTATGCCCATAACATTATTATTATTTTATATCGCGATCAAATTTATTAGTATTTTTATGTAGATATTAAACATTCGTTCATAAATTTCAGGGGCGAGAAAGCATTTTGTAGCACAGAGTGTCGGTACAGGCAAATAGTGATGGATGATCAGAAAGAAAAGTGTAGTTCAAGATCTGTTGATGTTGCTACTTCACCTTATGAGAATGGACAAATCTTTTCCACTGGAATTCTCGCTGTTTAATCGATAAATTAATATTAGTATATATAGAACGTTCGTAAATACATCTATCTATATATACTCGGGAATACTTATAAACATTATGAGAAAAAGTTCTGTAACCTTTTTTTTTTTTTTTTTTGTATTTTCCCCCAATTTTGATTTGGATGTAGAAATGGAAAAGCTTAAATGTAGTAATTGAAAGTTTTGAACTACACTTTTATGTTAATTTATCTCTAATCTTCTCAAAGTATCTAAAAGTTTGATGTTAAATTAAGCATACAAAGAAACTAATTTTTTNGGAATTGTAAGATTAGATTGAATTAGGGTATTTAAGGAGTTGTTTGAATTTAGAATTTTAGCACTAGTTAGATTTTGGGATTTTAGGACTAGTTTGAATTTGTGATTTTAGGACTAGTTTGAATTTGTGATTTCAAGACTAGTTTGAATTTGTGATTTTAGGACTAGTTTGAATTTGTGATTTCAATTTTCAAGACTAGTTTGAATTTTGAATTTAGGACTAGTTTGAATTATTATTGAAGTTGAACTTAGAATTTGAACATGAACTTGAACTTGAACTTGAACTTGAACTTGAACTTGAACTTGAACTTAGAACTTGAACATGAAATTAGAACTTGAACATGAAATTAGAACTTGAACTTAGAACTTGAACTTAGAACTTGAACTTGAACTTAGAATTTGAAGTTAAACTTAGAACTTGAACTTGAAATTAGAACTTGAACTTGAACTTAGAATTTGAACTTGAAATTAGAACTTGAACTTGAACTTGAACTAGAACTAGAACTTGAACTAGAACTAGAACTTGAAATTATTACTTTGGTCCTGATGTGTCATGTAGGAGAAACAGGCCCAATCGCAATGATGAAGGCGATATTGATCCTTTACTTCCACCGATATCAATTTTTAATCAAAATGGTCTAGGATCTAAAAAGCGTAGAAAGCGAGGCTTCACTGATATGGAAATGCAATCAGCTTTGACACATATTTTGCTTAATTGTCCGGAGATTCAATCATATGTCAAGTAAGTGTTAAAAATATGTTATTAAATTACATACTAATAAGTGATCATTAACTACCGAAATACTTGAATGTAAAATGATCAGCTTGTTCGTAAACACATGGGGTAATGAAGCCATCTATATAGAATTTTCCAAATGGCTGAGGAACTATGTAAGTGTGCAATCCTTCAATATTTAATAATATATTCATGTTATACTAAATTATATTACTTGAAATAACAATCGCGTAGGTTTACGATGAATACTCAAGTGTCCAACATTTGCAAGTAGTGAAAGAAGTAGCCCTTAGACCTAAATCTCAAGTACTGGCAATGAATAAGTATTGTGTCAATGGTTTAAAGTTTCAAATTGAAGAAGTATCTAGGAACAAGAAAACAAATATTAGCGGTGTCTATATACAAGGTGATGTTGATGGTACTGGTCAAACTATTGAATATTATGGTGTCATTTAAGAGATTATTGAAGTAAGGTATTCAGGTTGGCCTAATAAGAAGATTGTGTTGTTTCAGTGTGAGTAGTTTGACCCATCACATAGAGGCATAAAGGTGGACCATCAACATAATATAATTGAAATTAAGCACACCAGGAAATACAGAAGCTATGATCATTTTATTATTGCACGACATACTAAACAAGTGTATTACACTTCATATCCATTGCATAGAGACAAAGTTGATTGGTGGGTTGTTATAAAAAGTAAGCATGTGGAAAGAATCGAAATTGACAATGTCTTAGATATGGCATATCAAAATGATGTTGCAATTGTTCAACAACAAGTTGATGTTGAATTGGAAACCACACTACAACATCCTCAACACATATTAGAAGAAGCTGATGATGAGATATTGAATGTTGAGAAAGAAATATCCGAGAATGAGGAAAATGAATCATTTGATGACGAAGAATGGGACGATAATGAAAATGAAACAACCGAGGAGGAAGAATGGGAGAATGATGGAATTGAAACAAGCGAGGAGGAATAGTGTAGAATGAAAGCTAGCTAGTACATATGTAAGTGTATTTTACTAATTTTATTTAATTTATGATTTTTATATATATTATTACATGTAAATTTGCATACAGATGTCATCAGGCGGTGACGGTGATAGACATCGCGAGCATCTTGGAGTTAGCCAGACTAAACATGCTAAGAAGAAGAAGTCTAGGAGACCAATAGATCCTGAGGATATTGTAGGATCTATTTCTTCTGCGCCAGAGCGCATCAGCCATGATACTCATTTATTTGTTGTTCCGTTTGGTACGGCGGATCCTCGACAATATTATCCTAATTATCGTCGGCCAGTCGATGCTTCATCTACTTCACAAGCATTGCCTTCACGACGCTATGAGGACCTACCTTTACAGGCTATTCGTCGAGCACGACCCTTATCGGCAGGTAATCCATCTCCCACAGGTACATCTCCTCAGTTATCTGCCATGAGGCTTGGAGATTCTAGTAACGAGCAGTTAGATGCTATGGCTGGTACGCCTCCATTGACTTAGCGTTTTGTGCATCCTGATGTATCACCCTCGTCTGCAGCTGTACCTAGTGCTACACCACATGATACGATGTCTGCTCTAGCTCCTGGCCAGAAGGACAGACTTGGTAGAGTCATGATTGAGCCGGATGGATCATCGTAAGTTTGATTTATTATCTATTTGTTAGTTTATATTATTTATTTCTTATACTTTAATATATTATTCATGAACTAACATATTTATTATGTGTTTTGCAGGTGGCATCCTGCAAAGGATGCTTCCCGGGCTTTAAAAGAGTGTGTTAGAAAACTCTATACACAAGCTTATCACTCTTGGAGCGAGATTCCAAACAGTATACGTCAGGCAATGTTTAATAACTTTAAGGTATATATTTTTTAGTTAAGTTTAGTATACTTTACTTTTTTTTACTATCGATTTAATTAATGATATTCAAATTTTTTTCAGACTATGTGTACTTGGGAGTCGAGGTACAATTTGGTCATTTGGACCACATTTGAGAAGAAGGCATCCGCCAGACTGTCTAGCAGGCTAAAGAGCATTCGGGATAGTGGTGAACGTCCCGGTTGGATGCTGCCTCATGTTTTTGATGAATTGGGTCAGTATTGGAACACAGACAAGTTTAAGGCAATATCAGATCAAGCCAAAATGGCTAAAGGCAGTCTTAAAGGTGGCTCGTTGCACACCGGAGGTGCAAAGACGGTTGGAACAATTGCACGAGAGATGGTAAGTTCTAATTCAAACTTTTAAATAAATAATTAGTTGATACATATATATCGTTATAAATTTCAATTTTTATTTATAGGAAAAAGAATTGGGACGCACTCCTACTGAACCAGAGGTTTTCAAAAAGACTCATGTCAGGAAGAAAGAAAATGAGTCGGATCCGGATGTGTGGGTGGAGGAAAGGGCCGAACGAACTTTTGTAAGTTATTTAATATGAATAATATATATCAATAGTGAATATATTTATGATATGTATATATATTGATGTCAATACTTATATTTAATATGCAGAATACATTTCATAAGTACGTCGATGAGAATCTAGATAGTTCGGTTCAATTGACACTTGAACTGTCCACTCAGATTTGGAAAGAAAAAGTGGTAGGGGGACACACAAGGGTAGATTCTATGGTCCAGGCTCTCGCAACGATGTTAGACGCCTTCAGTCAGGCTTAGAAGGTATTGGATCGTCACGTCAAGCTGAGGCACTTGACGGTGTTCAAATTGCTGCTATATCGGATCAAATAGCTAAACTTACAGCGGCACTAGCAGAGTCGGAGTGGAAAAGAGTAGCTGAACAACAAAGCATGAGTGAGACCGTTCAGCAAATCAAAAAACAAGTGATGAACCTCGCTCGTCGACCTACTACTTCGGCTCCCAATGACACCGACGACGAGAGTGATAAGGATGATTATGTAGATCTCACTCCCTAGTTTAGATCTCTGGACATTTATGAACTTTTTGAAATTTTAAAACGAATTTTAAAAGACTTTATAAGTCTTTAATTTATGATTTAGATACTTTTGAATGTTATTTTAAGTTTGTTGTTTTATGTTTTGTTTAGATTGTTTATAATTGTGTGTGTTTGATTGGGTTGAATAGTATAGAATTGAATTGAATTGCATTTGCAGGTGGGCAAGAGTTGTTACTGTCAAAAATATTGCAGAAAAAGCGACGGACAGCGTGGTTTTGTCCGTCGTTTTTTTAAGTTTTTAAAAATAAAATTTCCAGAAAAGCGACGAACAATGTCCTTTTATCCATCGCTTTTCTAGGATTTTCAAAAAATAAATTTCCAGAAAAGCGACGGACTGCGTCGCCCTTTAGAAAAAAAAATGAAAATTAAAATAAAGTGACGCAGTCCGTCGCTTTTAAAAAAAAAATCAAAAAAAAAATAGTAAAAAAGCGACTCGGTCCGTCACTAAAAGAGTCGCAGTCCGTCTCTAAAAGCGACGCAGTCCGTCGCTTTTTTTAAAATGATGTTGTCCGTCGCTTTCTAGCAACGCAGTCCGTCGCTTTTTGAAAAGCGTCGAGCTAAAAAGCGACGGAAGTGACTGCGTCGCTTTTTTGGTCAAAAGCGACGCAGTCCGTCGCTTTTGGCCGTCGTTTTTTGACAATTTTTCAGTAGTGAATGTTGAAATTAGATAGATTTCATTGGGTTGTCATTGATTTTCTTAAGAAAGAAAAGCGACGCACTTTCGTCGGTTATTTTTCACGCAAAAATATAGGGAAACTGTTAAAAAGAAATTGTTACTTTTTTTTTATAAAAAAAAAAATCAATGATCCTCCATCAATTTTAATTTTTTACAATAACTAACAGATGAACGCTGATTTTTAAAATGCAAAATTGCAGTTGAATAACATACATAGATATAAAGAAATCATAAAATTAGTATTTTGTGTTAAATGGTACATAAAAGAAATAGAGTTGAAGGGTAATCTTTTATTATTATTTTTTGTCTTTCACTCTTTTAGAAAAAGTGTGATGCACACACTCTGTCACACCACTTACAAGTGCCAAAATGGAACATGAAAATTGGAGTTGAAGGATTAAAATGGAACAAGGTTGAGATGGAGTGCCAAAATAAAATTTAAGGACAAGTTTAAGAGTCTGCATATGTGTTTTGCCTTTTATATATTTTCCTCATTTTGGTCATTTCGACTTTTAGAATCTATAAATAATTTTAGAGTTAATATCTTAAATGGTCACTCAACTATTAATTGTTCACTTAGAAAGTCACTCAACTTTGAGTTGTTCACATAGAAAGTCACTCAACTTTGTTTTATAACTCAAAAGTCATTCAACTATTGATATTTCATTTAGAAAGTCACTCAACCAATTTAAATATCCTTTCATAAAATTTGTTGAAATTTAATTTTTATGTTAAACTATTTTTTAAAGAAATAATAAGATATTTATTTTAATTATTTTGTTAATCTGAATTATTCAATTATATATTTTTTTAAAAAAACGTAACGTAGCAATTGACCCCAAAAAAACTTTTTCCATTTCAGCAATTATATAATTGGAATTAGATATGTTAAAAAATGATCCAAACAAAGAAGAAGAAGTTGGAATTGATAAGAAGTAATAAAAACTACGCAGCACAGTACCCTTTTTTTATACAAAAAGAAAAGGTGAAAAGAAAAATTATACTTCAACAAAATGATTAAAATAAGCATCTTATTATTTTTTTTAAAAAATAGTTAATTTTTTTTTTTTGTATTTTACAAAATTTAATGAAAAAATTAATTTGGTGATTTTTTAAGTAAAATATCAATAGTAACGTGACTTTTTAAGTGAACTATTAATAGTTGGATACTTTTGAGTTATAAAACAAAGTTGAGTGACTTTCGAAGTGAACAACTCAACGTTGAGTGACTTTCTAAGTAAACTATTGAAAATTGAGTGATCATCTGAGATATTAACTCAATAATTTTGTCATAGCCTTTTCATTTTTTACTATTTTGTTTCTAAACTACTTTGATTTGTTTTAACTCAATAATTTTGTCATAGCTTTTTCATTTTTATTATTTTGTTTCTATACTGCTTTGATTTGTTTTTACAAGTCAAAGGTTTATCAGAAATAATTTCTCTACCTTCCGGTAATGATAAGATTTGTGTAAACTTCCTTTTTCTAGATTTTATTTTGTGAAATTATATTAAATATATAATTATACCACAATAAAATAAGGAGTCAACTTATTTCAATAAAAAAAACATTTTCCTTCGCAATATCCTTCTTTTCCTTGTTTGAGAAGCTTTAAACGAGCCTTAAGTAATGCAATTAATTGGTCTCTTCTTCTTGCTTATGAAGTTATATGTTGTAATTATATTGCCTAATACAATCAATTAAACATTTTGGGTGTGTTTGGTACTTGGAAAAATGTTTTTTCTCGAAAGAAAAATATTTTTTTTACTTAATTTTTTGATAGTTGGTTAAAATAGAAATAATTATTTTCTTAGGCATATTTATATATTAGAGAAATAATACATAATAAAATTGGTGATGGTTAAAATAGTTAATGTTGATAGAAATATAAGGAAGATTGAAGATTAGAGCAAGAAGAAGGCCGGTGCGTTGCGATCTCTATCTCATAGTTTCCTACCTATCAAGCACACCCTATACATTCTTGTTTATAAAAGCTTTATTTAGTATTTTTTTTGTCTCTAATTATTTGTCTATTTTTATTTTTTTAGTTGTCCTTAATTACTTGTTCATTTTGACAAATAGGACAATTTTTTACCTATTATATCCTCAATTAATTACTTTGAAAAATGTAGAACTTTTTGAAAATCTTAAATTTTTAATTGATCCACTTCATAATTAATAGGGGTAAAATGGTAAACTTACTATGTTAATAATTATTTTTTTAATAAGTGTGACAATTTAAAAGTGGACAAATAATTAGGAACAGAGGGAGAGAGTATAATATAATATAAATAGTATTGCCAACCCTTTAATGAAGTTAATTTATGGACCACAAAGGTTTTTCTAGTAGTAAGCATTTTTTTTTATTTAGAGATATAGGTTTGAGTTCAAAAAATATACTCTTTGATAAAAAAGAATTAATCTATAAAAAATCTGAATTAGTTCATCAAACACCATATAAGAAATTTCATAGAAGCAATGGCATATAAAATATATTAATCATAAAAATTATTTTTATTTTATATTAATAAAGTAATAACTTTTTAATTTGTATTAATCGAACATCAAATAATTTTTTTAAAAAAATAATAGAGATAGTACTGTTTGCAACAAATTTTAAAGTGATAGAAATAAATTGCAATCACTCTATCCTTGAAGACAATATTTTTCGAGAGGATGACTCACAAGTCTATGATACTTGCAATAGTTTGGGTCATTAGCTTTTCCAGTTTCATCGGGTCGCTTCATCTCTAGCAAGTCAATGAGCTTTAACTCGAGCAACTCATCAAAAATCTTAGAAACATCAGAATCCAAGAAGGGATATTATTTTCCTTGCATCTCCCTTTGAACGTGCTTGGAAAGCCGTTCTCATATTTTGCTTCATGCCCTCATTCGTAGTGATCTTCGCAGGCGACACATTAACATTCATGGATTCTTTATTGTCATATCTAGGCACAAATTTACTCCATCTCTTGCGTTCATGCTTGTCGCTTCCTTTGCGAGGGTCTCGGACATATGTCATATCTTTTTCAGCAGAGGACATGCTTAACTCTATATCATAAGCGTGAGTAGCTAGATCTTCGAAGGATTTTGGTTTTATTCCTTGTAAGATGTAAAGAAGCTCACAGTGCATTCCTTGAATACACATTTCAATTGTAGAAGCTTCACTAAGCCTATCCTTGCAATTTAGGCTCGCGTTCCTCCATCGATTTATGAAATCTATAACCATTTCATCCTTCCTTTGGCGAGTATTTGTGAGTTCTACCATGCTCATCATACGCCTTGTGCTATAGAAGCGATTGAGAAATTTGTGCTCTAGTTGCTCCCAACTATTAATAGAATTAAGTTCGAGATTTGTGTACCAATCAAAGGCATTTCCTTTTAGAGAGCGGACAAACTGTTTGACGAGATGGTCTCCATAGGTTCCATCATTATTACATGTCTCCACGAAGTATGCAACATGCTGTTTTGGATTTCCTTTACCCTCAAATTGTTGAAATTTTGGAGGTTGATAACCAGCAGACATTTTGAAGTTATCAATTCTCGCAGTGTATGGCTTGGCATACATGTGAGAAGACTTGGTGGAGACTTCATACATATCTTTGATAGCGCCTTCAATAAACTCTTTCAAGCGATCAAGTGGGATCATTCCTTCAGAAGAAACTGCATCTCATTAACAAGCGGTGCTTTCTTCGCAGGATCTCCGATCTCTTGAACTTCGACACACTTTCCAGGCGCATGACTCTCTTCTCCATCTAAAAGTCCTTCCATCATATCCATCAACTTATCAATTCGATACTCTTGGTGTTGTACATGCTTTGTCAATCCTTCAACCAACTTTGTCAGATTTGTGAGTTGTTCCTCAAGAGAGGAAGCAACAGTTACCATCGTTTGCATGATCATTGGAGATGTAGGAGAGTAGCATGGATTGTCGCGTAAGTTAATCTTCAACGGAATCACGTTACGCGATGCATGTGGAGATGATTCATTAGTTGAATCATAGTTCTCCCTTGTGGTAGAATTCTTGGAACCAGATTGCTCAAGTAGAGCAAATGTCTCCTTGATCTTTTCAGCAATACTGTTTCCTCTTTTCAAAGCATTTGTGGAGGAACTTGCTTTTTTTGGAGTTAAAGACCCAAAATAGGAGTTGATGCGGACGACACTTGCAGTGTTTGTTGTCCTAGCGTAGCAACTTTGTTTCTCGTAACGGCTCCGAAACTTCCAAAGGTAACATCAAGAATGCCTTCAACTTCAGTAGAGAACTTGGAGCTAGTGGCCTTAGAGGCAGTTGATCGAGAGTTGTTCTGCATGGAAGTCATCTCGATGTTGTTTGATGCTTGAAAAGTTGAGATGAGAGGTAGAGATTGTCTCACTGGACATGCCAATTTGTTTGCAACAAATTTTTAAGTGACAGAAAATAAATTACAATCACAATAAAAAATGAAGAAACATAATTTTATTCATCAAGATTGTGGGTACAATTCTGTTCCTCCCTTGATTCTGCTCTCTTAAGATTTATTTGGGGCCGTTAGTGGCGTATTTCTCGAACTAGGATGATTTAGAGTTGACTTCTATAAGAATATTCCATGACTTTTGTGGAATATTCAAGATCTTGATCTTTAAAAATACCCTAAAGTTTATGGGATATTTTGAGATGTCTTTTAAGGAAATTTAGTACCCTTTATATAGACATAAACTATGATGTCTTATAGAGTCCACAAAATTTCAATGTCTACAAGTAATATTCTAATTTGATTAATTTTTGTAAGAAAAAAACATCAATTTCATATTGTTAAATTGCAAGTGTTACTTTTTCCTTCATCGTGGAGAATCCTTCATTTCAAAAGGTCTTCAATACTTTTTTAAAAAATCGATTTTTCCCTTTTTCAAAAAGAATAAAATCATTAAAAGGGTTTTTTTTTTTTTTTTTTTAAAAAAAGTACATTGTGGGTAGAGCCATCAATATGGGCTAGGCCCGTGGGCTAAATAAAAATTAATTAAAAAATAAATAAAAAATAGAGTTAAAAATAACAAGAGTCTAAACTCAATATTTGTGTAAAGTTTGAACTATTACAATTTAAATACAAATTATGTTTATAAAATATGTACTACATAAAATAAAAATCTCCTAAAATTTTTAGGGAATCACTACATAGATCATAACCTATGAAATATTGTCATAGTTTTTGTATTTATTATGATCATTGAAAAATAATTAGGTTAATATTTCTATTTTTAGCTATTTATGCTTTTACTTGAAATCAAACTTAATAAATATTATAAAGATAATTTTATTTGTGTATTTGATTAACAAATAGTAACAATAACACCATGTAATATTGTTTTGTCGATATTTATGTTAATATTTTTAAATTATAATTTAATTTAAAAAATTATAAAAAATATTTTTGTAAGAAAAGAGGGTTGACCCAGAAAAGCCCGTAGCTCACGTACTTGTTGGCTGGACTGACCATTTTTTGACCCACACAAAAAATGGATTAGCCCGATATGGCCCGTCAAATTTCAAAGTGTTGGCCCGAATGGGGTGGACTAGCACATATTGACCGCTCTAATTGTGGGGTTATGAAGGGTAGTTTCGTCATTAGCATCTACAACGACTTCTGTGATTGTGAACAGAGAACCCATAGATCGCTTTCCTATTCCAAAAGCAATAGGCCCCACATATTCCATTAGTCATAGTATGGGTCCCACCACACAAAAAACAAATACAAAAGGTGGGGCCCAGACTCCATTAAGTGGTCCCATCAATAATTACTATCTTGACAATCTCTCTTGATCCAATTGACACGTATACCTTTAGCCGGAGAAGTAAACTTGCCGGAATCTTTTGATCGGCAAATGTGGGTCCTACATAGGGATTGGGTCCCAATCATTAGATATGGACGTTTCTTGAAATATTGGTCATTTGACAAGTGACAATTTAAAATATTGCTTTGGAATCCTATTTTTTTTATTTCTTATTTAATTTTTATGATTATAAAGTTTGAATTAGCTTTCGTTTATCTTGATTAATTAATTGAGTAGAACATATGGAAAGAATTATCTACACTCTATTTGAATGGTTGTTTTCTGTTGTTTTATAATATATCGTATTATATTATATTGTATAGTAATGTAAGTATCATTTTAATAATACAATATTTGCATCGATTATGTTGTTCCCATCACTTCATAATATTATACACTTGCAATTTGAATGATAAACTTATAACAAAAATAGGGTACGTGACATAGCTATTATAAAAAGGTAGTGTAGATGATAAAAAAAAAGATTATGAAATAATAATTAAAAATAAAATGAGAAAAAAAATAGTAAAATAACAACACAATCGCACCAAATTTACATAGAATGAATTTTTCGTTACTTAACAATAAATTTCAATGATACAATACAATGAAATTTAAGTAATAATTAAAATAACATAATATTTAAACTAACAATAGAATACAATCATCCAAATATTTTTTATTTTCACATTTTTAAAAAAAAATAAAATCTATAAATCTCGATTATTTCATTAACCACTAGACCATATTCTTGGACGTTTGGAATCCAATTTAATAATGGTACTAGTGAATAGAATAAAGTGACTCTATTATTTCACTTCATTTTTTTATTTTTGTAGGGCAATCATTTCTCTTTATAATAATACCAACCTAAACCATGGGCTATCCAACAACTCCATCAATTTCCTAAACCATCTTTTATAAAGAGCTCTCCAAAAACACTAACTTTTAGGCAAAAACACCTCCATTTCATTTCTCATAAATCCCAATTTGAACTAAATTTCTTCAATCATGATAGGCAATAGATCTAAGCCGGTGATCGGAAAACTCACCGGTGCAGCTTTTTCCGGTAGCCGGACGATGGATGGTGCTACCAGCCCAAGAAGTCCACTTGATTTCAAGTTTCCATCACCAAGAGGCTTAAAAAGCTTTGATTTCGGTGGAGTTGGATTAGCTATAGTAGCTGCACTAGAAAAGTCCGGTGGTAAAAACGGCGAAATTCCGGCGAACAAAGCCGTTTACAACCGGAATTCAAAGAGATCCCTTCCAATTCCGGTGATTTTGCCGTCGAAAAATTCAGCTAGATTTAGACCAGAAATTGAGGAAACAGAGATGGATAGTTTTGAAGAATATACAATAGTTACTTGCCGTGCACCAGGTAATAAACCGTACACAAAAGTATACGGTGATAGAAGTAAACGGGAAAACAGAAAATGTAATCGTCCAAGCGTTTTTAACATATCTCCGGCGAAAATTGGAAGTTTTCCGGCCGAACAAGATTCTGATTTTCTCAGTTCATGTCACTTGTGTCAAAAAAAGTTACATGGCAAAGACATATATATGTATAGGTATGCCCATAACATTATTATTATTTTATATCGCGATCAAATTTATTAGTATTTTTATGTAGATATTAAACATTCGTTCATAAATTTCAGGGGCGAGAAAGCATTTTGTAGCACAGAGTGTCGGTACAGGCAAATAGTGATGGATGATCAGAAAGAAAAGTGTAGTTCAAGATCTGTTGATGTTGCTACTTCACCTTATGAGAATGGACAAATCTTTTCCACTGGAATTCTCGCTGTTTAATCGATAAATTAATATTAGTATATATAGAACGTTCGTAAATACATCTATCTATATATACTCGGGAATACTTATAAACATTATGAGAAAAAGTTCTGTAACCTTTTTTTTTTTTTTTTTTGTATTTTCCCCCAATTTTGATTTGGATGTAGAAATGGAAAAGCTTAAATGTAGTAATTGAAAGTTTTGAACTACACTTTTATGTTAATTTATCTCTAATCTTCTCAAAGTATCTAAAAGTTTGATGTTAAATTAAGCATACAAAGAAACTAATTTTTTTTCTGTATGAATTCAAATTAATAGCGCCTCATAATAATTATCGAATATGAGATTAATTTTATATAAGCTTGTGTTGAATTTTTCTTTTTCTTCTGTTTTTTTCATTTGACTTTTTTGTATACATTTTGGTGTTATATGAAGTAACCCAAAACGAACGATGAAAAGCATGGAATACAATTATGGTAATGCTTTTTTTGTGAAAAGTAATAATGTAAAAATACGTACTATATTTAAGCCAAACGTAAAATTTAATTTAATAATTAAAATTCAAAAACAAAATCTCCAAAAAAAGCAAAAAAAAAAAACTTTGATTAGAATTTTATTCATTTTCAGAAGAGCTCTAACTAAGGTGGAAAATATATTCATTTTATTATTATCTTTTTATGTTCTTTTCATATGTATCTATCATTTTCAAAGAATTAAAAAGTTGATGTAAATTAAGCATACAAAGAAAACAGAAGCATTTTTATTAGTGAGCGCATTGGACAAAATCAAAAGCACAAAAGAGAAAAGGCAAACAGATTTTTTTTTTATTAAAATCATTTTATGGACAACCATTAAGACTTTAAAGAAAAAAATGTTTGGCCAATGAAAAAATCTTAAAGATTTGATGGTAATTAACTTTTAATTGATTATTGGATAGTATTTTTCTTTGATTTTTTAAAAAAAAGGAAAGATATATATAAAAAGAAAAGAAAAGGAAAAAGGAAGGAAGGAAGTAAAATGAAGGATGTATTGAATTGACAAATTTGATTATACAAATAAATAAAAAAGAAAAAAAGAAATCTTGGCAAATTCATAGAGAACCAATTATCCATAAGGACAATTAAGAGCAAAACAAAAAGTGAAAAAATTGGCACTTGGATGGGTCAGCTTGGGCCAAACTAACGGACTGGTTGGGCTTTTCAAATGGATTGTGCGGCACTAATTGTGGGTTGTGCGGCATTCATTTGGCCAATCTATATTTTACTCATAAGATTAATTACTTGAGTAGACCCCTTTTAAAAAATAATTACTTATTTTAAATATACTCTTTAATTATTACCATTTATAGCAATATCTAACAATACTATTATTTTATTATATTTATCTTTATTTCTCGCCTCTTTTTTTTTTTTTTTGTTTCTAGCCTTTTCAAATTTGTCTCTCTTTCTCGCTCTTTATCCCTTTCCTTCTTTCTGTACGTTATTCTTTCTCCATTTCTTTCTTTTTGTACATTGCTCTTTCTCCTTTGTTTCTTTATGCTGCTCTTTCTCCCTCTCTTTCTATTGTTCTTTCTCCCTTTTTTTCTCTCTCTACTTTCTTTCGTATACTAGTCAATAATTTGTAGACGAAATAAAATTTGTATCAATAATTAATTGGACAAGTAATCTAATCGTAACAAATGAAGAGATATAATAAACTGCAAAATGAATTAAACTTGAATTAAAAATGTAGTACACACATATTAAAGTTGAATTAGATGAGAATTAAACATGAATGCAAAATATAGCAAACGAAAGAGCATTCTATGATCTGTAAACTGAATAAAACTTGTATCAATAATGAATTAAACAAGTAATCAAATTGTAACAAATCAACCAATAAAATGCAAAATGAATTAAACTTGTATTAAAAGTGTATTACACTAGTATTAAAGTTGAATTAGAAAAAAGAATTAAGCATGCATAAAAACCGTAACTAATGAAAGACCAGACAACGGTCTGTAGAGTGAATTAAACTTGTATCAATAATGAATTAAACAAGTAATCTCATAGTAACAAATCAATCAAAAAATTGCAAAATAAATTTGCATTAAAATTGTATTAAATAATATTAAAGTTGAATTAGAAGAGAGAATCAAAAATGAATGAAAAACGTAACTTATGAAAGATAAGACAGAGATCTATAAACTGAATTAAACTTATATTATTCATGAATAAAACATGTATTATATGTGTCTTATAAATTATTTTTGGTTTGTATCACTAAGAACGTGAGTGATGTTTGCAATATGTATTAAAATGTATTGTGCATGTATTATAAGTGTGTTATCTAAATTACTTTAGTTGATATCGTTAAAAAGGGAGTGAAGTTTGCAATATGTATTATAAATATAGGATATATTATTCATTATTTTAATACAATTTTAATACAATTATGAAACATATCTAATACAACTTGAATACAAACGCGATATAGTTCTGCAAACTTCATCCTTTTCGAGCTTCAATCTAATATTTCTCCTAAAATCAATTCTAAACTTAACCAAACCCTCTTGAAATTAAGATATAAACTTCAAACGATATTTTCAATTATTCGTAGGAACAACCTATCCAAACTAATCGTAAATGAAAGAGCAGAAAGTAATCTAATCATAACAAATGAAGAAACATAATAAACTGCCGAATGAATTAAACTTGAATAAAAATGTATTACACACAGATTAAAGTTGAATTATAAGTGAATTAAACACACATGCAAAATGTAGCAAATGAAAGAGCATTCTGAGATTTGTAAACTGAATAAACTTGTATCAATAATGAATTAAACAAGTAATTTAATCATAACAAATCAACCAATAAACTGTAAAATGAATTAATTTGTATTAAAAGTGTATTACACAAATATTAAAGTTGGATTAGAAGAGAGAATTAAGCATGGATAAAAAATGTAACTAATGAAACACCAGACAATGACCTATAGAGTGAATTAAACTTATATCAATAATGAATTAAACAAGTAATCTAATAGTAACAAATAATAAACTATAAAATGAATTAAATTTGCATTAAAAGTGTATTACACAATATTAAAATTGAATTAGAAGAGAAAATTAAGAATAAAAAAAAAACATTACTAATGAAAAACAAGATAATAATCTATAGACTGAATTAAACTTGTATTATTCATGAATAAACCATGTATTATATGTATCTTATAAATTATTTTGGTTTGTATCACTAAAAACATGAGTGATGTTTGCAATACGTATTAAAAATGTAGTGTGCGTGTATTATAAGTGTGTTACGTAAATCAATTAGTTGGTATCACTAAGAAGAAAGTAAAGTTTGCAATATGTATTAGAAATATATTGTTCATGAATAAAACTTATATTATATGTGTCTTATAAATTATTTGATTTGTATCACTAAGAAAATGAGTGATGGTTGCAATATGTATTATTAATGGATTGCTTATGAATAAAACTTATATTATATGTGTCTTATAAATTATTTTAATTTATCACTAAGAAAATGAGTGACGGTTGCAATATGTATTAAAATGTAATGTGGGTGTCTTATAAAGGTATTATTTGTGTGTCACCTAAATTATTCTTGTTGGTATCACTAAGAAAGGAGTGAAGTGTGCAATATGTATTATAAATGTACTATTCATGAATAAAACATGTATTATATGTATCTTATAAATTATTTTGATTTGTATCACTAAGAAAAAAAGTGACGTTTGCAATATGTATTACAAATGTATTGTTCCTATATTATAAATGTATTACGAGTGTGTTACTTAAATTATTTTGGTTGATACCACTAAAAAGGAGTGAAGTTTGTAATATGTATTATAAATGTATTGTTCATGATTTTAATATAATTTTAATACAATTATGAAACATATCTAATACAACTTTAATACAATTGTCATACAGTTCCATAAACTTCACCTTTTTCGAGTTTCAATCTAATATTTCTCCTAACATATATAAATTTCAAACGACATTTTCAATTATTTGTAGGAAGAATCTATCCAAGCTAATCACAAATTCGTAAAATTCAAATAATGAATTCAAAATTTGAAGCTTTATAATGACCATTAATGGTGAACTCTTGTTGCTATAATTTTACAGATTTGAAATTTCTGCTTAAAAATATGATTTTGTACAAATTTTCATCTTTTCATTTCTTTTTCCGTCGTATTTTTGGGTAAAAATAATGAAATATGGGCAAAAATTGATTTGAAGATAGTTATATGAAAATTTCAAAGAGGAAGAAGAATAATTTTTTTAAAAAAAGAAAACAAAGAGGAGGAAGATAATAATGATAGAAAAAGAGATAGAGAAGAAGAAGAATAATAAAAAAAAAGTGAAGGAAGATGAAAAAGGAAAGAGAAAGCAGCAAGCGACTGTACAATTTCTTAATTCCAAAAAAGTGTTATATTTAGTTAGAAAAATTATATTGCCATAGATGGTAAATATTTCTTTAATATAGCATATTTATGTGATTTACCCATTTATAGGAACCACATATTATAAGTACTAAATAACATCCTATCCCTTCTAGTTTTCTATTTACCAAAAATCCCTTAAAAATGATGTTTGTGGGATACATAGCGCTGTGCACGGGATACATTAGGTTTGCTACGATCCATTCCACATAGCGGGATACATAACATTGTGCACGGGATACATGCGGGATACATAGCATTGTGCACGGGATACATAGCGTTTGATATATTCCACATAGCGGGATGCATAGCGTTGTGTACGGGATACATGCGGGATACATAGGTAAAATAAGGGATTTTTGAAATTTTTGAAATAAGTAGGGATAAATAGATATTAAGGTAAGTAAAAGAGTGTAGTTAAGTAATTTGTCCTTAAAAGTATTATATATGAATACACATAACATATTTTTATGGGTTTTGAAAATATCGTGAATTTTTTTCCAGAAAATCATCATGATGGATAACTTTATTCATCAGGACTTACACAAATAAAAAGAATAAACATAATATTTTACATGCTACCTCGACTAATATCACGATCGCGACTAAATATCTTTATACCTTTTCTTTGTATGATTGGTGCTTGAGTTAATGTATATGTCTTCAAACTATTTATTGAGTATCTGTTATCGATTCTATATATTAAAAAAAAAAGGTACATGATAGAATATATATATTCAACATTACTTTTACTTTTTCTTATTCGGTCAAATTAACGTTACGCAATTACAACGTGAATTGTGCCATTGATATTGTTGACTACTTNTCAATCTTCCTATATCACAAAATTTTTGTATTTTTCTCCCAAATTTCTTCCAATTGAAGATCTTTTTGATGATTCTAGGAGCAATTTTTGTAATTTGAATTCATTAGATATCGCTTAATTGATTTTCTCCTCGTTTTTATGAAGATCATATTTATATACATATATATTGCATCAATTTTTATAGGCTTTCGATTGAAGAATTATTTGTTTCTACATTACAATGGCTATAGTTATAAAAAAGAAAGTAGTACAAGAAGAACACGAGCAAAAAAAGAGATTGAGGTTTGTGTGATTGTCAAATTTGTATATAGTAGAATAGTTATATACATAGATACTTGTATTCTAATATTAACATAAGTTGAAATGGTGATTTGTGAATACAAGTATATTTGAATACATAAGTAATCTATCGAATTTAAAAGGTTAATTAGGCAATACAAGTATAATTGGATACATTAATACAATTTTTTTTTATAAACAAATACATGAGTCAATACCAAGCCTCAAGTATTATAAGAAAAACTTGACCAAAAAGAGATTGGCGTTTGTTGGCTTTTTTCATTTTTTTATACAGTCGAATACTTGCACACTTTTGCTGCCTACACATTCTATTATTTTTCATTTGTTTTTGTTTATGTATTGTCAAATATATCCATCTTTTGTTTAACAACAATGTATTCATATGTATACTATATTGGTGTATTCATTTTTTGTTTAACAACAATGTCTTCATTTTTCAAATTATCGTGTTCATATGCTAAATTGTTATACTTTATCTTGTTTAGTATATTAATACATTAAGTTTTTACAAATACTTGTATCCTTGATATATTAATACTTTAAATTTTATAAATAAAGATACTAATTTGAATTTGTACAATTAATACAGTTTCCTTATTTAGTTCATTGTAATTAAAATTGTATTAGTGTATAAATAGAAAAATAGAAAAATAAAAAACATATACAATAATATAGCTAGAAAAAAAGTTAAATTGTAGTCATTTTTTATAAATACCATACTTATACCTATTGTACTTTAATAACCCTATAAATATAGTCATTTTTGTAAGTTGCTCTATAGTTTATCCATATTTTTATTAGTTGAATATGGGTATCAACTCATATTTTATCCATGTAAAAAGTCGCTCACCCAACCCATTAAATATGGACAAGTTAGGCGGGTTACCAAAATATGAGCTCATTTTGCCGGCACTAATTGTGCCCAAACTTTAAAATTTGGATAGATTTAGCAGATCAAAATGGACTTGGGCTGTATTTGTCAGCCTTAACTTTAACCAAATGAACCAATTTGATGAAGGAAAAATCGCACCACACATCAATTTAAGGGTCAATATTACGGACTTTATATCTTCTTTTTTTACTATTTATAAAATTTTAATTGCAAGTATTAGCATCATCCATGTTCGTTTAACTTTTGGACGAGCTTTGACCACTTACTATACCCAATATCAAATAAATAACCTCTTATTCTTGGATCGATTGTGTCTATTCTCATCAAATCTTCAAATTCTTGAATTGTGTACGTCTTTGCCGTGGCAAAAAATGCGTCTTCAAATCATTCGTATTTCTATGAAAAATCTTCAGAACATTGCAACACAAATGCCACATGCAAGCATAATGATCTAAATTAGGATATACCCTTGCAGTTCCTTTCCATATGTTTTCATTCATGTCAAACATAAAATACATATTCTTTCTTTCTCTATATGAGTTCTTAAATCTTTCAAAGTACCAGGTCCAAGATGCATCATTTTCGGAATCTACTATCGCTTATGTAAGCAGAGGTGTATCTAGAAGGGACCGGATTCGCGTGAACTCATGCTTCCCTCCTGAAATCATATATAGTAGTGCTATATTTTTTTTTAAAAATATTTAAACATAGATGTGTGAACCCACACTTGAAGTATCATATAATGTCGTGTGATGATGATTGGGTGTACCTCTCTAAGTGAGGCTAGAAATTTGATCTTTTATTTATCTTGTTCTATTTTCCTTTCTAAAATTGGGTAACGGCTCTCTAAGTGGTTTGTATAAATATTAAATAATTTTAGACATATAATTTTAAAATTTTAATAATTTTCAGGGATAAGAACCTAAATATTATATCGATCAAATTTATACCTTAGGTCCTTCTTTTCGTAATAGTGTACCTATCATCTCAAAATTTTGGACACACCTCACGTAAGTGGAAGTATGTGAAATGTTTCATTATAAAAAAATATAATTAATTCATACTCATCGAAAAAAATTTTATATACCAAAATTATAATATCATATAAGTATCAAGATTCAAATCATACCTCTTGGATTCATTGTGCTTGCAATTATAATTGTCCCATCATATGAGCCTATTAAGTCTGCCCCGTCAACAATAACTACTGGCCTACAATACTCCCAACTCCTAATAGATACTTAACGCAACAAATACAGATAAAAATCTATCACTTTTTTTTCTCTTCAAGCTTACAACAGAATCAAGATAATTCTCCTTGAAAATGTACAAATAACCTGAAGTTTTGCAATGGTTATACTTCATCTTTCCAGTTGGATAATGTATAAACGTATACATTGTTATACTTAAATTTTCCAATTAGATACTAGTTGCATACAATGTTAGTCTTATTTTTTCAAGTTGGATACCAAATGAATACAAATTGAATATTAGCAATACCCTGAAAGTTTTGCATATGATTCAGCTCGATCTTCACACAACATTTTTATTGTTTTTTTCTTTAGCTGGTCATGCTTGCATGTATGTGAACAAAACACCATGTGATTTCAACATGTCTTCGGTAATATCCTTATTGTCACTAGATCAACAAACTTTTCCAATATCATAAAAGCTACCAAGTCAGTTATTTCTTGACGCCTTGCATAAACTCTGTCCCTCACCAAACACGCGTGATTCCCACAAAATTTATGGATTTTGAAAAGTCCAAGATTGATTCAAACTCAAAGAATTAATTATTCATGGACAGTTTTCGGAAGGACACTTTAGGTAATAGTTGTTTTATAAGCAAAAAACATTAGTCAAATATTTGTATACCAATTTCATACAAATAAGATAATCAACAAACAGATAAACAATTATATTCTTACCAAGCTGAACTGGAACGTATTATAAGAAATCAAAAAATTTGGACAATTGTACAGTGTCGCATCACCTCCATAAGAGTGTTCTTATTTTTGTAAATTTGTTTCTTAGCAATCAACATATTAGCAGTGTGGCTGATTACTTCAAATCTTTGATCATACAATCCATCAACACTGTCACCAAAATTCATTCCAATTAAACGGATTGATTTTTGAGTATAAATCAATATTTGTTAGTGATATTTCAATAAAATTTTCTTTTCACTCCATCACAACACCAGATTCTGAATTATCCATAGCCCGTTTCTTCAATGTTATGCACATCAAATATTTTTTAAAGAAATCAACATTTTCTTCTGATCCAAGAACACTTCTACACCCAAATCATTATGTATACAAACTAGTGGACATTATTCACTAACAATGTATTTAATCTCAAGTTCATCAATAGTAGTGTCTACTCTTACTTGTGAGGTTATCGCATTAACAAGACCACTAATAGGCTGGTAGAATCATAAATAATTTCCTCCATTTAAAAATCAACATACTTCCTATTTCATCATAAATTTATTTTGTCGAAATTACAGTAAACCAAAATAGAAATAACGTTTACACACATTTTATATCAATTTCATGTTAAAAGTATAAATAACTTTTCATTCCATTATTATACATAATTCTATACCAATTTTATGCTAAAAATAAACACTTATTCATTCTAAATTTGTACCAAACAAATATCAATTTCGAACCATTTGTAACTAGTCATTCTGTTTTGTTATATAAATAGTATACCAAATGCCTACAAGTTTTTTGCCAATATCTATACTAACTTCATACCAACACTAAACATTGGTTCATACAAGATTCATACCAAGAAGAGTACCAAACTCAAACAAGTCAAAGTGTAAATATTCTTTAATTATAAATTAACAATATATCAATTCCATTGCAGTTATATGCAAATTTCTATACAATATTCATGCCAATAGTAAACGCTTCTTATTTAAAAATTGAATATTATACATTAAAAATTTGTTAAAATAAAAACTGAGTACTATTCATTAAATCGAACAAAATTACATAGTATTATTGATATACACAATATAAAAACACATTCGAAATAGACTGTCACATAGGCGTATCCAGGAGAGGGTCACCGGGTTCACGTGAACCCATGCTCTCCTTCTGAAATCATATATAATAGTGCTATATTTTTAAAAAAATATTTAAACATAGATGTGTGAACCCACACTTGAAGTATCATATAATGTCGTGTGATGATGATTGGGTGCACCTCTCTAAGTGAGGCTAGAAATTTGAATCTTTTATTTATCTTATTCTATCTTCCTTTCTAAAATTGGGTAACGCCTCTCTAAGTGGTTTGTATAGATAAAAAAATAATTTTGGACCTATAATTTTAAAATTTTAATGATTTTCAGTGATAAGAACCTAAATATTATACCGATCAAATTTACACCTTTTCGTAATAGTGCACCCATCATCTCAAAATTCTGGATACGATTTATAAACACTAACCTGAACAATCTCATCTACCACCATGCTTGATTAATATCGAAAAGAAACCTTCCATCACATTATATTAAGACAATAAATGTGAAACAAACAAATAGTTGGAGAAGACAATGGTGAGTACTCCTTTGAGCGATGATAGAGAAATATACGAATATTGAGTAAAAATAGCGAAATATGTTTCTTTTAGTCAATTAACAGGTGAGAGAAAAGATCAATAATTGTTTTGAGCTAAACTAGGAAAACAAATATTTTATTGTTATGACTCTCCTTATTTTATGTCTATTATTAATTATCATTACTATTATTAATTTGTTTGTTAATTTTTATTCCATTTTTTAGTTTTTTTATTTAACAAATATTATAGCCCGTAATTGTTAATGTTAAAACTTGAAACATAAAGAACACTGTCATAACTAATAATAATTAGTCTTACATATATCAATTATAAAATTTTCTCTTTGATGAAATCAATAAGAGATCATGACCACAAAGGTTGAGCGGTGAGCATTGTAGTAAATTTCTATTTTTTTACTTTTAATTAAATTTTTTAAATGTTATTCCTAAATATAATTTTTTTTTGTAATATGAAGCATAATATTTTGAAGAAATAATTCCCAACGAACCTAGAAAAATCACATCCCAAAATAGATATGAAATATCGAGCACAAAACAAAAATAATAATTAAACAAGATATGGTGACCAAACGAAAAAGAAGAGTTTCATAAGATTTGATATAAATTTGTCTTGGAATCTTAAAAGTTGTTTTAATTTGCTTATTTGTTTTGTTTATCATTCGGATTGGATCAATGTGTTATGTGAATCAATAAATAAAGAACACATATTTAATTAAAATATAATTAAATATTATATAATTATGTCGTTAATAAAAGGATAATTTTAAGCCAAAAAAATAATGTCAGGGCACAAGAAGGAGGACATTTTTTTATCTCAAGAAGTGGAGGGACATTTTGATCCTCTTCCATTACGAATTTAATTATTTTTAGTGGTATCATACTATGTAGATTTAAACATCAAAAAGTCTAGCTCAACTCAAGCTTAATTATACTTTAACAAATTTGATTAAAGTGGATCAAATTCTATTTGACTCAACATCATAAGAAATTTGATTAAGTTGGATTAGATTTAGCTTACTCAATTGAACGTTAAAACCTAAATAACTTATAAAATTTTCATACGTCAAAATTAGTGCTCCTCGGGTTAAAATATCATTGTCCTAAAAAAAGAGTAAAATCAAAGCAAAGGCTCAAAATGGTCCCCTTTTTCCTTCTCTCTTAACCTCCGGATATATCACCCCACCTCTATTAGATACATTACATCTTTGTGTTATATACAATGAATTTGATACAAATGTTATTGTTGTTACATAACCCCAATTGTTTCAGACCTAAATCAGTATGAATCTGATTTATAGTTATGTATTTGATACATAACTATGTATCTGATACATAACGCATGTATCATTTGCCATGTATCGGGCGACAGAGCAATGTATTCGCAAGTTCTGAAAAATCTGAGATTATTATAATTTGAGAAACTTTCGGAATAGAATGTAATTAACACCCAAATTGTTTGGATTTTTATACTTTATATCCGTAAGTGAAAATTTTATAAATGACATTTATTAGACTAATATTTTCAAGTTATAGCAATAGAATAAAACTTTCAAATTTTAACAATAAAAAATTTCAGGTTGTAACATTTTATTAAAAAAAAAGTTTTTTCAAGTAATTGTAAAAAATCAGTTTTGAAAAAAATAAAAAGATAAAAAAGGATAAAAAATCGAATTTGAAAAAAAGAAGAAGATAAAAAACGGATATAGGTGTATTAATTAATTTTGAATTCATTGATGATAATTGTTAATTGGCATAAATTTAGGAGATTCAAACAAATTAGAAATATTTATTTTTCTTATTTCACTCAAATCTGTTAACATTAATTAAAAAATCAAATTTTATTCATTTTGTTCAAATGTTTCTCTCTCTTCATTTTTTTTCTAGAATTTGGCGTCACTCACGAGTAGATCCAAATTTTTTTGGTTGAATAATCTTCATTTTGTTGTAATGGACGGCTTCTTATCTATATTAATTAAACATGGTAGTAGATGGCATCCTTCTGGTTAGTATTCTTTACGATTTATTGTTTGTATTTGTATAATACTGAAACGTAAAAAAAAATGAAACTGTAAATGACATTTTTTTATTTTGTTTATGTATACTAGATTTAAGTTGCGATGTTTTTTGTATGAACATTATTTTGTTCATAATACGTAATTATTTTTGTGAAACTGGAGTTAATGTTGGTACGATTGTGTTTGTTATATTTTTTTTGGTTATATTGTATACTGTTTATACCATAGATTTGTGCGATATTGGATTAATATCTGAATGATTTGAGTATAAGTGTATGGAATAATAATAGTATTAGCGTTGTAAAGTTATGAAATTTGTGACAAAATGTATGAAATGTGTTTAATGGTATGAAATGTGTTGTAACATTGTTATGAAACTGATATTTTTTTTAATCAATTTGATAATAATAATGAGATGGATTCGGTATGCAGTTTAAAATTATAATATGAGATACTGTTTTTTTCCTTCTGAAAATATAAATAAAATGTGTAGGTTGGAATGAATTTGGTAGTGTATTTGAAATAATATTGGTATGAATAATTATTCACTATTGTATAAACAATATGAGTAAGAAATATGATAATTTGTATGAAATTTGTATTAGGTTGGTATGAAATTTGAATATAAATACAACACATGTTTTTTTTACTTTTGTGTGATGTAAAACTGACTGTGATTTCGTAATGAAACATGGAAATATCCTGCGCCAAAACAATGATGTCGTCAAGTGGGTCACAACAGGAAGACATGTTCAAATTATCCTGTGCCAAAACAATGATAGTTTATTTGTTTAAACTATACAAAAAAATTATTTTATTTTGTCTTTTAGAGTCATGTTTTGTTTTGATTGTGACAATGTATTCATTGTTTTTCAATAATATTTATTGACAGTGCATATCAAATATATATATATATAATTGATATCAAATGCATTCCAGCTAAGTGTTTAATACATTGTTCATGTTTTATACAAGATTCATTCAGTAATCATACCAATTGCATATCGCTGGAAATCAAATTCATGCCAGTTTAATATATAAGGTACTGTTCATATTAGTGAACATTATATAAGGTAATTATGGTATGCATTTGGTATGCAATTGAATAGCCATTGATATTATTTAATGTAATTTAGCATGAGTATTAATTTTGTATCCAACTGGTGTCCTACTCTAAACAAAATAAAACAAGATGTAATTGATGTCGGTGCAAAATTTAATGATCGTTGTTTTAAATTGTCAGATTCATTTTTTCCAGTATTTATACAGATTGTATACCAACTTCATTGATATTATAAAACAAGATGTAATTGAGGTTGTTATAAAATACAATGATCACTATTTTACATTGGCATAATCATTTCTTGAAGGTATTTATACAGGTTGGATACCAATTTTTTTTTTTTTGTGTGTTAGAATATGAAGTAAAAAAAATCAATCATGTATGAATTTGGATGCCAAAAGTATACAGTTTGGATACCAATTATAAGACAGAGTTAGTTCATGAACTTTAAATTGGTGTTCGTTTTGTTTCAGTTAACAAGACATTGTTAGTTCATGAACTCTAAATGTTGAATTCAATTGGGATGCAGCTTGTGTATAACTGTTATTCCGAAAATTATTATACTCAATGTGTAATTTATCTTTTGAATAGGGGGTATCCAATTGATTTGCAGTCTGTATATAACTAGTATCCTGAAATTATAATAGTCAATCTGTAATTAATATGTTGTTGGTATCTGACCTAAAGAAAACAATGGATATTATATATCATCAAATATTTAAAACTGTATCAAACACAAAAATATCGTCCAAAAATTAAAAAAAAACTTGGAATTCTAAAAAGTCTAAGTTGCAATCAACTATCTCAAATTAGATCTCTGTGGTCTTGGTGTAGGATTATTGCTGGTATCCGGAGCATGTTCTTTTGCTATGCAAGGTCCACCAAATTTGATAGCAACATTTCCAGTTACTTCACTCCCATTGATCGCGCCATCATCGCTCTTTGTTTTTCCATAATGTCATATGATTGTGGCATATCTTTGACGATGGTACTTTGCATTGATATCAACGGAACGCATATAAAAAACTCTATTACTGATGTATTTAGCAAATAAACATGTGTACAAACCAAAATCACTGAAAAAAAATTAAAAGAAATTTTTTTTTAAGAAATAAATTGAGTTAACTTTTCATTCCACATATTATTCATGTTTCATTCCACATTCACATACATAAATTTTAGTAATATATTATACCAGATTTGAAAAAAAAATCACACCAATATTATTGAAACGTCATACCAGTTCATGTGCACTGTGGCATTTAACAAACTACTTTCATAAATTTATCCAACTACAATCAAAATAATTTTCAAAACAACATTTAATATCAATTTATACCAATTTCATACCAATGTTAAAAATTGAAATACATTAGTGGAGAAATTGAAAAATAAACCTTCATATTAGGAAAAATATCAATAATTCATAGCAATATTAGTCATAATTCATACAAAAAAGAGTTATTTAACAAACTGCACTAAAATCACCTAATTGGGCTACTAATATCAAACAAATTTCATACCAATGTCAAAACACATTTCATACCAGTTGCATACCAATATTAAATCCCATTTCATACCATATTCATAAATCATATATTAAAGTCAGATTCATATCAATATTATTCACATTTCGTACAAGTTTCACACCAAAACAAGTTTCGTACCAACAATAAGCATAATATAATATTTTTAACAAAAAAAATCACTAATTTGAAAATAAATTAAATATAATACTTATCCTAACCATTTTTTTTTTTTTTGCCTTTTTTGGATATTGGGATTTCTGAGTCCTCCTTTGTTGTTGCTCTTCTTCTTGATGGTTTTGAAGACAGATCAATTTCGACATTTGTTATTTTTTTTCTTTTTTATCCCACTTACGAAATCCGAATCCGAATCAAAATGTGGCAAGTTTATTAACTGCTTTCTCCACATTCTTTGTGTGTAGATCTCCTCCCATCATTGAATCATATACATGTGGAAGAATTTGCTGATTTTCTTTTTGAACGAAGAAGACGAACGTTGAATATGGTGAGAAAGAAAAAATTAGTTCTCTGTAAAAGAAGAACGTGGGGGTGGGGGGTTTGCGTATGGGTAAAAGAGGAAGGTGTGGGTGTGGATGGGGGGTTGCCGTGTGAAAACTGAAAAAAAAAATCCCTAAAAATGGTGTAAGAGATAATGACAATGTAAAAAAGGAAGATAAATCAATGTAAATTCGACGTGTAACTGTAAAAAAGTAGCATGAATCAATGTAAATTCCTATAATTGTGTAAGAGATAATTATGATGTATTCTTTATTTAAATAATCTAATAATATAAAAATATTAATTATTTAATAAAGTAAAATTTAATTGATTTATAAACAAATAGTGATATGTTATAACCTGTAATTAAACTGTATAAGCAAGAATTTTTTAAAAATAGATTTAAAATCCATAATATTATCTATTAAATGTGTATGTGGAGTAAGTTTTCCTATCCATACACTTAAACTAGAATCTAATTTTCAGAAATGCTCAAAATAATTGCTACTTATCTTTTAGACTTGGCCCAAATGGTAAATTTTTTTCTATTTAGCCATAAGTTTTGAAGTTATAATTTTTGAAATTTAAAATTATATTTGGACATATATTAAAATTAAAAATAATTAAATTTTGTGAATAGAAGTACCAAAAACTATTAAACTTAAAATTATTTGAAGATCAGATTTATAAAATCTAATAAGAATTTTATAGTCAAACAATATTTTAAAAAATAATATAAAAAAAAATCAGCATAGACTTTGGCCCACAATAGTCCTACAAATTGCAAGTCCATAAAGAGAAAGCAGGTGTAGGAAGAGTAAAAAAGAAAAGGGTGTAGGAGATTTTGCTAATCAGCTAAAAAATAAATAAATAAAGATCTATAGCAGTGTAGCAAAACATCATCTTTCTCTTTCAGTCTTCATCTTGTGGCACCACTCTTAAGGGTTTCTTTTTCTTTTCTTTTTTTCTTTTTTATTTTTTTCTTCCTTCATTTTTCCTTTCTTGAAAATCATCTTTTTTTTTTTTTTTCTTTTCTTAATATAATCTGAGTTTTATATCTCCTGTATATTTACATTCAATTAAATTCATAGAAGATGATGCAACAGAGGCTGAAGCAGCAACAAGCATTGATGCAGCAATCCCTTTATCATCCTGCTCTTCTTGCACCCCCACAGGTTCCTTTTTTTCTTTATTGGGTTTTGACTTGTTATTATGCCTTTTTGGATTTTACCCAAGTTCAAGTTTTGATAAAGCTGGAATCTTTTTGTATTTTTTCATCTCTTGATTGTGGTTTTCTTGAAAATTGAAATTTTGGGTCTTTGTTCTTTTTTGTTTTTAATTTGGATACCCATTTGAAAAATTTAAGCTTTATGTTAAAAATAAAAAAAATGTATACGCGTTAATGATTAGAACATGGTGAAGTCTGTGGTTGAGTTTGTAGAGTTGTGATTGGAAAGATGGTGCCTTTTTGAGAGGCAACTAGTTGAAATTACTGGACTTGAGTTTAGCTAGTATTAAAAATTAAAAAGTTATAATAATGGTGTTTGGTTTTTGAACTGTTTTAGCCTTTATTTAGTTTGTCTGCTTAGCACTCCTATATAGATAGAAAGTATTGAGAGTAAGGAATGAGCAAATCTTGGTGTCTTCTCTGTTTAGGCATGGTGATATGGTTGTTTTTTTTTGTAAAATTCCAAGTTATTGAATTAAGGTTTCATAACTTTGGGTAAGGGAGAGATGAAGGGGCTGTGGAATTGGGGTCATGGCCTCCACAATCCTCCATTCATTCACATTTGTACCTTCTATGGGAATCAAAAGTTTTTGTGAATTGGGTAGTGGCTGCGGTTCCCTTGTCATAAAAAAAAGTAGTCATGAATTTTCACAATGCCATGGTATACTCCTATATTGATTTGACCTAGTGTCTATACAACTTTATTACATGGGATTAAGGAAAACTTAGGATCCTTTTTCTTTTATTTTTTTATTGACCTTTTGTAGTATTTGTTTACAGATAGAGCCTATCTTGAGTGGAAATTTGCCTCCTGGATTTGATTCAAGTACTTGCCGCAGTGTGTGAGTGCCTCATGGCCATTCTTTTTATTCGAAAATCAGTTTTCTTTTTATTTTTCCTTTTTCCTTTTAAGTTGTTGCCTTTTGCTTGAAAAGTGATACTCCCTCCGTTTCTCTATTGTATCTTGGTACAAAAGCTCATGTAATGTATACTTTTATATGCTTTCTTATTACTTGTTCGCTGCATGTTTAGCTGCATGAAACTGTGCTTGATCAAACATGCTTGTCTATATATTTAAAGAGAGCATGATGTTCTGAATTAATCTTTGATAACCCTTCTGGCTTTTAATGTTATCCGAACTAGGTACGTTGGAAACATCCACCCCCAAGTAACGGAACCACTTCTTCAAGAGGTCTTCTCAAGTACTGGCCCCCTTGAGGGATGCAAGCTCATAAAAAAAGAGAAGGTCTGATTTCATTATTGTGGTTCATGTTTAACATTTTCTTACCAGACAAGTCTTGAGAGTTAATTGAAACATGCCTATCTGAAGATGATTGATTTATGTCATAGTTCTAATTAGTGTAACATGTTAACACTTTAATGACTATGGAGTGTAGGCACCTTGGAGCAAGTGAAGAATGTAAATTAAAATCATGAATTTCTCTTGAGTTTTGTTTTAGGGAGAAGCTTTTCGGGTGAAGCTGGTTATGCTAATGATTCTGGCTCTGTGCTTTCAGATGTGTTTGTTAGGCCATATGCATATCTCGAGGGTGAGGGCTTATTGCCTCTTGCCCAATGGAGGGTGCTATTAATTTATGAGATGTATGCCTTAGTAGTTGAGATGCGACTTTGGCTGAATTTCATCAATGCATTCACCTCACTGGTGCTTGTTTGGACTTTTGGAGGGAGAGAGAGAGAGAGAGAGAAGTGGCAAGCTAGCATGTTTAGTTTTAACTCATTTAGGGTTATGGATAGTTGTGGTTGAAGTGGTTTCTCTTTGTGATTTTTCAAATAGGCAATATTTCTCTCACTCCGACAATCCATTAACTATTGAAAAGAAACAAAAAAAAAGTCGCAATTTTCTATTTCCAATTTCTTCGCTGTTCAGTCATTGCCCAACTTTTGTTGTTTCCTCCTTTAGTTTTCTTTTTCAACCTTATGCATATACTTGTTTGAAATGAATTGTGATAACCTCCTTGAAAGACATTTGCTTTACTTCTCGAGGTATCACTCTCACCTTGGAACACCATGGCTTCACCTTTAGCCTTAGAAACATTGGCCTTGTTAGTTCTTCAACTCATGAATCAGTCTTCATGAATTTAGAGTGTAGGCATTGTCTGTTTGCTTTAAGTATTTATAGCATTGGTGCCAGTCAAAACTGTGAATCTTCAAAATCGATGAATCACCATTGGGCTTTTGTAGATTGAAGTATAACAAGGTTGTAATGGTGATTCCCACGTAAGTTCTTAACTTTTAACTTGTGAAAACCTTGCAGACTTTGGAGTTTATTGTGGTTGCGACATTGCAGCAATTTAATGTGATGAGGATCTATTCATGATTAACATTTAAGCTTTTAAAGCAAAAGCATTTCACATTAAAACTAATCATGCACAATGATAGTCTTCACCTTCTGTCACTCCATGATTTCTACAAGTTGGGCTATACTTGTAGAACCTGAGAAAGGGTCGGGAAAGAGGGGTTGGTGTCTACCAAATGTTTGAATTCTTCATCGTCTTGTATAGTGCAATAATGATGTTAGTTCCATAAAATATTTTCTGTCTTCACAGTTATAGTCCTGAAATCCTTGATACTTCCTAGATTGATGTTTATGTGTGAGTCTGCCGTTCATCTCAAGTCACATAACTTGTTTGAAATTTCTTGATACGAGACTAATATAGGGTGATTCCTTGCAATGCAGTCATCGTATGGATTTGTCGACTACTTTGATCGCCGATCAGCGACCCTTGCTATTGTGACTCTTAATGGAAGAAATTTGTAAGTGGATTTTCTTGCAATATTCTGGCTTAAGGGTTCAGCATTTACACTGTGGTAGGTCTTACTTGTAAAATGCAGGTTTGGACAGCCTATAAAAGTTAACTGGGCATATACTAGTGCTCAGAGAGAGGATACCTCAAGTATGTATATCAGATATCTGAATTTTCTATCTTCTTGTTAGTTTTGCACTTAGTTGAAAACTCAATACCGTCTTCTCTGGGTTACAGGTCACTTTAACATTTTTGTGGGTGATCTCAGTCCAGAGGTTACAGATGCCACATTGTATGCATGCTTTTCAGTCTACCCTAGCTGCTCGTAAGCTCTATCATTTGTAGTCCTGCAAACCCTGACATTCATTTTCAAAAATATATTGTACTCTCAGATATGACTTTCAAGTTTTTCCTTGCAGAGATGCAAAGGTTATGTGGGATCAAAAATCAGGCCGTTCAAGGGGATTTGGATTCGTTTCCTTCCGTAGTCAGCAGGTTCTAAGATGGCTTTGATCAACCCTCTGATATTAAGCTTCTTCTCGTGTGCATTCCACCCAAAATAGGAAAAGAAGAAAACTAGTAGTGCCTACCTTGTGCTTTTCTATGAACCATGCCAACCTTTTTTTCTTTTCTTTGGAATGTTTTGTGCAGGAGGCGCAAAGTGCAATAAATGACTTGAATGGTAAGAACAAGCAGTCTATCTTTTTTTTAATACACTCATTCAACATGGTTTTATATACTGTCTTTAAAATTGCATATTGAGAATTTGATTCTTAATAGAGCACTTTACCCACCAGTTTTCTATTGGGGAAAATCTTGGTTGCTTACTGTTTGTGTTCTTGTTCTATTTGGGATTCTATAGCATAGGACAAACTAAGATTATTTTCTTGTTTTCTCGTGTGGGTAGCTCATTGATAGACATTCTGTCACTCTCTATGCTGGTCTTTCACTCGCAGAGCTAAGCAGATCATTGCATCTCCTCCAGTCTTCGTCAATCTAGTTTCATTTGGTTCTCTTGCATGCTATAGTTCAATCTTTTTTTTACTGTTTTTGCGGAGTATACATGTAAAGAATGGCGTGTACCAGCCAATTTATATAATTCTCAATGTTTTAGAAATACAAGATTTAGCATTTCTTTTTCTCCTAGAAATCATTTTCAAATGGATGAGAACTTGGTTTCATGCCACATTGCTGCATCATTTCTTGGTTGTTTTATCTCCTAGATTAGTAGGCTTGATCGAAGATAGGTCTGGTTTTCTATCTCATCTAAATAGAGATCTTTTTGGTTCAAAACAAAAGGTAAGTGGTTAGGAAGCAGACAAATCCGCTGCAACTGGGCAACAAAAGGCGCTGGAGGAATTGATGACAATAAGAGTTCAGATGCGAAAAGTGTTGTTGAGTTGACAAGTGGAACATCAGGTTGGTTTTTGATGAATTTTATAGTTGCTTCTGTTTTCTGCTTGTTGAAACAACACTGGACTTTGAGTTGTAGTAAATCAAGTACCTTTAACAGTCATGTACAATTCTTGCATATTGATCCAAGCACATCCATATTCAGTGTGTTATTGTGTTATATGTGTACATTCTTTTGCCAAAGTGATGTAGACTCTGCAACTGATGTGGAGTGCTTACTAGAACTTTTTAGATGCCTTACTTTTACTGAATTAACCTACATAATGAAGAATCTTGATGCTATTTATGTTATTGTCTAGATGATGGTCATGACAAGGCCAATGAAGATGCTCCAGAAAATAGTCCCCAGTATACAACTGTTTATGTTGGCAACCTTTCTCCTGAAGTGAGTATCAGTAACACCTCATAACTCTGTTTTAGAATTTGTAACTAATTGTTGTGGGGATATGTCTCCACCCTCCTTTAGGTCAGCTCCCCAAGTTTTGATCAAATACCTAGCGACAAACTCCTATGTTCTCTGCAATCATATTTGCACAGACTCTCTTTCGAGCAGACATTATGATTCATGAATAACATGAAACACCTGAAGTGGTTAAATGTAACTGCTGTATCAGAAGTTCCACTGGTGGAGATATACTTCACAAGCTTCTTAAGCTTTAATTTAAATCTACGTTCAAGCAATGGAATTGTAGCCCCACTCCTGGACCTTAGGCATCTGCATGAGTATCAAGTAGCTGTTAGGACGCAAGAGATTTACCTTCCCTGCTTGAATGCCGTAGAGGAATAATATATAGTGGAAGTAGGAAGGAGTTTATTTGCAGTTTATTATTATTGTCTTCAGATATTTTAATTATGTGTGGAGGTTCTCATGTCCATGTGTGTTTCAGGTCACTTTAGTTGACCTCCATCGTCATTTTCATGGTCTTGGAGCTGGTGTTATTGAAGATGTCCGTATTCAACGGGACAAAGGTTTTGGTTTTGTAAGATACAGCACCAATGCTGAAGCTGCTCAAGCTATTCAGTTGGGAAATGCCCAATTCCTCTTTGGTAAACCTATTAAGGTAATGTGTGAAAAATGAGAATTCAGCTGTTTTGACTCTGTGTATACCTCGACTTTCTGTAACACTACCTGGTTTTAATAATCTAAACAAAGTTATTGAACTATAAAGAACATTTTAGAGTTCGCTTTCCTCAGACTTGTGACTTAGCCATTTGTGAGGTCTTCTGGCCTGATTGGAGGCAAATTATGTAGAGTGGGTACTTGAAGTTCTTCGTTATTTCTTTTGCAGTTCACGAAAATGATAGTTCAACAGTTTAGAAGCACCGAAGGGAGGGGGGTTATGTATAAATTTCTAGAGCACCTTGTGTGGTCCTATTCCATAGAAGAATATTCATATTTTATTCGTTGTAGAAAGTGAGTTTGATGATTCTGCAGATGTTGTTTTGCTTTGAAATGTAAAACAACCTAATTTTTGGCATTTGGAGTTGCTGGATGTGTAATATCATTTTCTTAGGGTCGGATGGGCTTGACTGAGGTTACTTGTATTCTAATACTTGGTAGATTTTAGCACCACCTGAGCTGGAAGATAGTTTTTCTATGTGAGAACTCCTTTGTCAGCAGATAAAGGCATAGTGTATGTACAGGTATGTTCAATAGAAAGAGGAAGAGTAACGTAACTCCTGTTAAGGGTAAACTGTTGATAACAGTGTTGGTGATATTAGGTTGAAGACGAAAGTGTAAAATTTAGGAGAAGGATTTGACTTCGTCGTTATGTAATAACTTCATAAAATGCAAAACACGATGTGAAGGGGTAGTTTACAGTCACACTATTGGCCCTTGTTCTTGAGCATGCTAGTGAATTGAAGCAGAGGAGTTGTCTCCAAATGTTTTCATTAGTTGACAATTATTTTCTGAGATTTAAATCTAGTGAAAATGAATCTTCTGCTGTGTTGGTAATTTTGTGTTTTCATTACAGTGCTCATGGGGAAGCAAGCCTACTCTGCCAGGAGCCAGTTCTACCCCTCTTCCTCCTCCAGCTGTGGGACACGTCCCTGGTATTTCAGTGACTGATCTTGTAGCCTATGAGCGGCAGCTTGCTTTGGCTAGGATGGGCGGTTCACAGGCTCTCATGCATTCTCAGGCTCTAATGCATTCCCAAGGTCAGCGAATTGGTGTTGCTAGTCAAGCGATTTATGATGGTGGTTATGGAGGTATTGCTGCTACAACTCAACCACCATTGTACTACTAGTGCACAACAACACTTGCTGCTTCTGCTCTGCCGGCTTTGTTTTATAGGATGCTTTTTCTTTTTCTCGTTAGTTTTTCGTGTCCGAAGCATGTATGAATATGTAGCTTGTATTTTGTCTGGCATCTAATCCTATGGCAGTTCACTGGATGAGCAGCTTCTCTTCTTTTACCCAAGGAGATCTTAGAATGTTTCATGAACTGAAATGTTTTAAAGGATTTCTCGCACTGTGAATCATGCTCTGCATATATGCATTTTTCTTTTTGTTCTTTATTTCCTAGCAATTGTGAAATGAATCTGAGTCGGAAAATGTTCAAAGCACAACCTTCGTCAATTATCTTGATGTCGAAAGGGAAGAGGACAAGGTCTTTGCCTTTAGGGTTTTGTTCAAGTAGTAAAGGTTAGAGGGACTTGTGACCTGGTTTGAATCTCATGTCATGCAAACTAAGCTTGATATTTCAGTGGAGAAGTTTCAAAATTTGTGGTGGGTTTTTAGGGTTGGTCCAGATGGATTTCTCGGTTATCAAGTGTGGATTTTTTGGTCATGAAATAAAAATCTGACTCGGGCATATTTAATGTGTTATGTTTGAACTAAACAATGAACATTAAGGGTGTGACCTAGTGGTTATTGAATTGGTTAAGAACCTTGAGGTCTCTAAGTTCAAAATTCAGTGGAGACAAAAAGCTGACTTGGATACCATAGTCCACAGTCATTAAAAAGGAAAAAAAACAATGAACTTGGTTGGGGAAGATTTGGATTTATTCTTTTTACAAAACTAGTTTTATGTCTTTTTGTTTTAAAGAAATTTTTATTTTTACACAAGACATTTAAAAAGATTATTTTCTTCTATTTAATTTATAAGTGATTGACCATAAGAGATTATTTATATCTTGGGGTGGGGTAGAGCGTGGTCATGTTCATTTCATAAGAAAAAAAAAAAGATTTGTAAGCAAGCCATTTTTTTTTTCATTCCACAGACTAATTTGGTTTTTTATTAATATATCAAAGTAATCATAGTCTTTACAACTAAAATAGAACGTAATAAATTTGAACTAGCTACTACTCCCTCTATCCTTAATTACTTGTCCATATTTTCTTTTTTAGTTATCCCTAATTACTTGTCCATTTTGACAAATCAAGAAAGGACAATTTTATTTTATCTATTATACCCTCAATTAATTACTTTGAAAAATGTAGAACTTTTTGAATATTTTAAGTTTTTAATTCATACACTTCATAATTAATAGGGGTAAAATGATAAACTCACTATGTCAATTATTGTTTTCTTAATAGGTGTGCCAATTTAAAAGTGGACAAGTAATTAGGAACAGAGGGAGTACTAAATAAGACTTGAGCAGAATGGTAAAATGATTTTTCCGTTACTTCAATTTTTCTTTTGTTTTGTGTTGGTTTTATGAAAGATCTTTATTTTAACATATGAAAGATCTGAAAAAGTCATTTTCCTCTATTCAATTGTAAGTGACCAAAAAATCTCATTTTTTCTAAAGAATTTTTTTCAGCTAGATCTTGTTTTTGTGCTTGCGGCTGTTTTGAAACTTAGGCCTTCTACTTCTATTGCTTATGAGTTGCTTCATATTTGGCAGCGGAATCGGATAAAAATACAGTTGAATTTGTACATGAGGTCAAGAGCACACATCTTAATCTAATTTTTTTAGAATTCGTTTATAGCACCTTGAATGATTCTCAATTAAAATAAAACAAATATAATGAAATAACATGATGTAAATAGTAAGAAACATAAATTAGGTTGTCTTAGTACGATTGCAAGTGTGTCCGAGAGCTCAAGCCCTTGCTCTGAGAATCCTTGTGTGAATATGGCAGACAAGAATTCAGAGATTGTGAAAATATAAACAATCCAAACATTCATAAATTCTACACACATATATACAAATTTAAATTATTATTTTAAGAATATTTCACTAATGACAATGCAAATTCATTTAAATAAGGCATAGACATAATACATAAATATGTCTTTGAACTTGTCTTCAAAAAGAATTTATGTCCTCAAACTTTGGGTGTGTGCAAGTAGACATTTAAACTTGTATAAATTAATTGAACAAATAAACATACGCATTCTACATGACAATTTGGATGAGATACACTCGAACTGATTAGCATTATGACATGTAAGACACATGTCAAGCAATATGTAGGAAGTGTGTGTGTCTACTTGTTCAAATTTTATATAAGTTCAAGTGCCTACTTGTGCGAACCCACAGTTGGAAACTATAGATACGAACCATAAACTTAACTTTTTGAAGTGTACCAATCTTATGTGTAAAGACAGGGGCGTAGCTATCCTATCGGAAAATAATACCGTATTTATAAGTTAAATGATATACAAAGTGATTAAATAATAAATTTTGGACACCCTTGACATAATAAGGTGTTGTAGCCCAGTGATTTTAGATGCCTTGAAAAAACCCTAAATGCTCATGTGTTTGAATCTCACCAGCATCATTTTTTTCCCTTTTTTTTTGACACTCTTCGTAAAATTCCTGACTCCTCCACTGTGTAAAGAGATGGTGAAAATGGAGTAGGGGAATAATTGTAGCCTGTAGGAATTCAATAGGTATAAGACTAAATTAAGGTGTTTAAGTGAAATATGCCGACACCTTTAAATGATCGTTGACGACTTAAACCCATACCTATACATGCATGATGCATCCAATATATAAACACATGCCCACGTACAAAGAACTAATATAGAAGTAGAGATGCATTCAATCAAAAGGCAACCCCACTTCAAAGTCTGGACATGTCAATACATACAAAACTATGTGTAACATTTCACATGGGGTAAGACATGAAAAAGATCCAAGAAAACAACAACAAAAAAAAAGATAAAGAGAAAAAGAATGGGTCAACAAACAATGAAAAAGTCTCTAAAAAACAAAAGGAAGAAAAAAAAAAAAGAAACCTTATGCTATATTATTTTCTTATTTTATTTTTCCTCAACCACTACCTTTGGTAACGTACCATGTGATCCCAATAAATTAATATACCAAAACCCACCCACCAATAAATACATTAATTATTACACGTCTTTTTCTTTCTTGTAATTACCAAGTCTTTTTGTTTAGTGGTAGAAGACTTTTTGGTGAAGTGTGAACAACGTGAGAATTATAAAGTCTTGTGTTTCAACTTTATTTCTAGACTAGATGTAAATTAATGCTAATATTATTATTACACCCTACGTTTCATGATAATTAGGGTTGTTTTATGTTTAGGCAGTAGGCACACCTCCTCTCAAGAAAATTAATTATTTGTATAAAGTAAGAAATATTTCTATTATCTTATTCTTATTTTGAAAAAAGAAATATCGTTTTCATTTCAATTTATTTATTTGGTTTTGACTTGACACGAAATTTAAAAAGTAAGAGAATTTAAATCTTATGATCTTAAACTAAAAATAAGTGAAATGTATCAAAATATTTTATCGTATGATTTTAAATATATCATGTAGAAGATTAGAATTGAAGAGTTACCATAAAATAAAAGAAGTATTCTTTTCCAAAATAATTAAAAAGAAAAGTAAAACAAATAAATTAAAACGAGAAATAGTTCTTTAATAATTTTTTAATTATGTAAAACTTTGTTTATTTAAATAAAACTAAAAATTGAAAGAAAGTTTATATCATCTTAATTTGTGAACACTTATTTTGAATTTTTTTAAAAAAGTAAAAATGTTAATTTTAAAATAGAGGAAATAATTTTTTATGTATAAAGATACATGTTCACGCCGACCCAAGGTTAGGAGTAGCAATATTCAAGGCACTAGTGTTTTGTCTGAATAGCCCCTCATCTCCTTGTATACTTAATACCATGTGTTAAAATGGAATATTTTTCCAAGTCGAGTGTTCGATATCTTGTATTGAAATTTCACTAATTTGAATTTGTGCTGGATAAGGCTTTTTATCATTTAAGAATAGTGCTTTCTATCAAGAAGTTTTTCATACCAGCCATGATTCAAATTCAAGACCTCTAATTTAAAAATGAATAATCTCAATCACTGTTATCAGATTCACGAGGTGCCAGAATGAATTACTTCTTCCCACTATATCTTTTTACCTATCTATGATGATATTTAGGTCCCACCTATAAATAAATTTGTTAACATCAATCATAAAAAATATAGGCCGAATACCTAAAAGTTTTCTAATATTGGTAGGAACATTAGTTAGACATTTACTTATTTATAGGTTTAGTTATCTCTATGTTTTTGACTATTTGATGGAGTATTTCTTTATTCGTGTTAAACCATCTCATTCCACGGAAGTGATATGTCCGTATTCATTGCGTCTAACTTTTTTATTCACGTGATATTTCTTAAAATAAATATATTCTATATGTTATATAATGTAGTTTGACAAAACATCAAAGTTAAAGAAATAAAATGTTTTATTGTATTCTTTATTGAATAAAATTTGAATTTGTATCTTTTTTTTTTAATGAATTGTATTTTAAATTGTTGAGATTAAGATTTTATTTTTATACGAATAATTTGAACAAAAATAGTGGGAGAGAAACAATTGAAAAAATGAGTTAAAATATTAATTTCATGGAGGTATGAATTTCGCTAATATAAATCTAAGTTGGTTGTATAAAAAAATGAATATAAACCAATTACTAAACTTGATGTTTTTGAATACTAGCAAACTGTCACGACCCAGACCATCATGATTGACACCTACACTAACCCTCCGGTGGGAGAACCACTACTACAATCCAAACCAAGCAACTAACCCAAAACTAAGGCATTTAAGTTACAGAAGCAAGTTAAATGCTAAGGAAATAAATAGGGAGTTCCCATAAACTCCAACAAAAGTCTAACAAGAATTAAACAATGCGGACGAAATAACCTAGAACTTGAAAGTCAATGTACCAAAACATCTAACAATGAACCAAGTCTAAACAAGAAGGGACACAACTCCAACTAATGTACTAATAACTAATAGAAATGTCTAAGTCCGGAATGTGGACATAGATGAAAGAAGAACTCACGGCAGCCCGGAAGAATTGCTTCACCCTTGAATTCGAACGACGATCACTGATTTCCTAAGCGAGGTCTGTCAGTAGCTGCTTGAAGATGTCCTGTACTCAACAAAAATAAGAACAACTGAAGTATTAGTACACAACCACAGTGTACTGGTAGGATCACACGACTGTCCCACTAAGTGCACCATACATAAGTCATCACAACAATATAATCACATGCATATAACGAACATATACACTATCATTAACATATACGAACAATGAACAACTTCACATTTCTCAAGATACACAATTATATCAAATCATTGGTCCTCTCATGGAACCCAAACCCAAACAATTAGCATACCGGAACGTGGCACTCGATCCAATAATTATGCCGGAACGTGGCAACCGATCCCATAGTTATGTTGGAACATGGCAATTGATCCAAATTAGTTATGCCGGAACGTGGCAACCGATCAATCACAATCACAAGTATATCCTCAAGATCATACAATTAAGTCATGATTTCATGGTAACCATCATTCATCTATCTCATTTACAACAAGTGTGATCAATAATGCAACATTCATATACATACATGTATCATAATGAAGCAAGAACCAACATACATCACACAATCATAGAATCACAACCACCACCTACCTCGAAACAAGCTTGAAACCCTAAGAAACTTGATCCTTCCCTTTCCAGATTCGTTTCGCTTGTTCTTGGTCTACAAACAATCAATATAATACAGAAATCAATAAACAATTACTAATTACCCGAATTACTAATAATTTTATGAACCCTAGATCAAACCCATGATCCCAATTATCCAAATTAAGGTTGTTTCCACCATAGAATCTATAACAAAACCCTCCCCCATCAATATTTACCTATTCTATTATGTTTTACGGATAAAAAAATGGAGTCGGGGAGTGAAAAACTTACCTTTAGTCTCAAGAATGGTGAAAAATGAGTAGGAGTCGCCTGGGGTTCTTTCCTTAGCTCTAAAAATCAAAAAGTGCCAAATAAAGTCGTTTAAGGGTTTATTTACGACTTTAAGTCGCGTCTGGTCTGCCACAGCGGCCACCACCCCGCTACAGCAGCTTGACCAAAGTGACCAAAATCCCCGCCAAGGCGGGTTGCACGAAACAGAGAGCTATTTAAAGATTTCCAAAATCCCCATTTCACAACACACCTCTAACCAATGACGCTCAGAAAATACCCTTGACGTTAAGATTGATTCCGGGAGTTTTACTCGCCCGAATTCAATTTCATAAAGTCGTACGGGTTCTTTAACGAGTTATCTAACTACTCATGTAATCAAACCATAAATAATTCACTCGATTGTTACCAGATTTCCCTACACCTTAAAGACTCCGATTTCGTCAAAATCTGGACTATGTTGGAAAAATACAAATACTACGAAAAAGTTTTTCGGTCCCAAATTTTTCTCCGTTGGCTTTTCTATAACGATGGGAGCAGGTCGTTACAATAGATACCAATTTACCCATCACTCCCGAGTGACAAAACTTAGGAAAATAGGCTAAGAAAAGAATGAAGTAGTACCTGAATTGACGAACGATTGGGGATACTTGTCTCACATGTCCCTCTCGATTTCCCAAGTAGCTTCCTCAACTGGACGATACTTCCATTGAACTTTCACGGACTTTATATCCTTGGTCCTCAACTTGCGCACATCACGATAAAGAATTGCAACCGATTCCTCATCATATTGGAGGTCTTTGTCTAACACAATTGAGTCCCATTTGATGATATAATCCCTGTCACCATGATATATCTTCAACATGGATACATGAAATATCGGATGAACTCCCGATAAATTAGGAGGTAAAGCCAATCTGTACGCTACCGGTCCCAGACATTCAAGAATCTCAAATAGACCAATGTATCGCAGACTTAGCTTACCTTTCTTACCAAATCTCATCACCCCTTTCATGGGTGATACCTTAAGAAGAAAATTCTCACCAGTTTGAAACGCCATGTCTCTAGCCTTATGATTCACATACTTCTTTTGCCTACTCTGGGCTACTAAAAGCTTAGCTTGAATGCTCCTCACCTTATCTTGAGCATACCATCCGCATCAAGAGTGGTCTCTTGTGCCTTACCAATTACAATCTTTTTTCTAAGCTTCTCCAAATTCTCATCCTCAAATTGTTTGGCCTTGATCTCATCAATGAATGTGGCCCTCACTTCAATGCTAGCTAACACCCCGTCTCTTTTTGAGATGCTTAACTGCATGAACTTAGACTCTAAGGTCTGAATTTAGTTAGCCAAAGGTTGCTTGGTTCCATTCAAGCAAGCTAGACTACCCATACTCACTGCTTTTCGACTCAAAATGTCTGCCACCACATTAGCCTTGCCCAGATGGTATTGAATGATCACATCATAATCCTTAAGTAACTACATCCACTTTCGCTATTTCAAATTCAGATCCTTTTGAGTGAACATATGCTGCAAACTACGACGATCAATAAACATTTCACACTTAACACCATAGAGATAATGCTGCCATATCTTAAGAGCAAACACTACCGTTGCCAACTCTAAATCATGTGTTGGATAATTTCTCTCATGCACCTTCAATTGATGCGAGGCATAAGCTATAACATTTTTATCCTGCATCAACACAACACCCAAACCAGAATGTGAAGCATCACAATAAATAATAAAATCTTTGCCTTCCACCGGTAACGCTAGAATAGGTGCGGTGGTCAAGAGAGTTTTGAGCTTTTGGAAGCTCTCCTCACATTTTTCAGTCCATTCAAATGGTATCTCCTTTTTGGTCAAATTAGTCAAGTGAGTGGCAATAGAAGCAAAGTTCTTCACAAATCGACGATAATAGCTAGCGAGCCCTACAAAACTCCTAACTTCCGTCACAGAGCTAGGCCTAACCCAATTCTTAACCGCCTCAATCTTTTGAGGATCTACCATTACCCATTCTTTTGAAACTACATGACCTAAAAATGCAACCAATTTTAACCAAAATTCACACTTAGAAAATTTAGCATATAGATTTTGCTTCCTAAGAACACCCAAAACACTATGAAGATGGTCGGCATGCTCTTTCTCACTTTTCGAATAGACCAAAATATTATCAATAAACACTATAACAAACGAATCAAGAAACGGTTTGAACACCTCATTCATCAAACTCATGAAAGTTGCAGGCGCATTGGTCAAACCAAACGACATAACCAAAAACTCATAGTGCCCATAGCGACTTCTAAACGCCATCTTGGGCACATCCTTAGGCCTAATTTTCAATTGATGGTAACCGTATCTTTGATCAATCTTAGAGAAAACTGATGCACCTTGCAATTGGTCAAAAAAATCATCTATTCGAGGCAAGTGATACTTATTTCGAATAGTGACCCTATTCAATTGTCGATAATCTATACACATTCTCATACTACCATCCTTTTTCTTAACAAACAAAACTAGAGCACCCCATGGGGAAGCAGTAGGACGAATAAATTCCTTATCAAGAAGCTCTTGGATTTGAGCCTTAAGCTCTCTAAATTCTCCGGAGCCATGCGATATGGAGGGATAGAAATGGGACGCGTACCAGGCTTTAAATCAATGCAAAAATTTATATCTCTATCCGGAGGCATATCAGACAAATCATTAGGAAACACTTCTATAAATTTCGACACCACAAGAATAGACTCAATGGATTGAGCCTCAATCTCAATATCCCTAATATGAGCCAAATAAGCCAAATAACCTTGCCCTATCAATTTCTTTGCCCGAATGAAGGATATGATCTTAGTTCACTTAGGCTTGTACACCCTTTCCCACTCTAATTTTTCCCTTTCTGAAATTTCTAGAGTTACAAACTTAGTATTATAATTAAGTACGACATAATAAGGGGACAACCAAGTCATGTCTAAGATTATGTCGAAGTCAGTCATATCCAAAATCACCAAATCAATCCAAGTTTGAAAAGCCATAAACAAAATAGGACAAACACGCTAGACATAGGTGACTATGATTGACTCTCTAACTGGGGTAGAAACATGGATAGGGGCATCAAGTATATCACAAATCATATCAAACTCTAAGGCAAATCGCGCAGATACATAAGAATAAGTAGAACCCGAATCAAATAACACATTAGTCATCCAGTCACAGACAAGAATAGTGCATGTGATCACCGCGTTAGACGCCTCTGTCTCATTCTTGCCCGAAAAGGCATAACACTGATCCCTATCATCTTGATGAATCACTTCCCTGCCTGGTTGCATATTACCTCTGGATGCATTACCATTTCTTCTACCTCCACGACTTGGCTTACCTCCTTGCCCACCTTGTGGATGCCCCTGACCATTATTACCATTTCCCGCGGGTACCACTGCTCTAGTCTGGTGCTGCGCGGACTCAAACACACGTGGGTGGGGACAATCTCTCCTCATATGCCCAGGTTCTCCACAGTTGTAACAAGTACGATCAAAAGATGGTCTGTGGCTTGTCGAAGGCACGACTCCCGGGTTATCTTGAAAATTATGATATGGAGTTTCTGAGTAACTACCTTTAGAGGCGGGCATAGCAGACTGAATTGGTTTGGCTGCAAGCGTTGGCCTTCCGGACCCCTTGGAATAAGAACCTTGAAAGCTACTCGAGTTCTTGGCCCCTTTTGCCCATGCCTTAGCTTGACCATCTCGCCTCACCCCCTCCACTTTCTTAACATAGTCTGTTACCTCATTAAAGCTCTTCCCTGCAAAAGTCATATGAACAGATAATACTTGTAACTCAGAATTTAATCCCCTAATAAATAACCGAATTCTCTCTTCCTCAATAGTCACCAATTGAGTAGCATATCTGGACAAAGCATGGAACTTGGCCTCATAAGTGGCCACAGATATACCACTTTGTTCCAAAGACATAAGTTTATCTTTCTTATGATCCCTCAAAGTCCTAGGCACATACTTTTCTAAAAACAGAGCATGGAATTGGGTCTACGTAAGTGGAGGTAAAGTTGAAGATCTACATTCCATATAAGCTCTTCACCACTGCTTAGCCTCACCTTGAAGTTGAAAGGACAAACTAAACTCCATGCTAATGGACAATTCCCAACTTATGAAGCCTTTCATAGCAATCTAAGATAAACTCATAAGCATCCTCATTTTCAGAACCAAGAAACACATGAGGCTTTATCTTTAGAAACTTAGTCAATATTTCATGCTCATTACCAGTCATAATAGAACCCAACAAAGGACGGAAGAAAGCATAATTACCTCCACTCTCACCCTCCTTGGGCGTAGTGCTAGCAACATGAGGATTAGTAAGAGCTTGAGTAGAAGGAAGCACTCCAGGACCAACCAACCCTTTCAAGAATGACCTGATTTGTCGAGCTAACACTGGGTCTATGGGGGAACATCTGTAGTCTCAGCTTGCACCTCTTCCTCTTGTCCCACATCCTCAATATTCTCAACATCAACATTTTCCTCTTCAATCTCTTCATGATGCGCACGAGGGTTCTCATTCACATGAGCATTCTCAACAGGAGCTTTATTCCCAACTGGCTCTACTCTTTTACGGCCTCTACCCCTACCTCTTCCTCTACCCCTACCTCGACCGCTAGCTCTCGCTGTAGATTCCTCACCTGGAGCATTGACGGGAGATACGGGCCTAACACCGTTGAATCTAGTGTTAACCAATCTATGGACAGAAGAGTGAAGGTGGTTAAATAGCAATTTGAATCGCCAGATACCAATTGGAATCAAGTCATAGCATGAAAAGAGACAAGAGAAAATAGAAAGATTTCCTAAAGTCTGATAGCCTCTCGAAGAAAAAGTAAAGACGTCCCCGTTCCGTTCCTCGAGACTCTACTAGACTCATTTTGGTATTATAACGACATGTTCCTGTCGTTATAGAAATGCCAACGGGGGAAATTTAGGGACGAAAAACCTTTTCGTAGTATTTGGATTTTCCCAATCTAGTCTAAATTTGGACGAAATCAGAGTCCTTGAGGTGTAGGGAAATCTGGTAACAATCGGGTGAATCATTTGTGATTTTGATTGCATGAGTAGTTAGATAACTCGTTAAGAAATCCGTACGACTATACGAAATTGAATTTAGGTGAGTAGAACTCCCGGAATCAATCTTAGCATGAAGGGTATTTTCTGAGCATCGTGGGTTAAATGTGTGTTGTGAAATGGGGATTTTAGAATTTTTTAAATAGCTCACTGGTTCATGCAAGCCGCCTTGGCGGGGGGTTTTGTCTGCTCCGGCGGGGCAGCTACAGCGGGATTAAGGTCGCTGTGGCGTTGATGACGTGACTTAAGGTAGTTAATAAACCCCTAAACGACCTTATTATGCACTTTTCGACTTTTAGAGCTAAGGAATGAACCTCAGGCGAGTCCTACTCGTTTTTCACCATTCTTGATGCTAAAGGTAAGCTTTTCACTCCCCGAATCCATTTTTTGATCCGTAGAACGTAATAAAATGGGTGAATATTGATGGGGAAGGTTTTGATCTAGATTCTATGGTGGAAACAACCTTATTTTGGATACTAGGGATCATGGGTTTGATCTAGGGTTCATAGAATTGTTAGTAATTCAGGTAATTAGTGATTGTTTATTGATTCCCGTGTTATTGTGATTGTTTGTAGACCAAGAACAAGCGAAACGAATCCGAAAAGGGAAGGATCAAGTTTCTTAGGATTTCAAGCTGATTTCAAGGTAGATGATGGTTGTGATTTTATGATTGTGTGATGTATGCTTGTTCTTGCTTTATTATGATACTTGTATATAAATGAATGTTGCAATGTTGATCACAGTTGTTGTAAATGAGATAGATGAATGATAATTGTCATGAAATCATGACTTAAATGTATGATCTTGATGATATACTTGTGGTTGTGATTGTGGTGTGTTGAATGGATCGGTTGTCACGTTCCGACATAACTAACTTGAATCGATTGTGTCATGACCCTAGCCTACACCCCGGAAGCGAGACGACATATAAGACTCTGAAAAGTCTCATACAAGCCTCATAGCATTCATAACATTCAATATAAGGAAAAATGGTACGGAATCAAAACTTTCTTTAAAACCATACAATCAAAACTTCATTTAAAACATTTGAAAGTAGCGGAAGTCTATTGTCTCACATGGCCATCTAAACAACGTCTTGAAAACTAAAGTAGGGTCACGACCCTTTACAACTTTACAATCGAAAAGCTTAACAAAGTATATTACATGAAAGAAAGGAAACATCTAAAAAATTTTCCTCAATCTATGAGGACATACCACTTAGTCTTGGAGAATCTCAAATCCAAGCTTCAACAAGAGAGAATCACTCAATTGTCGGAACCTACACTTGTAGTAAACATTAAGAAATATGGGTTAGCACAATTAAATGCTAAGTATGTAGCCATACAAATATATGCTTAAAACAAACATTTTATTTGAAAGTCATGATATATGCCATTTTGAGAAAACTTCATGAACATAAGCATAAGAGGCATAATATTCAGCCATAACCAACATACAAGTCATTTAACCACATTAGAACATAATCATCATATAAACCATTACCTTCACATTAAGCCTTCACCTCAAGTAACCCTCAAGCTATACTTTGTGCAATGTATGAATAGCATCCCATACCACCATCTACACTAAAGTACCACCTTAAGATCACCAAAAGTGAACTTACCATTCAACCTTTCCATCCTTACACAGTACTCATACATAAGAGACATAAACATTACATAAGTTATATCAACACATAAATACCATCACCTAGGGCAACTCTAAGTCATAATTGTGCAATGAATAAGTAACATCCCATACTACTACTCATACTAAGTACTCCTTGAAGCCACCATAGACAAGGCACATTCATATTCATTAAGTCATGACAGGGAAGTAACTCATAATACAATCCAAGTATAGCATGCATCATTACATTAAATACATAAGTCAACATTCCCCATTAACTTCATCAAGAAAACCTTCATTCATTAGACATTAAGCCAACATTCTCATTAACATCATCATAAGAGCATATTCATTACACTTAACATTATAAAGAAATACACCACAACCTCTCTCAAAGCCTACTTGTGCAATGCATAGATGACATCCCATACTACCACCCACATTAAGTAGTGCATTCTTGAAAAGCCATAGTTCATTAACATTCTTTGTGGGGGTAAGCCTTAGCCGACATAGACCATTAGAGATAAATCATGGAATCCCGGTGTCACCCTCACCGGATAAGAGATTCCTACTTGCCTAAGGTATGACCATTGTTTTTAGCTTAGGTGGATCCACTAGCTATAAACCTATGTGGGCACATAGTTATGGAATATGGAGATTGCTACTAGATACCCCACCTCAACTCACGTATAGGCATCTATTTCAAGAGATTGTTACTAGATACCCCACCTCAACTCACGTATGAGTATCCATCTCAATCAATATCCACTCGGTGCTTAGCATTATTTTCCACGGAGTATTTGACATTCATTACTATGGGATAAGAGATTGCTACTAGATACCCCGCCTCAACTCACGCATGAGTATCGATCTCAAACCCATCATTCATTCATTAGATAGCTCATAGATTCAAAGATGAAAATAACCTTTCAACTAAGAGTCCCATATTGTGAGAAAGTCCTCTCACAACATGTCATTATCATTCATTAGAGTACCATTGAGAATAGCCTTTCAATCAACCCATCATCATTAACATAATCATAGAAACTTCATTCGTTAGTAATTCATGATTGTGTGTATGTGAGAATCACCTTTCACATATAGTCTCATCATTCATAGGTGTTAACTGAGAAATAACATTCAATCATAACATAATTACATTCTAAACATGACCATAACACTTTCATTGAGATCAGACACACATACTTCACATCACAATCATACATAATTCTTCATGAAATTGCCCCTTAGGGCTATGAACCAACATCAACCCATAAATCTAAGATACTACAATATATAAGGAAATTGACATAATTCAATCACTTAATTCAATATAAACATCAACAATTCAACATACTTGCATAATCAATCCATTCCCAATCACAAATCACAATATAGGGATTTGGGGGAAAACATGGGTTCTAGGAAGAAATAATCTTAATTAATCTTTAAATACATAATTCATTCATAATTCAATGCAATAATTCCTTTGAAAATCGTTTGGAATCGAACCCATGCCAAGATCGAAAACTAGGGTTTTGGGGAAAACATTGGAGATTTGATATCAACTTTGAAATTGGATCCTTGAAAGAAACTAAGTCAAGGATGAAGACTATCATACCTTTTATGGAAGAATTCCACAAAAATTCCTTGAAAAACTTGAAGTATTGACCTTGGAATCTTGAAGTTTTCACCTCCAATGGAGGTTTCTAGAGAGAAAACTTTTGAGAGGAGAGGTTTTCTAACTTTGGGGTGTTTTGAATTAATGAATTCTAAAATAGAGTTTAATAGTTTAAATAACTAATTAAAACCGTCCCCCAACTAAACTAGACTTAATAGCAATTTACCAAACCACCCCTACCAAAACCGCACCAAACCAGTAAAATAGGTGTGATCCACGGACCACCATCCACAGACTATAGATGGGTCCACAAACCATGGATGGTTCCACGGACCGTCATGCATGGGTGTGGTTCATGGCTGGGGCTTGCATATAGAGGGCTTCACATACGGAGGCCATCCACGGGGCGTGGATCCCTTTCGTAGGTCATTCTCATTTTGGCAACTTTTCTCTTTTGGGGCAGCCTTGGGGTTAGGCTAAGGGTCCTCCTCACGGACTCCTAGGGTGGTCCTTGGGGAGTCGTACCTTGACGTTTAACCCCTAAACCCCTTAACCATTGCCCAGGACAACATTTTACACCATCAAACCTCACAACAACTCAAATACAAACACGTCGGGCTCTAGTTTCACCTATTCATTTTACGGGTCATTAAAGGTTGCCATGTTCTGGCATAACTATGGGATCAATTGCCACGTTCCGGCATAATTATGGGATCGAATACCACGTTCTGGTATGCTAACTGTTTGAGTTTGGGTCCCATGAGAGGACCAATGATTTGATATAAAATGTGAAGTTGTTCGTAAATGTTGATAATATTGTATATGTCGATATATATATGCATGTGATTATATTGTTGTCTTGACTTGCTTATGTTGCACTTAGTGGGATAGCCGCGTGATCATACTAGTACACTGTGGCTGTGTACTAATATTGTACTTGCTCTTATTTTTGTTGAGTACAGGGCATCTTCCGGTGGCTATTGACAGAACTCGCTTAGGATATCAGTGATCGTTCGAATTCAAGGGTGAGCTAATTTTTTCGGGCTGCCATGGGTTCTCTTTCGTCTATGTCCACCATTTTCAAACTTAGACTATGTTCTAGTTAGTTGATTAGTTCATTAAATTGGGGTTGCATCCCTTCTTATTTAGACTTGTTAAACTTTAGATGTTTTGGTACATTGACTTTCAAGTTCTAGGTTATTTCTTCCACATTGTTTAGTTCATTGTTAGACTTTTATTGGAGTTTATGGGAATTCCCTATTTATTTCCTTAGTATTTAACTTGCTTCCGTAACTTAAATGCCTTAGTTTTGTTTTAGTTGCTTGGTTTGGGTTATAGTAGTGGTTCTCCCACCGGAGAGTTAATGTGGGTGCCAATCACGACAGTCTGCGTCGTGACAAAGTTGGTATAAGAGCCTAGGTTCGTTGATCTCGATGTACCAAAATGAGTCTAGTAGAGTCTCGCTGAACGGTACGAGAATGCCTTTACTTTTCTTTGAGAGGCAATAGGACTTTAGAAAATCTCTATTTTTCTCTTGTCTTCTTTCGTGCTATAACTTGATTCCAATTGGTATCTAACCTCCTTCACTCTTCTATCTACATATGGTTAATACTAGATTCAACTTCGTTAGGCCTGTAGCTCCCGTAAGTGCTCCAGTTGAGGAATTTGCAATAAAAGGTCGCGGTCGAGGCAGGGGTAGAGGAAGAGCTAGGGGTAGAGGCTGTGGAAGAGTAGCACCTGCTGTAAATGGAGCTCCTGTTGAGAATGCTCATATGAATAAGAACCCTCATGCGTATCATGAAGAGATAGAGGAGAATGTTGATGTTGATGTTGATGTTGAGGATTTGGGACAAGAGGAAGAGGTGCAGGCTGAGACTATCGATGTTCCCTCCATAGATCCAATGTTAGCTCGACAGATCATGTCATTCTTGAAAGGGTTGGTTGGTCCTGGAGTGCTTCCTTTTGCTCAAGCAACTCAAGTTCCTACTAATCCTCCTATTGCTAGCAGTGCGCCCAAGGTGGGTGGGACAGGAGGTAACGGCGCTTTCTTCTGTCCTTTGTTGGGTTCTGTTATGACTGATAATGAGCATGAAATGTTGACTAAGTTTCTGAAGCTAAAGCCTCATGTGTTTCTTGGTTCAAAAAATGATGATGCTTATGAGTTCATTCTAGATTGCTATGAGAGGCTTCATAAACTGAGTAATGTTCATCATCATGGGGTTGAGTTTGTGTCTTTCTAACTTCAAAGTGACGCTAAGCAGTGGTGGATAGCTTATATGGAATGCAGATCTTCTACTTTACCTCCACTTACTTGGACTCAATTTCATGCTCTGTTTCTAGAGAAGTATATGCCCAGGACTTTGAGGGATCGCAAGACGGAGTTCATGGCTTTGGAGCAAGGTGGTATGACTGTGGCTACTTATGAGACCAAGTTCCATGCTTTGTCTAGATATGCTACTCAATTGGTGACTACTGAGGATGAGAGGATTTGGTTATTTATTAGGGGACTAAATATTGAGTTGCAAGTATTAGATGTTGATTGACTTCTGCAGGGAGGAGCTTTAATGAGGTAACATACTATGTTAAGAAAATAGATGGGGTGATGCGAGACGGTCAAAGTAAGGCATGGGCAAAAAGGGCCAAGAACTCGGGTAACTTTCAAGGTTCTTATTCCAAGGGGTTTGGAAGGCCATCGCATGCAGCCAAGCCAATTCAGTCTGTTATGCCTGCCTCTGCAGGTAGTTACTCGGAAACTCCATCTCATAATTTTCAGGATAGCCAGGGAGTCGCGCCTTTGACGAGAGGCAACCCATCTTTTGATCGTACTTGTTACAACTATGGAGAACCTAGGTTAATAAGGAGAGATTGCCCCCACTCACGCGTGTTAACTTCTGCGCAACAACAGTCTAGATGAGTGGTACCCGCGGGGAATGGTAATAATGGTCGAGGGCATCCACAAGGAGGGCGAAAAGGTAATCAATGAGGCTGTGGAGGTAGAGGAAATGGTAATACAGGCAGAGGTAATATGCAACCAGGCAGGGAAGTGGTTCGTCAAGATTATAGGGCTCAGTGTTATGCCTTTTTGAGCAAGAATAAGGCAGAGGCATCTGACGCGGTGATCACATGTACTATTCTTATGTGTGACCAGATGGCTAATGTGTTATTTGATCCATGTTCTACTTATTCTTATGTATCTGTGCGATTTGCCTCAGAGTTTGATATGATTTGTGATATATTTGATGCATCTATCGATGTTTCTACCCCAATTGGAGAGTCCGTCATAGTTACCCATGTCTATCGTGCTTGTCCTATTTTGTTTATGGGTTTTCAGACTTGGGATGATTTGGTAATTTTGGATATGACTGACTTTGACATAATCTTAGGTATGACTTGGTTGTCTCCCTATTATGCCGCACTTAATTGTAATACTAAGTCCGTAACTCTAGATATTTCGGAAAGGGAAAAATTAAAGTGGGAAGAGGTGTACAAGCCTAAGTGAACTAAGATAATATCCTCAATTCGGGCTAAGAAATTGATAAGGTAGGGTTGTTTGGCTTATTTGGCTCATATTAGGGATGTTGAGATTGAGGCTCCATCCATTGGGTCTATTCCTGTGGTGTAAGAATTTATAGAAGTGTTTCCTAATGATTTTCCTGGTATGCCTCCAAATAGAGATATAGATTTTTTCATTGATTTAGATCTTGGTACACGTCCCATTTCTATCCCTCTATATCGCATGACTCCGACAGAATTAAAAGAGCTTAAGGCCTGAATCTAAGAACTTCTTGGTAAGGGATTTATTTGTCCTAGTTCTTTCCCATGGGATGCTCCAGTTTTGTTTGTTAAGAAAAATGATAGTAGTATAAGAATGTGTATAGATTATCGACAACTGAATAGGGTCACTATTCGAAACAAGTACCCATTCCCTCAAATAAATTATCTTTTTGACCAATTGCAAGGTGCATTAATTTTCTCTAAGATTGATCTAAGATCCAGTTACCATCAAAACTAAATTAGTCCAGAAGATGTGTCCAAGACGGCATCTAGGGCTTGTTATAGGCACTATGAGTTTTTGGTTATGTCTTTTGGTTTGACCAATGCGCCTGCAACTTTATGAGTTTAATGAATGGGGTTTTCAAGCCATTTCTTAATTCTTTCGTCGTAGTATTTATTGATGATATCTTGGTCTATTCGAAAAGTGAGGAAGAGCATGCCAACCATCTTCGTAGTGTTTTTGAGAAGCAAAAGCTATATGCTAAATTTTCTAAGTGTGAATTTTGGTTGAAATCAGTTGCATTTTTGGGGCATGTAGTTTTAAAAAAAAGGGTAATGGTAGATCCCCAAAAGATTGAGGCGATTAAGAATTGGATTAGGCCTAGCTCTGTGACGGAAGTGAGGAGTTTTGTGGGGCTCGCTAGCTACTATCGTCGATTTGTGAAGAATCTTGCTTCCATTGCCACTCACTTGACCAAAAAGGAGGTATCCCTTCAAATGAACTGAAAAGTGTGATGAGAGCTTTCACAAGCTTAAGACTCTCTTGATCACCACGCCCATTCTAGCATTACCGGTGAAAGGTAAGGATTCTATAGTTTATTGTGATGCTTCACATTCTGGTTTGGGTTCTATGTTGATGCAGGATTAAAATGTTATAGTTTATGCCTCGCGTCAATTGAAGGTGCATGAGAGGAATTATCCAACACATGATTTAGAGTTGGCAGCAGTAGTGTTTGCTCTTAAGATATGGTAGCATTACCTCTATGATGTTAAGTGTGAAGTGTTTACTGATCATCGTAGTTTGCAGCATGTGTTTACTCAAAAGGATCTGAATTTGAGATAACGAAGGTGGATGAAGTTACTTAAGGATTATGATGTGACCATTCAATACCATCCGGACAAGGCTAATATGGTGGCAGACGCTTTGAGTCGAAAAGCGGTGAGTATGGGTAGTTTAGCTTGCTTGAGTGTATCCAAGCGACCTTTGGCTAAGGAAATTTAGACCTTAGAGTCTAATTTCATGCAGTTGAGCATCTCAGAAAAAGGTGGGGTGTTAGCTAGTATTGAAGTGAGGGCCACATTTATTGAGGATATCAAGGCTAAACAATTTGAGGATGAGAATTTGGAGGAGCTTAGAAATAAGACTGCAAATAGTAAGGCACAAGAAACTACTCTTTATACGGATGATGTGCTCAATTTTAAAGGAAGAATTTGTGTTCTTAGAGTCTATGACTTGATTGAGAAATTGTTGGTGGAGGCTCATGGTTCGTTATATTCTATTCATCCGGGTATGACCAAGATGTATCGAGTTGAAACGAATTTATTGGTGGTCGGGGATGCAGAAAGACATAGCGGAGTTTGTGGCGAAGTGTCAAATTTTTTTAATAAGTGAAGTATGAACATCAAAGTGATTAAAAGAATGTCAATTCCAGAATGAAAGTGGGAAAGGATAGCCATGGATTTTGTGGTTGGTCTTCCCAAGACTTTGGGGAAGTTTGATTATATTTGGGTAATGGTTGATAGATTGACTAAGTTAGCCTATTTTATTTCGGTAAGAACATATTATAATGCTGAGCATTTGACTAAATTTATGTGAAATAAATAGTGAGGTTGCATGGAGTTCCCCTCTCTATCATCTCAAACCGTGGTACCCAATTCACATATAAGTTTTGGAGGAAATTACACGATGAATTGGGCACACAACTCACTTTTAGTACAACCTTCCATCCACAGACAGACGGGCAGTCAGAGAGGACTATTCAAGTAGTAGAAGACATGTTGAGGGCATGTGTGCTTGATTTTGGAGGGCATTGGGATAAATTCATACCTTTGTGTAAGTTCTCCTATAATAATAGTTATCACTCCAACATTGATATGACACTATTTGAGGCACTCTATGGGAGGGGATGTAGATCACCCATATGATGGTTTGAGGCTGGATATGTGAAACCTTTGGGGGTAGATTTAGTGAATGATGCTCAAGATAAGGTGAAGAATATTCAAGCTAAGCTTTTAGCAGCCCAGAGTAGACAAAAAGTATGCGGATCATATGGTAAGAGACATGACGTTTCAAATCGGTGAGAATGTTCTTCTTAAGGTATCACCTATGAAAGAGGTGATGAGATTTGGTAAGAAAGGAAAGCTAAGTCTGCGATACATTGATCGATTTGAGATTCTTGAATGTGTGGGACCGATAGCGTATAGATTGTCTTTATCTCCAAATTTATCAGGTGTTCATCCGGTATTTCATGTATCCATGTTGAAGAGGTATTATGATGACGGGGATTATATCATAAAGTGAGACTCAATTGTGTTAGACAAGGACCTCCAATATGAGGAGGAACCGATTGCAATTCTTGATCGTGATCTGCGTAAGTTGAGACCAAAGAGATTAAGTCCGTGAAAGTTCAATAGAAGCATCGTCCAGTTGAGAAAGCTACCTGGGAGACCGAGAGGGACATGCGATACAAGTATCCCTAATTGTTCATCGATTTAAGTACTACTTCATTCCTTCCTTAGCTTATTTTCCTAAGTTTTGTCACTCGGGACGAGTGATGGATAAATTGATATCTATTGTAACGACCTTTTCCCATCATTATAGAAATGCCAACGGGAGAAAATTTGGGACCAAAAAATATTTTCGTAGTACTTGGATTTTCCTAACCTAATCAAGATTTGGACGAAATCAGAGTTCTTGAGGTGTAGGGAAATCTAGTAACAATTGGGTGAATTATTTATGATTTTGATTGCATGAGTAGTTAGATAACTCGTTAAGGAATCCGTACGACTTTACGAAATTGAATTCATGTGAGTAAAACTCCCGGAATCGATCTTAGCGTGAATGGTATTTTTTGAGCATCGTGGGTTAGAGGTGTGTTGTGAAATGGAGATTTTGGAATTCTTTAAATAGCTCACTGGTTCGTACAAGACGTCTTGGCGGGGGGTTTTGTCTGCTCTGGTGGGGCCGCTACAGTGGGATTAAGGTCGTTGTGGCGTCGAGGACGCGACTTAAGGTAGTTAATAAACCCCTAAACGACCTTATTATGCACTTTTCGACTTTTAGAGCTAAGGAATGAACCTCAGGTGACACCTACTCGTTTTTCACCATTCTTGAGGCTAAAGGTAAGCTTTTCACTCCCCGAATCCATTTTTCGATCCGTAGAAAATGGGTGAATATTGATGGGGGAAGGTTTTGATCTAGATTCCATGGTGGAAACAACCCTATTTTGGATACTAGGGATCATGAGTTTGATCTAGGGTTTATAGAATTGTTAGTAATTCGGGTAATTAGTGATTGTTTATTGATTCCCGTGTTATTATGATTGTTTGTAGACCAAGAACAAGCGGAACGAATCCGAAAAGGAAAGGATCAAGTTTCTTAGGGTTTCAAGCTTGTTTCGAGGTAGGCGATAGTTGTGATTCTATGATTGTGTGATGTATGCTTATTTTTGCTTCATTATGATACTTGTATATGTATGAATGTTGCAATGTTGATCATACTTGTTATAAATGAGATAGATGAATGATGATTGCCATGAAATCATGATTTAAATGTATGATCTTGATGATATACTTGTGATTGCAATTGTGGTGTGTTGAATGGATCAGTTGCCACGTTCCGGCATAACTAACTTAGATCGGTTACCACGTTCCGGCATACTTATGGGATCGGTTGACACGTTTCGGCATAATTATGGGATCGAATACCACGTTCCGGTATGCTAACTGTTTGGGTTTGGGTCCCATGAGAGGACCAACGATTTGATAGAAAATGTGAAGTTGTTTGTTGCTCGTAAATGTTGATAATATTGTATATGTTGATATATATGCATGTGATTATATTATTGTCTTGACTTGCTTATGTTGCACTTAGTAGGATAGCCGCGTGATCCTACCAGTACACTGAGGTTGTGTACTGATATTGCACTTGCTCTTTTTTTGTTGAGTACATGGCATCTTTCGGCGGCTATTGACAGACATCGCTTAGGAGATCAGTGATCGTTCAAATTCAAGAGTGGGCCAATTCTTTCGGGCTGTCATGGGCTCTCTTTCTCTATGTCCACTATTTCTGGACTTAGACTATGTTCTAGTTAGTTGATTAATTCATTAGATTGGGGTTGTATCCCTTCTTGTTTAGACTTGTTGAACTTTAGATTTTTGGTACATTGACTTTCAGGTTCTAGGTTATTTCTTCTGCATTGTTTAGTTCGTTGTTAGACTTTTGTTGGAGTCTATGGGAACTCCTAATTTATTTCCTTAGCATTTTACTTGCTTCCGTAACTTAAATGCCTTAGTTTTGGGTTAGTTGCTTTGTTTGGGTTGTAGTAGTGGTTTTTCCACCGGAGGGTTAGTGTGGGTGCCAATTAAGACGGTCTGGATCGCGACAGGTACATCGAGATCAACGAACCTAGGCTCTGATACCAACTTTGTCACGACCCAGACCATCATGATTGACTCTCACACTAACCCTCTGGTTGGAGAACCACTACTACGACTCAAACAAAGCAACTAACCCAAAACTAAGGCATTTAAGTTACGGAAGCAAACTAAATGCTAAGGAAATAAATAGGGAGTTCCCATAAACTCCCACAAAAGTCTAACAAGAACTAAACAATGCGGAAGAAATAACCTAAAACCTGAAAATCAATGTATCAAAATATCTAACAATGATCCAAGTCTAAACAAGAAGGGACACAACCCCAACTAATGTACTAATAACTAATAGAATTGTCTAAGTCCGAAATGTGGACATAGACGAAAGGAGAAGTCATGGCAACTCGGAAGAATTGGCTCACCCTTGAATTTGAACGACGATCACTGATCTCCTAAGCGAGGTCTGTCAATAGTCGTTTGAAGATGTCATGCACTCAACAAAAATAAGAGCAAGTGCAATATCAGTACACAACCATAGTGTATTAGTAGGATCACGCGGTTATCCCACTAAGTGCAACATACATAAGTCATCACAACAATATAATCACATGCATATAACGAACATACACAATATCATCAACATATACGAACAATGAACAACTTCATATTTCTCAAGATACACAATTATATCAAATCATTGGTCCTCTCATGGAACCCAAACCCAAACAGTTAGTATATCGGAACGTGGTACCCGATCCAATAATTATGTCAGAACGTGGCAACTGATCTCATAGTATGCTGGAACGTGGCAATCGATCCAAGTTAGTTATGCTGGAACGTGGCAACCGATTCATTCAACACACCACAATCACAATCACAGGTATATCCTCAAGATCATACAATTAAGTCATGATTTCATGGTAACCATCATTCATCTATCTCATTTACAACAAGTGTGATAAAAATGCAACATTCATATACATATATGTATCATAATGAAGCAAGAACCAACATACATCACACAATCATAGAATTACAACCATCACCTACCTTGAAACAAGCTTGAAACCCTAAGAAACTTGATACTTTTCGAATTTGTTCCGCTTGTTCTTGATCTACAAACAGTCAATATAATACGGGAATCAATAAACAATCACTAATTACCTGAATTACTAACAACTCTATGAACCCTAGATCAAATCCATGATCCCAATTATCCAAATTAGGGTTGTTTCTACCATATAATTTATGACAAAACCATCCCCATCAATATTCACCCATTCTATTACGTTCTACGGATCGAAAAATGGATTCGGGGAGTGAAAAACTTACCTTTAGCCTCAAGAATGATGAAAAACGAGTAGGAGTCGCCTGGGGTTTGTTTCTTAGCTCTAAAAATCAAAAAGTGCCAAATAAGATCGTTTAAGGGTTTATTATGACTTTAAGTCGTGTCTGACCCGCCACAGCGGCCACTACCCCGCTACAGCTGTCCCGCCAAAGCGACCAAAATCTCCGCCAAGGCGAGTTCCACGAAACAAAGAGCAATTTAAAGAATTCCAAAATCCCCATTTCACAACACACCTCTAACCAACAACGCTCAAAAAATACCCTTTACGCTAAGATCGATTTCGGGAGTTCTACTCGCCCGAATTCAATTTCTTAAAGTCGTATGGGTTCTTTAACGAGTTATCTAACTACTCATGTAATAAAAACCATAAATAATTCATCCGATTGTTACCATATTTCTCTACACCTTAAAGACTCTGATTTCATCCAAATCTGGACTAGGTTGGGAAAATCCAAATATTACGAAAAAGTTTTTCGGCCCCAAATTTTCCCTTGTTGGCTTTTCTATAACGATGGGAACAGATCGTTACACAAACATGACACAATAGGAAGAAATTATTCTCTATTTAAAAGTTGGAGTAAAGTTTTTATTTTTTAAAAAATGAATTGGTATAGAGGGCATCAACGAGAGTTGGAGAGAAAATATTTTAATACATACAAAAATATATTTAAGGAATGGTGGTAAGGACATCAAAGCGAGTTGGAGAGAAAGTGCTCCAATACTTGAAAGTTGAAAAGAAGTGTTCCAACACAAAAAAAAAAAATCTGAATTGAAGAGAACGTGCTTCAATGCTTAGAAGTTGGGAGAGAACAACACAACAAGAAAAAAATAACTGAAAATTGAAGAAAAGTACTTCAATAATGAAAGATTGAAGTGAAGTTCTCCAATACAATAAAAATGAAGCAAAATTAAAGATTTAAAACACTAAACCCTATAAATGTATATTAAAGAATTAAACCTGATAAGTTTTTTAAAGGGAAAAAAGTCTGAAATATATTCGAACTTTGGCCGAAATTGTTGTTACGATATCAAACTTTGGAAAGGACCTTTTACCCCCTGCACTATTTAATAGTGTATTTTAAAGGTATATATGTGTCCACGTGGACATCATAAATATTGCATAATTATAAATAGTAGCGTATCCACGTGAGCATATATATACATTTAAAATACACTATTAAATAGTGCAGGGGGGTAAAAGGTCATCCATAAAGTTTGGTATCGTAACAGTAATTTCGGCCAAAGTTGGAGTATTTTTCAAACACTTTTCCCTTTTTTAAATACTTAAAGAATTAAAATCAATAGATGTATATTAAAGGGATCAAACCTAATAGATTTTTAAATACCTAAAGAATCAAATACGATAAATATATAGTTAAATAAATATTTTAGACCTACTCCTATAAATAAAAAGACTATTTCTGATATATTTTTTTCTCTCTTTATTTACATACTATATAGTAATTATTTGAATTTTATAAGCAATACATTTTTTTGTTAAAAGTTGGAAAAATGTATAAGTACCTCCAAATCTATGCCCAAAATCCCTGAGACACACCTAACCTTTATTAAAATCCTATTACCCCGAACTTATTTAATATATAATTTTCTACCCCTTTTGGGCCTACGTGACACTATTTTGTGGGCCCAACGCGTGTTGATAATTTTTTCAAGGATAATATCACGTAGATCGAAAAGAGATAGAAAATTAATTAAAAATTAAATTCATGAAGATAATAGGACCTTAATAAAAATTAGATATATCTTAGAAATTTTGGACATAGGCCGAGGATACTTATACATTTTCTCTAAAAAGTTGATAAGAATCTAATGGAGTAGTAGTAAACTACAAGTCTAGATGTACTTTGTTTATACATTTATCTTTTTCCATGTGTGTTTTTTCCGCGTTGCCATTTTCAAAACCGCGTGCCCTATTATTCTCTCTCTACCACCATCACCATACACCATTCTTTGTCCCTATACCTTTTTTTAACTAAACATTACAAGTAGAAAAAAAAAAAATGAATTTAACACAAATGGTTAATTTCATTTTCAAACAGTAATTATAAAAGTATTTATTTATTTAATTAATTAAATTTAAATATAGTCTTGATACAAGTAGTTTCAAACACTTATAACAACATCATGCTCTTAATAAAAAATTAAAATAAGTATTGAAAATACTCTTAAATTTAAGAGAATTTAAGATATATTTCACTCATCTTTCAAGATCAAGAATATTATTTAAATTCAGTGAAAAGATATTTTAATAACGGAGGGACTACTTCATTATCGCTTTACTTTAATTTTACTTGTTAAAACGTGTTTTTGATAGTTGGGTCCAGTTAAAACAAGAGTTTCATGTTGGTGGGTTGTCATGTTTTAGGATAAACAAAGATTATCATCTACTACTACTTGTTAGTATCTTTAAAAAGTAAATGAAATTTTAAGACAAATAATTGATATATAGTAAAAACTTATTTAGCGGAGAAGACGAGGCAAAAAAGATAACAAGAAAAATAGTTAAGATAATTTGGTGAACAAGATATTCATCCATAGAAAATGGATTAAAGCCAAAATCATCTAATTCTATTGCCTATTTGGTTTTTAATTTTTACTGTTAATCTCTTTGGTCTTCTCATCTCCAATCAAAGCAAAGCAACATAAAAGAAAACAGTATAGACAGATAAATTGTTGTTGCGAACTTGAGAGATGATGAATTGAACAACCATATCTGGTTTTAATTACAGAAATCTATTACAGTAATAATAATAATAGTCAGATCTAATAAGTATGGAGTTCAATGAGGGTTGAAGCCAAGATTAAACTTGTAGTAATTGGTTATCTAGGCTTCTACTAAGCAATTAAAGCCACTAGTATTGCTCAGTTTTCACTGCAAATTGACCACCCAATCCCAGCCATGCCGCCTTGTTTTCTTCCTTCTTAGGAGCTGCTTCCTCTCTATAGTAAGGTACTTTTGCAGTCAGCCTGTCTTTTCTCTTCTCCAAAAACCTTGTTAGTGAAGCTCTTCTCGCAATTGGTAAATCTGCAAAAAAAAACAGAACAAAGAGGAGAATCTCATAAATAAACAGAAACAAGGAAGGACGGACAGACACTCAAAAGGGGAACAACTATTACCAGAAACAATTGGCTGGTTAGGCATTTGATTTTCCTGGATCGAACTACTTCCGAAACTGGGAACAACCAAATCGGCAGCAGATTCCAATTCCAATTGTTTATGTGTGTTGTTTCCCTTGCTAGTACTAGCCATAAGCATGATTTCTTTAGCTTTATCTGCCGGAAAATCATTAAACACAATAACTTGACCTGCATAGAATATCGTCATCTGTGCCTTTTCCGGTTCCGATTCAGCCTTCATTGAACCTTGACGGAACAGATTCATGGATTTCTGAACCGACTTACCAGATTTCTCAATCATTGGCAACAAATCCATAGTAGTAGAACCTGTTGAAACACAACCGCATATGTTATACAAACTCCAAAACTAAACAACAAAAAAAACTTTGCAAAGTCATCATATCATACCAGTTGAATCAAAATTGCGATGTATATCAAGGCTGAGATCTCCTAAAGAACCTTTCTTCTCCTTCAAGTATTGGCTCAACAAATTACATGTATGAGAGAAATGCGATTTCTGACCGGCATATCTCCCGGAATCCACAATCTCCGATGAAGCCATTTATAATAGTACTATTTTTTCTTCTTTCTTTTTTGAATGAAATGAAAAGTAAAGTTGAAGGATTATAGTCTAAAGCACATGTATATATATAGAGACTGTTTGTATGAAACACGGAAGAGGACGTGGGGTTAGAGATGTGGGGGTGGGGTTGGTTGAGCACGAGGAATATATGGAGACCTTTAAACTACTTTATTTTAAAAAAGACGTGCTCTTTGTTGTTTGATTATTCTCCACTTGCTATTTTTTTAAAACACTAAATTATTAGTTTCACCTCAAATTATTGACAATTTTAAGAATATTTTTCTACTTAATTAATTAAATTTAAATACACCTTCGATTTATCACAAGACGTAGTAAATGGTGTAAAACTCTTGTATAACATGTAACTCTTAATAAAAAATTGAGAGAAGTGTTTGAAAACTCTCCTAAACTTGATAAGAATTTAAAAGTGTATTTCACTCGTGTTGTAAGATCATATATTTATTTAAGTTTAATTAGTAAATAACTATTTTTAAAGCTGTCAAAGGGATGAATATAATTTAGGGGTATTTTGAATGCTTTGTTTTTTATTATTATTTGTACTATTTTACTCTTTTATTTATTAGTGCATTTGGTTGTTTCTTAAATTAATTTTTTAAAATAAAATAAAAGGTATGCGCATGTCGAACACGTGTTGATTTCACTAAAGAAAGCGGTGTCGGAAATTACCTGTTGCTTTGAACACTGACAAAACTGCCCCTTATTCTCTGCTTATTTACGCCGTTTTGCCCTTGTTATTTTAACGTTAACTTTTTCTTCTCTTTTATATCCTTTTTCTTTTGCCTTTATTTATTTTTTATTATTACATTTACATTTATGTAGAACAATGATATTAACAGTAACATGAAAATCCAGTTTCTTTTTTTATTATTATTTTATAACCATTGGAGTTTCTCAATTTTAAAGAATATGTAAAAAATAATTTTGGTTATTCCTATTCATTTCATCATTTTGCCAACGAATTCATAGGTTAGCTCTAAATTAAGATGAAGATGTTGAAACCACTAACCAGATCTCACGTTCATCATCATTGAAGTGTTAGTTTTGTTATTTTTGTTATTTGATTTGTACTGACAAATACTTATAATAATAAGTTTATAGAAACATAAATAATAAAGTTTAACGCATGTACTAAAAAATAATAGTTAATAACATAGCAAAAACTAATTACAGTAAAAGACATACCACGATCAGTAACAGTAAAATCAAACAGAAAGGAAAAATTTCGAGCCCATTGAATGCACATTGCCCCCTTAGAAAATTATTCTCCTCTATTACCCGAAGTTTAAAGGAATAGATCCTCCCAGGATAGAACAATTATATTCACCAGTGTATTGATACAAAACAATGGTGTTAGTGAACCTTTCAAGGGGAGTAAAGTACATGAATATTTAATTGTGCAGAAAAAGTTCAAGAAATTCAGAAATTTCGTTGTTTTAAAATGAGAGGGAATCCCTCTATTTATAGACAACAAATGGTAGTGTGAACATATGCTTGTTGTGCCTTATTAGAAAGGTCACAATTTTTTAGAAAAGTTACGACTCTTTGAAAATGTCACAACTTTTCATAAAAGTCACAACTTTTCAAAAAAGTCGCAACTCTTCATATAAGTCACAAGTTTTCATAAAATCGTAACTTTTCATAAAAGTCACAACTTTTCATATTTCATTCACATCTTTTAAAATCCAACAATTTTCAAACCAATAGGTGTTGTGAAAATATTTACCAATATAGTAGAATATTAATTTCAATTAAAAACAATTATTTTAAAAACTACTTCGTGGTATATTAATTTTTGTTACGTAATTTTGTTTAATCAGCACTAGATAAAATGCTATAGAATAATTCAAGTAAACTGATCTTAACCAATTTTCACATAAAACCAATAAGTTTCTCAAATTTTCAATATTTAAAAATTAAACTTTAAATATTATACTCTTTCCCCTTATTCAAATGGAGTATTGTGGGATAGAATATGAAATTTAAATAGACGTAAACAGACCTTGTGAATAGAATAGAAATGAAATCATTTGCCATCTTCGATAAAGTTTAAAGGCATGTTTAATCAAACTTTTAATAGGTAAAAAAATTATATTTAAAAATTAAAATATTTGATTAAATTTTGGAAGAAAATATTTATTTTTAAGATAGTAAAATTTAATAAAATGTAAATATTTGTGAGAAAAATATATTCAATACCCTTCAGGGTGGCCCAGTGGTTTGAGCTTGGGACTTCCATGTTGGAGGTCTCAAGTTCGAAACCCCTTGCCAGCGAAAGCAAGGGGTTTGCCTTCTGGGTCGAGCTCGTCGCACCAGGCTTGCCTAGTGCGGGTTACCTCTCCTATGTGGTTTGCGAGCTATTGCATAGGAGCGGGGGTTTTACCCTGTGCGCACCCAAAGGGTAGCGGCTACGGGTTTCCCTTGTCATCAAAAAAATATATATATATATATTCAATGATACTTGAAATCACGTAGACAATTTTTTTATGATTAAATTCTATTACTCAATTGCATAGGCAAATAATTTATCATTTTTATTTTTATTCTTCAATTGTAATTTGCATTTCAAAAATCGATGGAGTTTTTCGATTTTTGTTTGAAAAAATGATTAAAAAATCATGGGACCCCATCGATTTTCCTTTTTAATTTTTTTTAAAAACTATAATTATCGCACATTTTTTCATAAGGAAAAAGCGACATGCATCATCTATTTTCTATTAATTTTTTAAAGAAAAATAAAAATCGATGAATTGGGTCGGTTTTTTGAATCAACCCTGTTGGTCTGTCTCTTGATTTTTATACTTGTTTTTAGTAGTGACGCAAGTTATTTTTCATCTAAAATATCTTTTGAAAATATGTTTCAAAATAATTGAATTTTAAAAATTAGATCAAATAAAATATTAAATATTTTCTCCGTTTCTATTTATATGTCACTATTTTAGATTTTATATACATTAAAAACTAAGTAAGCTTATTATTTTACCTTTATTTAATGTCTTTTTAAAATGAAGTTTTCAATCAATAAACCTGAATTAATTTGACCAATGAACTGAAATTATTTACTTAGTTGTTCTATGTTAGTCAAATGTATATTTTCAAGATTAATAACTGATAAGGGTAAAATAGGAGAAAGATAGTGTTATTTATGCATTAATTTTATAAAATAACAAATATTAAGAATCATCTATTTTTAATAAGAACGCACATAAATAAAAATAGAGAGTATATTTTTTAAAAAAAAAAAAAAACCAGGAGGAAAACTGTAAGTTAACGTTAGATAGTAATTCGGCGTGAATGCCGACTTGAATTAAAGACAAGCGATTGTTTTCTCGTGACACCGACGCTATGCACCATGTGATTTTTCTATCTGATTTTCCCCCCAATTTCACATCTCATTTGCTTTTAGTGGTCTCATTTGACAAGTGTATTAAAATGCACGTTTGTCCATGTGATATAAAATTATGATTTGATATTATAATATGAAATTATGAAATAAAGTAAAAATTTTGTTTGGACTTTGGACATGTAATTTGGACTTTTATATCGTATATTTTTTTATTAAATATAAAATCAATAAGTTATAAAACTATTAAAATTGTTTCAATTTTTTATACAATCTTACCAAATAAGCAAAAATTTATAAAATCACATATTATACTATCATAGAGCTATTCTAAAAAAAATACAACACTTATAGATCAAACTTTAATTCAATAAAAAATAAAATTGAACATAAATTGTAGAGTACTAGTCTTTAATATAATTCTCCCACATATAACGGACAATCTTCTCACATAAAACTTGCATTTCTCGATCATATGACCGAAAAGACGAACCAACATTGTTGTTTTGAGTCATTTGTTGATCAATTTGGTTGGTAAATAAATCTGATAAAAAATAAAGAATTTGGTGAATATAAATGGTAAACTAGGAATTGATTTGAAGTAATAATAAATTTATGTTGGTGAGAATAGTCGTTACATGAGTATAAACGATTTAAAAAGTAATGACATGAACTATATATTTTATTTACATATGAAATAAATGGTTAGTAGATATAAATGTGGAGTTATTTTTACAAAATGTAAACTTGTGGGACAATTTTTTTATTTGAAAAGTCCCAAATCATGATTTGAAATTCCCAAATCATTTTTTTTGGCAAATTTGACATTTCATCTAATGGGATAAAATCGGCGTGAAATCGTATGTCCAAACATTGATTTCATATTGCGATATGAAATCGCATGTCCAAAAGCCTACTAAGAAAAAAAATACATACATCAATTTTGTGTATTATATTTAATACTTTATTTGGAATATATATATATACTTCATTATATATTGATTGATATTACTAAATACTAATATCATGAGTTTTCATTAATTAGTAATACAAATGGTATCAACATACGCATTAGAGTGGATAATGATATAACTATCCCTCAAATTCCTCTAAATATTTTCTATTTCCCAAAGCTAAGAGTGTAGAGGGTATTTTTATAAACAAATATTTTTTTAATAGAAGTTATACAAGACTGTTATTATTTCTAATACATCAAATCAAACAATATATAGGAAATAATGCCAGTATAACAAAATATCATCATTAATAATCTATCATATTCAACATGATTGTTATACACTCTCCAAACTATTTCTTAATGGTTATGTCAGATACATTTAAATTTATTATAATTAAAAATATTAAAAGTTATATATAAACATATTCTTTTATCATATAAGAGAGAGTTGAGGCTGAAACAGACCGGTCTCTGTCGACGTACTTGCTTACGTAAGAGCATTTAAAAAAAAAGAATATTTATTTTAATTTAATTAGTGTATAATTTTTATAAAATTATGTGATCGATCCATTTTAGCTATGTCCTTTAGTTTTAAATTTATATTTTTTAATTATAAGTTTATCATTTTGAATGTTGCTAATATTTTTGTAAATTTGCAACTCTTTTGAGTAAAAAACAACATAAGGAAGATACTTTAATTATAGACATCTCAATGAGTCTCTTCGCATTAGATTTATAAGAAAAAAGAACGAGATGATTTACCTATATATATAAATAAATTATTTTAGAGCAAAATTTAAAATTATTTAATCAATACTATTTAAAATTTATTTATGTTAAACAATATTTTATTTTACATTTAATAAAATAATCTTAAATTATTTAATTAATACCACTTTAAAAAATAAATTTATAAATAAATATTGATCCCGTGTCCGACATGAATTTTCTTGTAAACAAGAAGTGTGTCTGTACGAGTAAGCTTTTTATGGATGTGATGGGAGGGACAATAGTGGATCAGCAAGTTGTTGAGTAGTTGCAAGTTGTAAATGGTGATGGACCAACTAATGGTTTAATCCATCACATGATCTTCCTATTCACTCTTGAATTCTTTAGAAGTACAACACCTACAAGAATAGGAAAATAGACAAGGAACTTTGCACCATGCAAATACAAATTAGAATAAAATATATACCATGAACAAGTCAACCCAATTATTTCACCTTCTCTCTTATCTTTAAAAAAATATAAATATAAATTGAGTATTTATATTCCCTTCATCCACTTTTAATTGTAATAGTTTTCTTTTTTAGAGTCAAATTATAAGAAATTTGACTAACATTATACGATGTACATTTCATTATATTTATATGCAAAAATATGCAATTTATAGTATTTTTCGTACAGTTTTTAAATATATTTTTTATTTAAAATATCAAATTAATGTAATCTAATTTAACTTTGAAAATTAGTCAAATTGACTTACGAAAAACGCAACATGACAATTAAAAGCGGATAGAGGGAGTAGTAATATCCGAACATTTAATTAGTGTAGAAGTTGACTCTCATTAAATGATCAAAGTTAAATAAAAATAAGAACTTTACAATATGGTGGAATGATTTGTTTTGCAATATACGTCAATGATGTTTGCTAGGTTTGTGGTTTAGCAATAGAAACGATTGAACATATTTGTTTTAGTTATCCGAAAATTCAGTAAGTGTGGAAGTTGACTCATATTGATTGACCATATTTAGATACAAATATTGAGTTCGCGATATGGTGAAATGATTTGTTTCGTAATACACGTCAATATCATAATTTCCTTAAACTAACGAAGTTACATGTTTCAATTTTGTATCAAATGTGGAAAGCTAGAAATTTGTTAGGCTTTAATGGTGATATGTATGCACCAAATGTCATAGTTAATAAGGTTTTGTTTAATTTACATAATTATGACGATGCTTTACAAATTACATCAGTCTTGATTTGTATACGTAACAATATCACACAAGATAGTGTTGTTTTTATTGATGCAGGTCTACAAATAAAAAAAGTAAAAAGTAAGTATTGGAATGACGGCTATAAATAGTTGTGGACATTTGCTACATGTCCTTGACACTCCTATATTCAATTTGTAGGAAAGACCAAAACTGCTGAAGGTAGATTATGAAGCTTTCTTAACATAAAAGCAAGCAAAAATAACAAGCAAATCATGAAAGTTACGGTTCTTAAACTCCACCTGAATTAACAATTTACGTACAATATGAAACTAACCCTTTTCTTCTTTAGGTAAATTTAAATTGTCTCATATAATTTAATATTTAGTTTTTACCTCAATTGTATTACTTTAGAAAAACTTTGCAATAACATGTGGATTTGATTAACAATAGATTCATAATTGAAAAGAGCTACATATATAATTAAAGCATATATAATTTGTAGAACATGATTGGTCAAAATGTATCTACTATCAAAAGATAACAATTTGTTATGCAATGAGTTTATCATTATTCCCTATTTTCTTGCCATATTCCTCATTATTAATTAGTTATCTTTCTCTTTTTATGATAGATTGGACATCCTATATATATATAAATCAGAAATTACTACCTCATTCCTTTATTCCTCTTGATTTTGTTGATCATATTCCTTGTCACCTTCTAATGTAAAAAGAAAAATATTTTTTAATAATTCACTAGTTTTCTTGAATAACTTTCACATTTTATTAAGAATACCATTATTATTATCTTCAACGAAATATAATTTACTTAATATAAAAATATATGATATTGTCTATATAAGATAGATGATTGATTGGTGGACTTGACTCTATTTAGATAATCCTTATCTTTTGTGCTTTGTTTTTTAATTAAATATATTCAAATTTCTTGTCAAAACTTCAATTACCAATGAAAGAAACTACGCACCAATAGTTATTTCTAGGAGCCTGGTTTCCAGAGTCATATTAGAACAGAAAGCAAATAACACTTAATTTATTGTGGAAACCTTCCTCGCTCAAGGAAGGGAAAAACCACACCACAATTTTATTGACTTCAATTACAACTCAATAATCAAAGGGACTAACTCTAGTACCTTTACTCTTCAACGATTAACTATAATCAAAGACTCTACTCTCCAAGAAGTCAAACTCACTTCTTGTTACAATTCTCTCAAACTCTCTCTCAACTAGTCAAACCCACTTCTTGTTAGAATTCTCTCAAACTCTCTCGAAGTCAAATTCACTTCTTGTAACAATTCTCCCAAACTCCCTTCAAGAAGTCAAACCCACTTCTTGTTACAAAATCTAGGAATTATTACAACTAAATAATAAACCTAGATCAAATTAACAAAGACTAATAACCGTAGACTTTAATTGATCAGACTTCAACATTCAATAGTTCAGACTTGAACACAACTCATGAACCTAGTTTCAGTGTTGTCGTGACGAAGTCTTGCAATTTTGCTCCAATGGCTATTGCTCTCAAGATGGACTTTCGAGAATATGCAATAGGTATCTCTTTGCCTTTGCTGGAAAATTTTCTCAATTTGTGTTTATGCAAAGACTCCTTTTCCTTTCTTTGGCTTGAACCTTTTATAGAATTTGTTTTGCCTTTATCAACTTCTACAAGGAAGGAATTTGTTTCCCTAGAAAACTAATCATTTTCCTTATTGAACTTGTCTTCCTCTTTCCTTTAATAGCCTAGGACTTTTTTATATTTACTTTTTTACCTCTTCGATTGAATTTCTATTTCTTCATTTCTTTGCTTCTTTATTTCTTTTCTTCTTTGCTCCTTTGTTTAAGACATTTCTTTATTTCTTTTTTCGCTCCTTTATTTCTGCACTTTAATATTTTTCTTTTTTGCCGCAATCTCTCATATTTGTGCAGGTTGTCCGCATTCACATCTGGCAACCTGGTTCACCTGATAGAGTACACATAAGACAACAAGTAGCGAATCATGTTCACTTTATCAATCATCAAAACTACTTTATATATTCTCCTACTTCCCAACAATTTTTCCCTTTTCGATGATGATAAACAATGCTTTATCACACATTAAGACTCTTTGTCAACCATCAAAAATACAAACATCAAGACTCTTTGTCAATCATCAAAACTCTTTGCTTCATGTTCTCTCATTCCCCAGCAATTTCCCCTTTTTTGATGACAAACTATGCATAGTATGTCCTAACCCACATCACACAACTTCTTTTTTTGGCATGATTGAAAACCAACAACCAAAGAACTCGATTAACATATAATGAGTGCAATATCATTTTAACTCTTGGCCACTTGGGAAACACTTTCTAGTACACTTCTGCTAAAAATAAGGTAAGTTAATCTGAGGATATTATCCATCTTAAACTCGCACACAATCAAGATCTTCAATGAGAAACAAAATAAGCAAATATGTACCAGTTTAAGCCATTAGATCCCTAAATCAAAAGCATACGATATCATGAGTATGAGACAAACATAAGCACATCAAAGAGTTTGAAAAAATGGAGGATAAGGATTGTGGCGAAGATTACTAAAATAAGGAGGAAAATGATATTTATTGCCATTTATAATTTTTTCAGTACGCCCATTGTGCACCAGCTCCTTCGTTATGATCAATTTTCTTAGAATGTGAAATTTCATCAAGAACAACATGAGGTCCATCATTAGTTAAGCATAATCAGTTTCAAGGAGATCATGTGAGTATTTTCAAGCTTTATGACCAACAACAACTGAGTTATGAAGCTCCCTTTCTTTGAACTTAGTTCAACAACATAATTTCAAATTCATTTTTTTAATAGCCTTTTTCATGATGATTATTTCGAAGGAGTACCAACTATAAGTAAGAGATTCATCACATATTGGTGCAACAAGGATGGATTTATCAATAATGAAGGTAAACACCGATAATAGTTTGTTCCTAAGAGAATTGTCCCCCTAAGAGATAATTGGCTATATACTTGGAATGGATGGAATATCAATTTGGAATTTATGAACCTGGTTCAGATGTAAGAAGTAAAACAAGGTTCCCCCTGAATTAAAGTAGGGGTGGCTTCAAGACTGAGGTCTTCGTCATTTGAGTGGTTTGGGATTGAATGATGCTTATTGTCAACGAGAGGGTTCTTATTGATTTTTTAAAAAGAATTGGATTTTGATGATCGACCAGGTTCACTAGTGCTTATGTTTGACACAGACTCAGGAAATTCATACATTGAAAAAAGATGGTACATACCTAAGTATTATAGAGAAATCAAGTTTCTCATTTTGTGTGTTCCTTAATGACTTACTTAATGTTGTTAGTAATAGAGTATGGATTATTATCCACAGACCTTCTAAATATTATTTGAGATGTGTCTAGAGTGTGTACCTGTTACGGTACGAGACTGAGTTAGCAGACATTCATTGTATAATCATTCACGCATAAAGTTATTAGTCTACTAGCCAATTATTAAAGGAAATCATGATATTGTATCGACTTGTTTTGGCAAGATCAAGATCTAGATTATTTTTCTCAAGTTCCTCATATTCAAGGCCTTCATGAGTACGTCTGCATCATCATATTCTACCATATCAAAGGAATTTCAAGTGGAGTAACAAAGAACCATGTCTTGTATTTTCATAGGTGTGACTCTCTTTTATTTGATAAAAAATAAGCACACAACCACATACTAAATAAGATATATGATCGACTCGAAGTCAGATACGATCAAGAAACCTATCTTTTTTCAATAACTTCAATGAATAACAAAGACCAGGTTCACATGGAGAAGTTTCCCTTGAAGGTGTACCGGACTCTAAGTGTCCTGATTACTCTATTATTCTCCATATCTCCAAGACCATGGGTTAATCCTAGTAACTCCTGTTACAGGTGCATCAACGATTATCAGATACGAACCAGGTTCATCTGCGATGTTCTCTAAATTTGCATCATCAAAGATATTTGATATCAGGTCACTTTCTTCACTGTCAACCTTTTTATTTTGCTTGAATGATGACTTCACATATTTCCTTTTTTCATACACAATGTGCACAATAGCTACATAGATTTTGATTCGGGGAGTCCATGAACCAAATCATTCATGATTAGTTTATTTAAAAGAGAGAAACTAGCATGACCCATTCTCTTGTGCCAAAGTAGAGAAATATCATTAATGACACTGAAGAAAGTCTCTTCATGAAGGGGCATGCTATCAACTTTATATACAAACTTGTGTCTTTTTAGAACTAGGTTCCAGAGTTAGAGTTTGACACAAGATATTCAGTTGTTGTGAATAATACATTATTTTCTTTGTCACACGTGTTGTGCTTTAATTCTTGAACATAAAACGCATTCTCTATGTCATGAGATTGTGATTTTTCAAATTTGTTAATTTTTACTATTTCACCCTTCTTATCATTTTTCAATGACTTCACTGTTTCCTTGAAAATCAAAGAGTGAAAGGGAATTTTTTTTTATCATTTTTTGCAACTTTCTGGAGCATGCACTATCTATGTACCAGGTTGACCCTTTTCCTCTCACCTTTACGTGAAAAACACTAGTCAAAGATTAGCCTTGTGAATCCATATTAGCTTGTGCCCCTTTTTGTGAGTAAAAAGACGAATACGATTTCTTCTAGACTAGAAAGGCAAATAAGAAGACCTTTTATCTGGAGCATTTTTATTTAGAACCAAGTTCTTAACTGTTTTAACATTTTCCTTTTTGGTGAACTTAATATTTTTATGAAAGGCCTCAAACAGAGCTTTACATTGATTCCTTAAATGACCTGAGTTTCCACAATGAGTGCATAAATTTTTAGACATGTGAATAGTGTATGCTACAAGATTTTTTGTCTTCTAAAACCTATCCCACTTTGACTGGTGGTTTGCCTTTTTTGAAAGTGAGTTAAAATTTCAGAGGACCTGCTCCATCTAAGATTTCGTTCTAGATCAAGTTTGGTCTTAACAAGATTTTCTAGTAGCAGCCTATTTCTTTCAGTTAAGATCTGACAATTTATAGTTAATTGTTTTATTTCTTCTTCCAGAGCTAATTGAAGTTCACTAGCAGAGTTTTGTCCTTGTGACTTAACTCTGGGTCTTAACCTGTTCTTTTAGGCCATTGATGGTGTTATTATGAGAAGTAATTTGATCTTCCAGTGTCATACAATCAAGTCTTAGGGATGCATACTCATCCATTAATTGATTCTTTCCAGATTTCACTAGATAGTATGCATCAATAAAAACTGAAGACAAGGATTGCAATTGTTTCTTGGAATACATATTTATTTTAGACTTAGTTTCAAGAAAACTTACCTCTGGTTGTTTTTCCTCCTTTTCACTTCATTAGAACTTGTCATCATTTCCAAGATGTTCTTTTTGATTTCTTTCTTTCCTTCTTCATTATCAGAATCAGCAATCGCAACTAGTGCAAGAGTGTCTTCATCATCTGAATACTCCATATCCAACATTGGCTAATTTTTGGATTTACTATTGTTGGAGTCATGATGTGTTCTCCATAGCCATTATTACATTCTTCACAATCATATCTGCTTCCAGAGTAGTCATCTCCTGTTTGAAGGAATCTATTGATTTCTTCTTGGTTCTTTTTTCTTATCCTGACTAGTACCTTCATGGGTTGTCTGTAGAGTGTCCAAAATTTGTTTAGCAGTAGAGCATGATGAAATTTTATTGTACTCATCTGGACCAATTTCACACATAAGAATTTTCTTTGCCTTAGCGTTATTTTGAACAACAATTTTGTCATTAACATCTAATTCTAATTTTCCTTTGGGAATCAACCTCTTCCCATCCTCACCAAGTTTAGTGGGAATGATTGTCCCATCAAGAACTAATTAAATACCACAAATCATGATTTTCTTCGATAATATAATTCATTATCATGTTCTTCCATCATCTATATTACTTCCCGTTGAAGATGGTGGCTTGGTTAGAGAAGCGCCTTCCTGAGATGTTGGTGGAGCAGCCATATGATCCTTTTCAAGGTGTTAAACTTTTATGAAAATACTTACTCTGATACCAATTGAAAGAAACTACGTACCAACAATTATTTATAAGAACTTGGTTCCTATAGTCGTATTAGAACAGAAAGTAAATAACACTTAATTTATCGTGGAAATCTTCTTCCCTCAAAGAAGGGAAAATCCACACAACAATTTTTTTAACTTCAATAACAATTCAATAATCAAAGGGACTAACTCTAGTACCTTTACTCTTCAACGATTAACTATAATCGAAGACTCTACTCTCCAAGAAGTCAAACCCACTTCTTGTTACAATTCTCTCAAACTCTTGCTAAACTCTACTCACCAAATAGTCAAACTCACTTCTTGTTACAATTCTCTCAGACTCTCTCTCAACTCTACTCTCAAAGAAGTCATATTCACTTCTTGTTATAATTCTCTCAAACTCTCTTCAAAAAGTCAAACCCACTTCTTATCACAAATTCTCTCAAACTCTTGCTCAACTGTACTCACCAAATAGTCAAACTCACTTCTTGTTACAATTCTCTCAAACTCTACTCTTAAAGAAGTCATACCCACTTCTTGTTATAATTCTCTCAAACTCTCTTCAAAAAGTCAAACCCACTTCTTGTTACAAAATATATGAATTATTACAACTCAATAATAAACATAGAACAAATCAACAAAGACTAATAACCCTAGACTTTAATTGATCAGACTTCAACATTCAATAGTTTAGACTCGAACACAACTCATGAACCTGGTTCCAGTGTTGTTGTGAAGAAGTCTTGCAGTTTTGCTCCATTGGCTATTGCTCTTGAGATGATGACTTTTGAGAATACACAATAGGTATCGCTTTGTCTTTGCTAGAAAATTCTCTCAAATTCTGTTTATGCAAATACCCTTGTTTCTTTCTTTGGCTTGAATCTTTTATAGATTTTTTTTGCCTTTATCAACTTCTACAAGGAAAGGAATTTGTTTCCCTAGAAAACTAATATTTTTCCTTATTGAACTTGTTTGCCTTTTTCCTTTTTTGCCTAGGACTTGTTTATATTTACTTCTTTCCTTTTTCGACTTGAATTGCTATTTCTTTCCTTCTATATTTCTTTGTTTTGGATATTTCTTTATTTTTTTTGCTTCTTTATTTCTGCACTTTAATATTTTTCTTCTTTGCCGCAATCTCTCATATTTGTACAGGTTGTCTGCATTCATGTCTGGAAATCTGTTCAATTGATAGAGTACACATAAGACAACAAGTAGTGAATCATGTTCACTTTATCAATCATCAAAACTACTTTATATGTTCTCCCACTCCCCAACAACTAGGATGAATAATATAAGATATAAATATCTCATTATTTCACACATCTGATTGGTTGAAAGAAACTATGTGATTGATCATTTATTAACATTGAGTATTTGAAAGATTTGGTTTGGTCCTTCTTGGGTCAAACCCAATGGAAGAAAATTCTATGTGCCAATTTACTTGTCTAGGAATTAAACTTGGAGAGCAAGCTAAAATTCATGAAACGTTTTTTTGTATTTCTTATCTTTGTGCTTGGAGCCCAAGTTTGACCACCTATAAAAAAATGGTGATTCTTCATAGTTGAAATCATCCTAAACTCATAGCAACATCATTAGAAGAGTAGAGAATTAGTAAAGCAATTCTCTTAGATGTATTTCAGATCTCTCCGCTTTCTTTATTAATAAATAAGGAGTTGTTCTCTGGTGGGCGTAGAATTATTCTGATCTGAACCACGTCAAATAAAGTTGTTCTTCCTTGTTTTTTATTTTTACGTTTCCACTAAAAATTGATATCAGAGACAAGGTTTTGTCTAAAAGATCCAAATTGGAAGGTTCAATCCATGTTATTGACAGAAAGTACCTCGATGACACATCAAATTCTAACAAGAAGAAGATTGAAGGATATGCATTGACTGTAATCTAACTGTCCCTTGCACCTAACGTGTTTTGTTAAGTGAGTACACGTATCGAGAAGATGCCAAAACAGTTATAGAAAAGGTTGTAAGGACTTTACAAGGACATGTCGGTGACAAAGATGATGTTTTTACAATGACATCTTTACACATTTAATATGGATTCATGTACTTTGTTGCAAGACCATATAGATGCGTTTAATAAACTTATGATAAACTTACAGACTGTCAAAATTAAAAAGAATGAAGAGACGCTTTCATGTGCTTTTCTATTTTCATTAACTTCAAAATATTGTGATATCGGTAATTCAATGTTGTTTATCAAGGAGCCTATCACTCCTGAAAAAGTGTGGAAAGCACTTAACTTTTGTGATGTATGGAAGCATTTGAAAGAGATAATTGTGATGAAACTAATGGACTCTTTGTGAGAGGCCGTACTAAGCCAACTGGGAAGGAGAAAATCAAAGTACAAACCAAAGGCTCATGTGAACAAGAAAAATGCGGAGTGTTGGGGCTTTCACTAGAAGGGACACTTTGAACGAGATTTTCCTATGTCAAAGTCCAAAGAAAAGGTGGGTGCATTCATTGTTTAGAACGTACATGATTATGATGATGAATATATACTAATAACATCATACAATAGTGTGATGACCCTAAAATGAAATAGGATGAACTAGAGCTTCGCATGTGTATTGGAAGTTGGTAATTTGTTAAAATGAAGAGTTTTGGCTTTTAAGGTTTAGTTTGAAGAGTTTTGAGGTCAAACATCAAGGGACGACCATGACGTTCGGAGACTAGTCTTTTGGGCTAATGTGTTTTAGTGGTGTAATGTTGCCCTAGTCTTAAAAGGGGTTTAAGGAGTTAACGTCAAGACACGTGTTAGAATCTATGCTATGAGACCTATTCTATGTTGGTTGAGGGTGTTAGGCAAGGAGCCAAGCCAAAAGGGGCAAGCCTTAGCCAAAAAGCCAAGGTTGTCCCAAGTTGGCTGCTCACTGCCCCAAAAACCACGGGCACCACCATGACTAGTGGTGCCCTAGACGGTTCGTATTCTTGGGCATGAAGATCACTTGGTCTGAAGGGAGGCAAGGCAACTTTGCCTAGGTGCTGCCTCATCTTCACAAGCTCCACCACAACTCGTGGTGTGCACCACGGATAGTGGGAGCCTCCGTGAAGATGCCTTGGGCCCTTGAGGGCTTGACATGGTGGAGAGACCCATTGTTCAAGGGACCACGGGCACCACCACGAGCCGTGGTGCCCGTCACGACTCGTCCAAGTGGGCGTGGTCCCTGACGGGGCTGCCTCATTTAGGGGATTTTGGGTAATTTCATTTTAATTGTTTATTATTTGGGATTGATTTTAAATGGTTTATATGATAGATGTGTAAGATTTTATGTCTTTTAACAAGTCATTTACTCTCTTTAGACCCCAAATCAAAACCCTATTTCCTTTCTCTCCCAAAGTCTTCTCTCTAGAAACTCCTTTGGAGCTCAAGGTCAAGTCAAGCTAGGGTTGACGATTTCATGGTATTTCTTCTTCAATTTCGTTTGGTTCTTGAAGATTAAGGTATGGAGACTCTTCATCTATGATTCCTTCTTCAATTAAAGAGTCAATTCAAAAGATTTCAAAAGTTGTTCAAAAACTCAAAAACAAACCTAATTTCAATTCTAGCATGGGTTCTTGCATTAATTGATTTTAAATGATGTTTTATGTTGTTATGAATGATTATTGATGGTTTTAATAAAGAAATCTTCATGAACCCATGTCTTCTCAAATTCTCTAAATTTGGCCTAAAATGGGTCTATTGATTTTGAGTAATTGATAAAGGATTATTGAGTGGTTTGATGTGGGTTGTTCTTATATGATCTTAGCTATGTTGAATTATTGGAAATTGTTATTGAATTGTATAAGGAGAGGTAGTAGCCTTGAATGGTCATAAATTGGGATTGGATATTGTTTAGCTTGGCTTGTATAGTTGAATGTTGTTATTATCATTGTTATTGTATTGTTAATTGTTGGAATATGAGGATGATTAAGATAGCTATGGAAAGAGGGTAAGTTGACCTAACTTGATGAATATTGTATAATTGGCATGGAACTGAGTATTGTGGCTTATGGCCTTTGAAAGGTGGTAAGATGGCTTGATCTCTTAATATTGCTATAATTGATTTTTCGGTTGGATCAACCTTTGGTGGAAGTGTTGCTTGTTGCTTTTGAATTATGATTGTGGCCATGAAGGGCATTATATGATTATTGTTGTGTTATTATATATATAAATGAAGCTATATGTAAAGTTCTATATGAAGTTATATGTAAAGTTTTATGTGAAGCTATATGTGAAGATATGATGTGAATGAGTTTATGTGATCTTGTGATGATCCTACGTAAAGTGGATAGCATTGTGATCTAAAGTATGATTTCTCATGATGTATATATGTGATGATGTTGGATTATGAAGTGTCCTCAGATAATAATATTGTGACTTGATTAGTAGACTAAAGTGTCTCTTCTTGTTACTTAAAGTCTTGAATGCATGAATGTGTGAAATGGGCTAGAACTAAGAAATGGTGTCCTTTCTATAAATGTTAAAAGAGAAATTCTAGGCCAAGACTTGAATCAGCAGAACTAAGAAATGGTATCCTTTCATAAGTCTAGCTTTCCTAAGTAAATGGATAACCTTGAAGGATGGGCCTTAGGGCGATGTTCCCTTCTTGAGTGAAATGATAGACTTAGAGATGGATGGAGCTGGAACGGCATGAGAATCCTTATCTAAGAAAGTTAAACGAGTTATCCTTATGAACCTTGATTGGCTATGACTAAGAAATGAGGTCTTTCTTTGGAAGAGGTACTATGAGTTGGTTGAACTTGAAAAGGAACCCTCTCTAAGTACATATGTGATTGAATACTCTATGAGAAATAAGGCTAGCACTGAGTGGATGTGGTCAGGAAGGTGGCCTATTTGAGTATGAGATTAGGCACAATGAACTTCCTTGGACATCCCCTAAACCATGTGCCTACATGGGTTGCTTACTAGTTCTACCCTTGGCAAATAAAACAACCTCCACGGAATAGGATAAACTCCGGATTTCATACCTAGCTAGTATGGTCTATGTTGGTTATGCTTATTCCCATCATATGGGATGTGCACTCTAGTATTGGATAGGTTCTACAAAGTGTAGGTAGTAGTATGTGATGCTACCTATACATGGCACAAGTATGCCTAGAAGTTACTAAAGTGAGTTGACCAAGATAGTCCCGCTTGCCAAGTTTGCACACTACAAGGACTTGGGGGAAATATGCATCAACCGATGCAACTATAGGAGAACAACTACTAGGTGGAGCTAGTGTGTTTAACAAAGATTTGATTCTTCTTGTCTCCTACAACGGGATTGCCTAGTAAGCTTAGAAGTTTTGACCGTAGTTGTTCATACGCATGCTTAGAAGTTAGAATGCAAATCAAAGTGGAAATTGAAAGAGTTGGTTTGGTCCTTGTGGGGGGTCAAACCCAATAGAAGAAAAATTTCATGTGCCAAGTTACTTGGCTAAGAATTAAGCTTGGAGAACAAGCTAAAATTTGTGAAAGACAAATTTTGTATTTCTTTTCTTTGTGCTTGGAACCCAAATTCGGCTACCTATAAAAAAAAATGGTTATTCTTCATTGTTGAAATCATCCTAAACTCATAGCAAAATACATTAGAAGAATAGAGAATTAGTAAAACAATTCTCTTAGATGTTTTGGGATCTCTCCCATTTCTTTGTTAATATACAAGCAGTTATTTTCTGATGGACATAAAATCATTCTGATTCGAGCCACATTAAATATAGTTGTTCTTCCTTACTCTTTATTTTCAGGTCACCGCTAATAGTATCAATTGATGGAGATCAACCTCCACATCATGCCTATGTGTTGAAATATACAATGTGATTGTCAAGTTGTAAAAGTTAGTTAGATGTGCAGGTGATAGTATGCTGAGTTGGCATCAATCTATTAGAGTTAGTTAGATCTAGAACAATGTATAAATAAGGACCATCAGTGAATGTAAATGATGTGACAAAATATCTTCTCAATTCAGTTCAATACAATTTCTTCTTTTCTCTCTCAACGATCTAAATTCTAACATGGTATCAGAGCAGGTGCTTTGCACCAGAGATCTCTAAAGCTTTCGCAAAATAGCTAGATCGTACATATTGAGAGTTAATCATGGTTGAAGGAGAATCAAATACACAGTCACCAATGGTAGGAATTGATCACAATCATGTGTTGTATCTGCAAGCGTCGAATACTCCAGGTACAATTGTAGTTCCAACTCAATTAACAGGAGCAGAAAACTATGGATTGTGAAGCAGATCTATAAGAATCACACTTCTTGGAAAAGGGAAGTTAGGATTCGTGAATAGAGTTTGCAAAAGGGAAGAACAAAGGAGTGAATTGAGATCTGTGGGACAAGTATGATGCAATTGTACATTCGTGGACCATGAACTAGGTTTCGAAGAATTTGCTGAATAGAATAGTGTATGGATCAAATGCACATGTAGTATGGGAGGATCTTAAGGAGAGATTCAACAAGGTAAATCGTATGAGGATTTTTCAGTTACACAAAGAAATTGCAACAATGTCTCAAGGTACGAGCTCTATTTCTATGTATCATTCAAGGTTGAAGGAACTATAGGACGAATATGATATGATTGTACCAATGCTGAGTTGTGGTTGTGATAAATCGAAGGATTATGTGGAACATCTTCAGGAACAGAGACTGTTGCAATTTTTAACTGGTTTGAATGATTCCTATGATCACACCAGAAGGCAGATACTACTTAAAATTGTTGCTCCTTCAGGGAATCAGGCATACACGATGATAATTGAGGTAGAAAGTGATCACTCCATAGGTACTAATTCTGCAAATCATAATCAGCCAGATCCTTTGGCAATGAGCTTTGGTAGAGGAAGAGGTCATGCTTATCAGGGAACCACTGGTAGAGGATGTCACGACCCGAGAGCACCCCCTAGTCGTAACACAGTGTACTCGACCTCGAAGAGGTCTTATACAAGTCGTTAGCGTCATCATAACATAAAATCATAGAAAAGTAGGGAGAATTTAAAACTTTCTTTAAACATAAACTCGGAAAGCATTTCATAAAAACGAAAGTCTTTCTAATATCTTTGTCTCAAACTATCTATGAATAACATGAATAAACGTCTTGGGATGCAGCCCACATAAAGTCTAAAACATAAGAAAAGACATAAAAGGAACATAGGGGTTTGTCCTCGAAGCTATGAGGACTCACCAATCTTCAATCTTCTTGCACTTAGGAACCTAGCCTCCAAGCAACTCAATCTCCTAACACCCTACATTTGATTAGAATGTAGGCAAAATGTGTTAGTTCAAAATGTACCAAGTATGAAAGCTAGCACAAAATCATAAAGCATCTCAAATGGTTAGTCAATCATAAGACATAAGCATAAGAGACAAACATAGCTATATCATAAATTCCACATAAGCATTATACCATAACAAGTCAACATAAGACATACATAAGTTCATACTTCAACCATTTGTCTTTCATATTCAAGTGAACTACTTCACAAGCCACCTCCAAGTATACTTGTGCAATGCAAAGATAGCATCCCATAATACTATCCAAGCTAAGTACCTCTCTTTGGTCATTCTTGGTCATAGCCCACCTTCATAGTCAAGACCTAGGTTTTCATGTCATAAGAGCACTATACCCCTAAGTAAACTCAAGGCACACTTGTGCAATGCATGTGGGGCATCCTATAATACCACACACACTAAGCATATCTTGAAGTCACCCTATTCACATTTACCAATTCTAGGTGTCACTATTGACCTACTTCACATTGACAAGGAACTATCAACTTAAGTCAATCATATCATGGTGAGGCAACTATAGCAACAAACCAAGCTAGGAATACATCACATAAGAGGGCACTTCATAAGTAGCTTCAAGTTATACTTGTGCCATGTATGAATGATAACCCATACTACCATCCATACTAAGTACTTATTTAGGCTAACTTACTCAATGCTAACTATCTTTCATTCTAGTCTATCAAAGAATAGCATACTACCATGCTAGACCTAACTACCATGGAAAACATCATATCATACAATCCAAGATATCAAAGGAAGGATACAAGTATACCAACCTAGCTACCATGCAACCATTCAATAAGATGCAAGCTATCCATAGGGGAGTATGAATCCTAAACCCTAAGCTATCCTTAGGAGAGTATAATATCTCAATCCTAAGCTATCATGAAATGGTCTTGGCCTAACCAAGTCAAGCTACCATGAAAGAATTCTAGTCATGCTACTTCAAGCTAACCTTAGGAGAGCTTAATTCCTCAATCCCAAGCTACCTTGCCTATACTAATGCAAGCTACCATGAAAAGCATCCTACCAATGCTAGTTCAAGCTAACCTTAGGAGAGCTTAATTCCTCAATCCCAAACTACCATGAGATCTACCATCCCAAGCTATATAATTCAACTATCCATGAAGGAATCNTCAATTCTAGCATGGGTTCTTGCATTAATTGATTTTAAATAATGTTTTATGTTGTTATTAATGATTATTGATGGTTTTAATAAAGAAATCTTCACGAACCCATGTCTTCTCAAATTCTCTAAATTTGGCCTAAAGTGGGTCTATTGATTTTGAGTAATTGATGAAGGATTATTGAGTGGTTTGATGTGGGATGTTCTTATATGATCTTAGCTATGTTGAATTGTTGGAAATTGTTATTGAATTGTATAAGGAGAGGTAGTAGCCCTGAATGGTCATAAATTGGGATTGGATATTGTTTAGCTTGGCTTGTATAGTTGAATGTTGTTATTATCATTATTATTGTATTGTTAATTGTTGGAATATGAGGGTGATTAAGATAGCTATGGAAAGAGGGTAAGTTGACCTAACTTGATGAATATTGTATAATTGGCATGGAACTGAGTGATGTGGCTTATGGCCTTTGAAAGGTGGTAAGATGGCTTGATCTCTTAATATTGCTATAATTGATTCTTAGGTTGGATCAACCTTTGGTGGAAGTGTTGCTTGTTGCTTTTGAATTATGATTGCGGCCATGGAGGGCATTATATGAGTATTGTTATATTGTTGTGTTATTATATATATAAATGAAGCTATATGTAAAGTTCTATATGAAGCTATATGTAAAGTTTTATGTGAAGCTATATGTGAAGATATGATGTGAATGAGTTTATGTGATCTTGTGATGATCATATGTAAAGTGGATAGCATTGTGATCTAAAGTATGATTTCTCATGATGTATATATGTGATGATGTTGGATTATGAAGTGTCCTCAGATGATAATGTTGTGACTTGATTAGTAGACTAAAATGTCTCTTCTTGTTACTTAAAGTCTTGAATGCATGAATGTGTGAAGTGGGCTAGAACTAAGAAATGGTGCCCTTTCTATAAATGCTAAAAGAGGAATTCTAGGCCAAGACTTGAATCAGCAGAACTAAGAAATGGTATCCTTTCATAAGTCTAGCTTTCCTAAGTAAATGGATAACCTTAAAGGATGGGCCTTAGGGCAATGTTCCCTTCTTGAGTGAAATGATAGACTTAGAGATGGATGAAGCTAGAACGGCATGGGAGTCCTTATCTAAGAAAGTTAAATGAGCTATCCTTATGAACCTTGATTGGCTATGACTAAGAAATGGGGCCTTTCTTGGGAAGAGGTACTATGAGTTGGTTGAACTTGAAAAGGAACCCTCTCTAAGTACATATGTGATTGAATACTCTATGGGAAATAAGGCTAGAACCGAGTAGATGTGGTCAGAAAGGTGGCCTAGTTGAGTATGAGATTAGGCACAATGAACTTCCTTGGACATCCCCTAAACCATGTGCCTACATGGGTTGCTTACTAGTTCTACCTTTGGCAAGTAGAACAACCTCCACGGAGTAGGATAGACTCCGGATTCCATACCTAGCTAGTATGGTCTATGTCGGTTAGGCCTATTCCCATCATATGGGATGTGCACTCTAGTATTGGATAAGTTCTACAAAGTGTAGGTAGTAGTATGGGATGCTACCTATACATGACAGGAGTAGGCCTAGAAGATACTAAAGTGAGTTCCCTAAGCCTAACGACTATTATGTGAAAGTCCCTTTATGTGCTTGAATGTCTTCTAAATGGTTTCTTAAAGAATGTTGGTCTATTGATGTTATGTTGTAAAGGAAATGTCCTTATCTAAGGAAATCTTGAGGAACACTTAAGTGTGCTTGAAGAGGTTGTATGGGCGGTCACTTCTTGTCTTACTCAAGTGTGTCTTAAGGTTATATTAGGTAGAGGTCCTATGGTAATGAAATGACATGTGTTCTTTTAAAGTTAAGCATGGGTTGTATATGGATATATGTTGAGTATGTGTATGGTTGACTATGGTCTTATATGTGAATGTTGACTTGTATTATGTCTCTTATACTTGTGAAGTGGAGGTTTTATCAAAATGACATGAAAGCATAAATGTCCGTTGTGTATGTTTTTGCATGGTCTAGTATTTTTTTTGTTTAAGTCTTGTATAGACTTAGTCTCTATGTTGTACTCCAAAGTATTAGATGGTTTATGAGACATATATATTGTAAAGTTAGATGTTTAAAAAGTCTTCCACTTGCTTATTAATGAAAGTATTCTTCGTGTGTAAAGAAAGTTCTAAATTTCTTATGGCTTTTAGTGTCTATGTGATGAATGAATGAATGAATATTAAGAGGCTTGTATTAGACCTCCGAGAGGTCAAGTACGTCGTGTCGCGACTTGGGGGTGCTCTCGGGTCATGAAAAATAGTGGAGTCTATGAAAACAAGTGGATGTTAGACTCTACTTGTACTTTGCATATGACATTCCCAAGAGATTAATTCAATAACTATGAGACAGGTGGAGGAACCATAGTATTGGATAATAATACAACTTGTAAAATAGTTGGCATTGGTTCAATTGGGTTTACTGCCATGATGGAATCGTGAGGACTATTACAAAAATCTGTCATTTTCTTGATATGACGAAGAATCTGATCTTCTTGGGTACTCTGAATAAATAAGGCTTACAAGTACATGAGGGAATGGTGAACTATGCAAGTTACTAAAGGGTCTTTAGTCATGCTGAAGTCCAAGTTGGAAGATGGCCTCTACATATTAGCATGAAACATCATTATTGGCTCTATAAATACATCTACAATGTAGTTATATGATGATGATAAATCAAGATTATGGCACACAAGACTAGGTCATATAGTGCATGAGAACTAGAGATGTTTAACAACGACAACCTTTTAAACGGTGAAAAGATCAGTACACTTGAATTTAGTGAGCCAGACATTGCGTCTTAGGGAAGTAGAAAAAGGTTAGCTTCAACACTGGGAAACACAAGATGGGAGGGGTGATAGACTACATCCATTCAAATTTATAAGGTCCCTTTAAACTTCCATCGAAAGAACGAAAGAGGTATCTTCTCACATTTATTGATAATGTTTTACGAAAGGTTTGGGTGTTTCTTGAAGGCAAAAGGTGATAATTTTGAAGCATTTACAGAATGGAGGATTTTGATTGAGAATCAATGGAGAGAAAAATCAAGTATCTTTGCACTAACAATGGCTTAGAGTTTTGTAGTGAAGAGTTCAATAATTTTTGCATGGTTCATGAGATTGCAAGACATAAGATGATTAGGCACACACCACAACGCAATAGAGTTACTGAGAGGATGAACAAAACTATTTTTAAGAAGGCTGGTTATATGCTCTTACAAGCCAAAACGTGTAAAGTGTTTTGGGCTGAAGCAGTTCACACAACTTCTCATTTTTCAATTGATCTGCAGCATCAATGATTGACTTTAAGACTCCAAATGAGGTATGGTCAGGTTAAACCTTTAACTATTCATACTTGCGAAAATTCGGGTGTCTAGCTTATTATTATGTTAATGAAGGAAAACTTAAACCAAGGGCTAAGAAGACCATATTTGTAAGATATGTAGATGGAGTAAAATGGTACAATATTTGGTGTTTGTCTTTATTAAAATTTGTAGTTAGTATAGATTTTACCTTTGATTAATCCTATATACTTGATCCTCGTAAAGTTTATGTGGAGTAATCAGAAAGCAAGAATAACGAGCAAGCGAAGCTATAAGTGAAGCTTACCGAGGAAAGGGATGAGTCAAAAAATGCAGATCATGAAGAACTTGTTGTCAATGAACAATACACAATTGGAAAGGTAAGGTACGAAAGGTAGATACGAAAACTGTAACATCTCATAGAGCAAGCAAATCTGATTACATATACATGCGTAGCTGCAGAAGAGAGATTAAGAATCTCGAGCCTTTCTCGTATGTTGATGCATCTTCTAGCTAGGATATCGCGCATGACAGTTAGCCATCAAAAAATGAAACACAAGTCTTAGTTGAAAGGCCAAAGGGGAAAATGACAGTTCGATGTAAATGGATCTACTGAAAGAAAGATGGTATTCCAAAAGTGGAAGATGCTAGGTTCAAGACGAGATTGGTTGCAAAGATTTTCAATCAGAAAGAAGAATATGACTACAATGAGATATTCTCTCTAGTCGTAAAACATAGCTCAATTCACGTGCTACTAGCAGTGATTGCACAATTTCTTTTAGAGCCTCAACAGCTTGATGTCAAAACTGTTTTCTTACATGGTGATTTAGAAGAGACAATCTATATGGATCAGCCTGAAGATTTTCTAAGTGTAAGAGAAGAAAATCATGTATGCCAATTGAAGAAGTCCTTGTACGGCTTGAAACAATCTCTCGGACAGTGATACGAGAGGTCTGATGCATTCATGACTACACATGAGTTCTCGAGGAGTGAATTTGATAATTGTGTGTATCATAATAAGATGTCTGTTAACTCAATAATTTATTTATTATTGTATGTTGATGATATTCTTATTGCTGCTAACAACATCACAAAGATAAATATTTTGAAGAAACTGTTGAGCAAAGAAGTTGGCATAAAGGATTTGAGAGTCGTAAAGAAAATACTCGGAATGGAGATTTCAAGAGAATGAGGTGTTGTACATCTTTCTCAGAAGAAGTACATCGAAAAGGTTTTTGACAGATTCAATATGTATATGAGCATGCCTATAAGTACACCATTAAGTTCTCATTTAAATCTTCCAGAGTAACAAATGCCTTAGTATGTGGATGAGGTGGAGCATATGTCAAAGGTTTTTTATGCTAGCACAACTGTCAGCATTATGTATGCTATGGTGTGCACACGTCCAAATATTACTCAATCTGTAAGTGTGGTAAGCAGTTACATGACAAATTCAAGAAAAAAGGCATTGAGAAGTTGTCAAGTGGATATTAAGTTATCTTAAAAGAGCTTTTGATGTTGGCCTAACCTTTTGAAAAAGTAAAGGTAGTTTAGTTCTCAGTTCTTTAGATTCTGACTATGTAAGGGATTTTAATAGAAAGAGGTCCACGACCAGATACATCTTTACTCTCATTGGCAGTGTTATTAGTTGGAAATCAACTTTATAGTCGATTGCTGCTTTGTCTACAACAGTGAAAAAAGTTATTTGGTTGAAAGGCTTGCTGGAAGAATTGAGTTTGATTCGGCTGGAATCAACTTTAAGATGTGATAGTCAAAGTGCTATTCATTTGATTAAAAGTTAAAGCTTTCATGAGCACACCAAACACATTGATGTCATATTCCATTTCAGTCAAGATGTCATTGAAGAAGGAGCTATCAAGGACGAGAAGGTTATCTCAGACGATAATGTTGCAGACATGTTGACCAAGATAGTCCCGCTTGCCAAGTTTGCACACTACAAGGACTTGGGGGAAATATGCATCAACCGATGCAACTATAGGAGAACAACTGCTAGGTGGAACTAGTGTGTTTAACAAAGATTTGATTCTTCTTGTTTCTTACAACGGGATTGCCTAGTAAGCTTAGAAGTTTTGACCGTAGTTGTCCATACGCATGCTTAGAAGTTAGAACGCCAATCAAAGTGAAAATTGAAAGAGTTGGTTTGGTCCTTGTGGGGGGGTCAAACCTAATAGAAGAAAAATTTCATGTGCCAAGTTACTTGGCTAAGAATTAAACTTGGAGAGCAAGCTAAAATTTGTGAAAGACAAATTTTGTATTTCTTTTCTTTGTGCTTGGAACCCAAATTTGGCTACCTATAAAAAAAATGGTCATTCTTCATTGTTGAAATCATCCTAAACTCATAGCAAAATACATTAGAAGAATTGAGAATTAGTAGAACAATTCTCTTAGATATTTTGGGATCTCTCCCCTTTCTTTATTAATATACAAGCAGTTGTTTTCTGATGGACATAAAATCATTTTAATCTGAGCCACATTAAATATAGTTGTTCTTCCTTACTCTTTATTTTCATGTTACCGCTAATAGTATCAATTGATGGAGGTCAACCTCCACATCATGCCTATATGTTGAAATATACAATGTGATTGTCAAGTTGTAAAAGTTAGTTAGATGTGCAGGTGATAGTATGCTGAGTTGGCATCAATCTGTTAGAGTTAGTTAGATCTAGAACAATGTATAAATAAGGACCATCAGTGAATGTAAATGGTGTGACAAAATATCTTCTCAATTCAGTTCAATACAATTTCTTCTTTTCTCTCTCAACGATCTAAATTCTAACATGGTATCAGAGCAGGTGCTTTGCACCAGAGATCTCTAAAACTTCTGCAAAATAGCTAGATCGTACATATTGAGAGTTAATCATGGTTGAAGGAGAATCAAGTACACAATCACCAATGGTAGGAATTGATCACAATCATGTGTTGTATCTGCAAGCGACAGATACTCCAGGTACAATTTTAGTTCCAACTCAATTAACAGGAGAAGAAAACTATGGATTGTGGAGCAGATCTATGAGGATCGCACTTCTTGGAAAAGGGAAGTTAGGATTCGTGAATGGAGCTTGCAAAAGGGAGGCACAAAGGAGTGAATTAAGAGATCTGTGGGATAAGTGTGATGCAATTGTACATTCGTGGATCATGAACTAGGTTTCGAAGAATTTGCTGAATGGAATAGTGTATGGATCAAATGCACATGCGGTATGGGAGAATCTTAAAGAGAGATTCAACAAGGTAAATCGTATGAGGATTTTTCAGTTACACAAAGAAATTGCAACAATGTCTCAAGGTACGAGCTCTATTTCTATGTATCATTCAAGGTTGAAAGAACTATGGGACGAATATGGTATGTTTGTACCAATGTTGAGTTGTGGTTGTGATAAATCGAATGATTATGTGGAACATCTTCAGGAGCAGAGACTGTTGCAATTTTTAGCTGGTTTGAATGATTTCTATGATCACACCAGAAGGCAGATACTACTTAAAATTGTTGCTCCTTCAGTGAATCAAGCATACACGATGATATTTGAGGTAGAAAGTGATCAATCCATGGGTACTAATTCTGCAAATCAGAATCAGCCAGATCCTTTGGCAATGAGCTTTGGTAGAGGAAGAGGTCATACTTATCAGGGAACCACTGGTAGAGGATGTCACGACCTGAGAGCACCCCCTAGTCGTAACACAGCGTACTCGACCTCGACGAGGTCTTATACAAGCCCTTAGCGTCATCATAACATAAAATCATAGAAAAGTAGGGAGAATTTAAAACTTTCTTTAAACATAAACTCGGAAAGCATTTCATAAAAGCGGAAGTCTTTCTAATATCTTTGTCTCAAATCATCTATGAATAACATGAATAAAAGTCTTGGGATGCAGCCCACATAAAGTCTAAAACATAAGAAAAGACATAAAGGAACATAGAGGTTTGTCCTCGAAGCTATGAGGACTCACCAGTCTTCAATCTTCTTGCACTTAGGAACCTAGACTCCAAGCAACTCAATCTCCCAACACCCTACATTTGATTAGAATGTAGGCAAAATGTGTTAGTACAAAATGTATCAAGTATGAAAGCTAGCACAAAATCATAAAGCATCTCAAATGGTTAGTCAATCATAAGACATAAGCATAAGAGACAAACATAGCTATATCATAAATTCCACATAAGCATTATACCATAACAAGTCAACATAAGACATACATAAGTTCATACTTCAACCATTTGTCTTTCATATTCAAGTGAACTACTTCACAAGCCACCTCCAAGTATACTTGTGCAATGCAAAGATAGCATCCCATAATACTATCCAAGCTAAGCACCTCTCTTTGGTCATTCTTGGTCATAGCCCACCTTCATAGTCAAGACCTAGGTTTTCATGTCATAAGAGCACTCTACCCCTAAGTAACCTCAAGGCACACTTGTGCAATGCATGTGGGGCATCCCACAATACCACACACACTAAGCAAATCTTGAAGTCACCCTATTCACATTTACCAATTCTAGGTGTCACTATTGACCTACTTCATATTGACAAGGAACTATCAACTTAAGTCAATCATATCATGGTGAGGCAACTATAGCAACAAACCAAGCTAGGAATACATCACATAAGAGGGCACTTCATAAGTAGCTTCAAGTCATACTTGTGCCATGTATGAATGACATCACATACTACCATCCACACTAAGTACTTCTTTAGGCTAACTTACTCAATGCTAACTATCTTTCATTCTAGTCTATCAAAGAATAACATACTACCATGCTAAACCTAACTACCATGGAAAACATCATATCATACAATCCAAGATATCAAAAGAAGGATACAAGTATACCAACCTAGCCACCATGCAACCATTCAATAAGATGCAAGCTATCCATAGGGGAGTATGAATCCTAAACCCTAAGTTATCCTTAGGAGAGTATAATATCTCAATCCTAAGCTATCATGAAATGGTCTTGGCCTAACCAAGTCAAGCTACCATGAATGAATTCTAGTCATGCTACTTCAAGCTAACCTTAGGAGAGCTTAATTCCTTAATCCCAAGCTACCATGCCTATACTAATGCAAGCTACCATGAAAAGCATCCTACCAATGCTAGTTCAAGCTAACCTTAGGAGAGCTTAATTCCTCAATCCCAAACTACCATGAGATCTACCATCCCAAGCTATATAATTCAACTATCCATGAAGGAATCATAAGACTCAACCTCAAGCTATTCTAGTCTAACAAGCATAATTCATTTTAGGTGATTAACCTTTCATATTCTACATATATGCAAGCTAACTCATCATATTAGACTCATTCTATAAGCTCTAGTGATCAACATTATGACTTCAAGCCCTACATTCAAACCTTACTTCACAATCATCGTACTAGTCTAGATTTCAAGGCACATTAACCCTAAGCCTTAGTCATAAGCCAATTCTAAGAATAATTCATCAAAAGTCCCAATTCTTAATCATTTCAATTCATATTCTAACATACATGCATAAGTCTAGTCAATTCATGATCTCATATTCACATCCTTGGATATACTCCATACATATCAACAACCCAAGAGAATCTAACAAACATAATCAATTCCTCATCAAAAGATCTAAACTCACATACTTTGGAAATTAGGGTAAATCAAGGAATTCACACAAATTCTTCATAATATCATGAATCAACATCAATTTAATCACATATGAGTAGTATCCAACCGTTTGGAATCATACCCACCTAAAACCCATGCATTGGAAGTAACCCTATCTTCATTAGGGTTCTTCTTCACAAATTAGGGGAGGGACTCTATGGGTGGAAGAACTCATAGATGAAGAGCTAAACATACCTTGATCAAATCCCTAGCACAAGCCTTTAGCAATAAACCCTTTGTTCTTGACCCTAGCTTCAACCCTAGTTTCTTCTTCAATAGATGTTCTCCATTGAGAGAGAGAAATATTTGAGAGATGAGTGATTTAGGGTTTTGAATTGTGTATAATGTAAAGTGACTTAAAACTAAGAGTTACATACTTAAAATAGTCTAAATAGGTTAATAAAATACATACAAAATGACCCATACTTAAACCTAGTCGAATAGGATTTTACTTAATTGTCCTCAACTTGGCAGCCCCGTCCTAGGCACCATGGCCACTTGGACAGTCAGTGAAAGGCACCACGGTCCATGGTGGTGCCCGTGGTCTATGGACCAGTAGCTCCCCCAACCCTTTTTGGCCCTCAACCACCTTAATTTGCTAAGGCAGCTTCACGGGCACTTTGACAAGCCGTGGTCAAGCCAACGGCTCGTGAAGTGCCTCATGGACTTGGGGAAGTGTCTAGGCCTCTTGGTTTGGCCTCCCAAGTGTCTAAGGCATATTCAAGGACCCCTTCACGGACTGTGGTCCACACCACTGGTCGTGAAGGTGGTCATGAACTCTTAGGCAGTGGCTGCCAAGGTTGGGCAGCTTTGGCCCTTTGGCTTAGGCTTGCCCTTTTGCTTTGGTGGCTGCCTTTCCTATGCACCACCAAACACCTATAGGTCATCTAGGATACTAGGTCTAATTTACACCTTGAATCCCTACCATTAAACTCCTCATTCACAACACATAAAGTCTCATCTACGACATTATTTCACATATGACACGCCATAAAACCCTAGCTTGTGGCTCGAGTTTGGTTATTAGTTTCCGGGGTATTACAAAGGACAACCCTATAAGGTACTGTTGGGAGAGGACAACCTTACAAAGGAAAAAAACCTTTCTTAATCTGCGATTGGTGCCAAAAGAATGGACACACAAAAGAGCATTGTTGGAAGATAATTGGATATCCAAATTATGGAATGGACAAAAAGAAGGGCAGTACTGCAGTGAACAATGTGACTGGTGGTGAAAGCTCTTATCCAAAAACAGGATGTGTGGAACAAAAGTCGACTAATAAGCTTGGAAGAAGAGGAGTTTAACTTAACTCATAACAGTACAAACAACTCCTTGGACTACTGAGCAAAGATGTCAGCACAAGCATTGCTCAATAGCCTCAAGGATGTTATGATCATCAAAGTAACATGACAAGTATGACTGCGTGTTTTATGTCGAATATTGTTGTAGGAGAATGGATTGTGGATTCAGGAGCAACACACCATGTTACAGCTGAAATAAAAAGGCTAGAAGAAACTTTTATAACTATAAAAAAAATAGGAGATAAAGTGCAGCTTCCTACAGGGCATAAAGCAAATATTACACATATTGGCAGCCTAAAATGGTTCGATAATGATATTGTGGAGGATGTATTGCATGTCCCAGACTTCAAATTTAATTTGTTGTCAGTAGCTAAACTGACTAAAGAGCTTCATTGTATTGTTACTTTCTTCCCTGATCAATGTGTGTTTCAGGATCTCTCAAGTGGCATGGTCAATGAGACTGGTAGAATGAGAGATGGATTATACATTCTCAATGATACTGTAAAAAACTGGAGTCATACTAATCATAGAGGCATACATGTTGTTGCAACAGCGAAGAATAGAGATGAAGTTGATTTGTGGCATAGGAGGCTAGGACACACTTCATCATCTACCATGAAGAAGATAAGTTTTCTTTCTGATGCAGACACTAGTTTTCTGCAAAATAAATGTTGTGTATGTCCATTAGCCAAACAATCTAGACTTGTTTTTCCACATAGTGTTTCAAGAGCTGATGTACCTTTTTCTCTTGCCCACCTTGATCTATGGGGTCCTTATAAGACATCTACTTTTAATAACAAACAATATTTCCAAACTATTGTGGATGACTATAGTAGATATACATGGATATACTTGTTACAACTCAAGTCTGAAGTAATTGTAGTATTAAAGACCTTTCTAGCTATGGTTAAAAATCAATTTGGTTGTATGATCAAGATGGTTAGGACTGATAATGGTACAGAGTTCTTCAACTCTCAATGTAACAGTTTATTTCAGGACCTTGGAATTATTCATCAAAGTAGTTATGTGTATATACCACAACAAAATGGTATAGTCAAGGGGAAACATAGACACATTCTAGATACAGCTAGGGCATTGAGATTTCAGTCTATCAAATATTGGGGACTCTACATACAAGCTATTGTATATATCATTAATAGATTGTCTTCCACTGCTATAGGGGGCAAGATTTCATATGAATTACTTCATGCCAAGAAGATGTTTATTCAACACCTAAGATTTATAGGTTGTTTATGTTTTGCCACTACTACTGCTAGGGGAGACAAATTTGGTTAAAAGGGCTAGGGTTCCTGTCTTGATGGGTTTTTTCTGAAACTCAAAAGGGATATTTGTTGTTTGATATTAAGCATAAACAATTCTTTGTGAGTCGAGATGTCCTTTTTATAGAAAATGTTTTTCCTTTCCTGGATGCTCACAACTGTGTCCATGATACTCATAGAGGAATATGTCAGTTTGAAGATCTTCAGTTGGAAGATTACTCTCTTACTCATCTTGTTAGGGAGATTCATGATGAGGTAGGTTCAATTGAGCCTTCTTTGGATGATTCAGTTGGTTCAACTGGCGTTAGTGTTGATGAAGCTACTGTCCTTGAAGGTGCACTTGCAAGAAGGGATGACATTGAAAATCAAGATGATGTACATACAATTGGTCCAGCTGCATCTCCAAGGAGATCTACAAGAATTGTGAAACAACCTCTTTGGATGCAGGATTATGTATCAAACAAACCAAAGTCCTCAGCAGCCTACTCCTTATCAAACTACTTGTCCTATGATGTTGTTTCTGATTCCTATAAAAGTTTTCTTGCCAAATTTTTCACCTTGGTAGAGCCTGTTACATTTAAGGAAGCTGCATAGGATCCTAGATGGATGGATGCCATGCAGAAAGAAATTCAAGCCCTTGAAGCTAACAAAACTTGGGAAGTAGTGCCTTGATGACAAGCATGTTGTGGGGTCAAAGTGGGTTTACAAAATCAAATTCTTAGCTGATGGCAATGTTGAAAGGTTCAAATCCAGGCTTGTAGCTAAAGGTTACAGCCAAATGGAGGGCCTAGATTATCATGATACTTTTTCTCCAGTTGCAAAAATGGTTACAATAAGATCTGTAATTGCTTTGGCTGCTTCCAAAGGTTGGGACATGTTCCAAATGGATGTCTATAATGCTTTCTTGCAAGGTGATCTTGATGAATAAGTATACATGTCAATGCCACAAGGTTTCACAGGTCAAGGAGGGAACATAAATTAAGTCTGCAAGTTGAAAAAATCTCTTTATGATCTTAAACAGGCATCAAGGCAATGGAATCTAAAACTTATTGAGGATCTTATATCATCAGGATTTGTTCAAAGTAACCATGACTATTCTCTATTTACTATGAAACAAGGGTCAGACATAGTTCTAATATTGGTATATGTAGATGACTTGTTGATTACTGGGAGTAATGTGGCTCTAATTGATCAAGTTAAGGCTATTATGCATCAGAAATTTAAAGTGAAGGACTTAGGTACCTTAAAGTATTTTCTGGGAATTGAAGTCCACAAAAGGTGTGTTGTTGAATCAAAGAAAGTATATATTGGAGTTCATATAAGAGATAGGACTAGGAGGTTCCAGACCAGCTACCACTCCCATTGAAGTAAATCAGAAGTTAACCACTCATGAACATGATGCCACAGTGGGAATTAAAAATGATGAATTGTTGGCAGATGTAACTGCATACCAAAGGCTCATTGGCAGACTGTTGTATGTAACAATTACTAGGCCAGATATTAGTTTTGTTGTGCAGACCCTAAGCCATTTCATGCAACATCCCAGAACATCACACTGAAATGCTGCTAGCAGGGTAGTGAGGTATCTGAAACTGGCTCTTGGACAAGGTATTTTACTAAAGGCAAATACAATTCAAACTCTTACATGTTGCTGTGATTCCGACTGGGCAGCTTGCCCAAATACCAGACGTTTAATGACTGGTTTTGTCATTAAATTTGGTGATTCACTGATCTCATGGAAATCTAAGAAACAAGCTACAGTCTCTAGAAGCTCAGCTAAGCACAAAAGTATGGTAGCAGCAGTGGCAGAGATTACTTGGTTGCTGGGATTATTCAAAGAATTGGGAGTTGAGGTTAAACAACCAGTATGCATCTTTAGTGATAGCAAATTTGCTATGCAGATTGCTCAAAATCCCATATTTCATGAGCGCACAAAATACATCGAAATAGATTGTCATTTTATTTGTGACAAAATAAAAAAGGGACTGGTGGAAGCTGTTTATGTTAACACGAGAGAACAACAAGTTGATCTTCTTACAAAGGGCCTCAGTCGACCACAACATGTTCATTTGCTAAACAAGCTAGGAGTATTGGATCTTTTACATCCTCCTGCTTGAGGGGGAGTGTTGAAATATACAATGTGATTGTCAAGTTGTAAAAGTTAGTTAGATGTGCAGGTGATAGTATGCTGAGCTGGCATCAATCTGTTAGAGTTAGTTAGATCTAGAACAGTGTATAAATAAGGACCATCAATGAATGTAAATGGTGTGACAAAATATCTTCTCAATTCAGTTCAATACAATTTCTTCTTTTCTCTCTCAATGATCTAAATTCTAACACTATGCTAATTTCATGAAAACCAAAGCTTCTTAATACTTTAGTAACCTCCACATCATGCCTATGCTAATTTCAAGAAAACCAAAGCTTCTTAATACTTTAGTTAGAAAAATCTATAATATCCTATCATATACTTTTGTCATATTTTATCACCATATTAGTTGTATTAGTTCATGTGCCAACAATCACTCAATTTTTTTTTATAGTATTTTGTATTTTACTAATCAATTTGAAAAATATATTTACAAATATTAAACGACGATCGAGCTAGAGTTTCAAAAGTGATTTCGAAGCAATATGATTTTTTAGCCTTTGAAAAGGAACTTTTGCTTACTAGTTAATAATAATACTTTTGACTTTCAAAAACTTGATTAAATATGCTATTATAAGTATTATATCAAAATGATAGCATATTGTATTTTGTCGATTATTACACCCTTCCTTGTCTATGAGTGCCTAAGTATATATTCGCTATAAGTTTTTTTTTTTAGAACCTAGTTGGTCTCATATACTGTTGAATCCTGCTTATAGCCTTATAATATTTAATACATTTAGCTAAAAGATAAAGAATAGCACAAATTAAAAAGAAGTACGCACACAAAAGTGAAAAGCTCTTCACGGACTAAATAGTTATTCATTCCTTTAATAACTTCTTAAGCTTATCTTTAACC
>NC_064290.1:15515700-15537877 GCF_019186545.1 Solanum stenotomum
AAAAAAACCCTCTTAAACCTATTAATTAATTGTTCATTTAATAAAATTTAAATTTCCTTTAAATAGTAGTCGTACATCACATGCATGAATTAATTAGCATAATTGCCTCGTTGAATAAGCCAAGTAAAATATATAAAAAAGACACCTGATAACAAGAAAAGGAATCGTAATAGGAGTGCTGAGTGCTCTATTATATCCCATCTATATATATTGTCGATAAATAATTAATGTAAGCACATGTTGAATAAGAACATGGCATGCCATATAGGAAAAGGCCATGGTTGTTACTTCCCATTATTGACTAATTAATTAAATTATTATTCATAATGTTTTGGCACATATATTCTTCCTTTGAAAATTATTAAAGATATTTCCTTAAAGTTGTTCTAACAATGACCTCTCACCTAAATTTAAACATTTCTTTAGCTTATTATTTTCCTTTTCCATTGTGTAACGGCCCTTGTAATTTCTTTGCAAATACACAAGGGTAATTTCCAATTTCCACGTAATTTTATTCTTTTTTTGGCAAATTTTAGCTGATATATATAAAATCAATGTGTACATTATAACGCTTACAGCCAAGTAGGCGACTTTCTTTTTAAGCCGTCCGCCTAAAAATGTTAAGATCCATCTGAAAAAACGTAGGTATTACATTTGGAGATTGGGAAAGGAAAATATATAATGAAAAGAGAGACGTAAAGTTAAAATCCACGTATGATAAGATGATATTTACTAAAATGTTAGCCTCAGTTTATTAAAATTCACTTTCGATTATTTAATTTGATCACTTTTTAGTGGAGCTATTTATTCTTGACAGTCTAATTCATAAATGTATACGTATAACTTCTGGATATATTTTTACTAAAATTAAGTGCACAATAGATAAGTTCAAAAGGAAACAAATTATCATACGTTTGAACAATTATTCGTATCTGTTTACTATTCACAATCTTTTATTTTCTTTTATCGAAAGAAATTAAAGTTTGTACAAATCATTGTAACGTATTATCAGCAAAAATGAGCAGTACTCCTCCGTTTCATATTAGAAGGACATTTTACTAAGAATATTTGTTTCTATTACTTGATCACTTATTAAATCAAGATAGAATTAATTAATTTTTTCTCATTTTATCCCTACAATTAATATGGCTTTCGAAGTTTAAACAAATTTTGAAGATACAAAATTTCTTTTTTTCAAAAGGCTAATTAATGCTCCCTTCGTCCATCTTTTTTTGTCCACTATACTATTTTGGGATGTCCTACAATACTTGTCCAATATATAAAATTAATGAATAATTTACCACTTTGTGTCTATTTTACCTTTACTATTCATTTTTCATTGTTTAGATGACTTATATTTAATAAGGATGATTTGGTGAAGTTATACCTATCATTTTGTTGCTTCTTAGAGCTTGTTTGACATTGTTGTTGGGAGGTCAGAAACATTTATTTTGGGAAAAAAAAATTAATTAAAAAATTAAGTGTTTGACAAATCAATAAAAGTGTTTTTTAATGGAAGCAGAAACATTTTTTCTGCTATTGAGAAGAAAATTTTTGTTTTTTTAAAAAAGCAGAAGCAGAAAAAAAATTATTTTTCTCAAGACTAAAATATCTTTTTCATATATACATATTTATCAATATATTTCTTATTAATTAATTAGCATATTTCATAAATTTGATTAAATTTCATTCAAGAATTTTATTTTTAAATTTTTATATAATAAATTTTATAATTTATTTTACGTTTATATATTATTATTTTATATATTATATATTATTTTATGTATTATTTTGTACAATTAGAACAAGGTAACAATAATATTTTTACAAGATTAAAAAATAACAATTAAAGATTTCAGCCTCCCAAAAAGGTATAATATTGATTGAATATTTAAACATGTAAATTTTAATTTTAATTAAAATGAAAATTTAATTAATAATTTATAATAGATATTTAAAAAAAATTCTCTCTATAAAATAATTTTAATATTAGAAGTACATTTATAGTTGTCATTTTTTGTAATTTGACTCTTAAAACACTTTTTTTTTAAAAGGTTAGCAAACACAATTTGCGAAAATACTTTTCAAATAAATTAGCCAAACACAATTTTTTTTTTCAAAAGCACTTTTCTAAAAAGACATCTTAAAAAGAGCTTCTAAAAATAAGTTATTTTTAACCGCAATGCCAAACATGCTCTTAATCTATGTGTGAAGTCAACAATGAACAACTATTATTGGACAGAAAAAATATGAACAAAAAGCAAAATAATAAAATTAATAAATCTATTAATAATTTTATAATCACTATGTAAAATAGAAAATACCCATATAATATGAGATGGAGGGAGTATCATTTAGCAAAACAATTAGACAAAGTTTCACAGGGTGTCAACTGTCATGTTTAATTTTTTTCCTCATAGAAAAAGCAAGTAATTTTTGTTCATCCTTCTTTATTTTATTTTTTCGTGTCATAGAAAATTGAAGATATATTATTGCTTATTTGTGATTGATTTTAATTTGTTTGATTAGGGCTATTGCAAAAAGTTTTGGGCTGGCCTGGGAAATTATTGGGATTTGTATCAAAATAAATGTTCGTTATCAAATTTGAAGTAGCAAAAATTACATATAATTTGGACTAAATTTCTGACAAGACAATTTTTCAAACACTCATGGTAATTGTCAAATATTTTTGACAATAGTATTAAATTACGATACAATTTTGCAAAGGGAAAAGGTTTGATATATTCCTTAACTTTACGATTTGGAGCTGATATACACATTTTCATAAAAGTGATATATACTTTTACCTTTATAAAAATGCTCACATATATCTTTTTCATCTAACAGAAGTGAAAATATAATTTTAATTTTTTTTTTTACAAAATAAATATAGGAATATGTATGATCCTTCTAACAAAGTTCAGGGTATATTTGATCCTTTTTACCCAAGTATTTTTTTTTATCCAACAACTATCTAAGTTTTAATTAAATATCTCCTTAATAGATCTACTTTTTTAAATGATTATTTGATTTTCCTATTCTTATTTTTTTTCATCTTTAGTGTAAAGATATGAGATAAAAAGAAGTATGAATGAAAAAGCGAAAATTTTTTTGTCATTTACTTTTGTATTTGTAAATTTTTTTTGGGATATCTATAATAAATTATACAACAAAATAAGTAAAATAAATAAATTTAACAATCAAAACAGCTAACCCAAATTAGCCTTTGAATTAAAAAAATCACTTTTTAAACATATGAGAAAGGATCAAATACTACTGAATTAAAACTTAGAGAAAATATAAAAATTATTTTTTCACTTTCATTAGACCAAAAGCTATATCAGAGCTATTTGTATAACAATAAAAATATATACGAGTCATTTCTATAATAATGGATATATCAGCTCAAAATAACAAAATTAAGGAATATATTAGGCTCTTTTCCTATTTTGTAATAAAAACTTGCAAGTTGCACAGGGACGGAGCTACAGCCATCCAAGGATGGTTAGCTGAACACCCTTCGCTGGAAAATTATATCATATAGAGTGGTCAAATTTTGGATTTAAGGGATAAATAATTAATGTTGAACAACCTTGACATAAACTCTTCCGTGGTGTAGTGGTTAAGCATGTTCATTTCTATCCCAGATGCGTGGGTTCGAATTCCACAGAGCGCACAAGGTTTTTAGTTTTCTTTTGAGAGCAGAATACAACCTCACACACCATTATTATGTTCATCGAGTTTCTTAATTATTAATGTTACAATTTTAATAATTAGAGTAACATATATGAATACATTATTTTAATTTTGAATATTTAGATATCATGTATTTCTAATTTTTATCTAGGATATAATGCACCTTCGAATAGTGAAAACAAGAAAAGCCAACATTTTACTTTAAAAATTTGTGTTTATAGATGTTAACAACTTTAAACTCAAAGCTAAAATCAATACATGCGTTTTATCTTCTTCTTTTTAAAAAGAATAAAAATTCTACTAGTGTGATTTATGTTTCGTAAAGCTAGACGCATTTGTTCTATCAATATTTCACTTTAAAAACAATAATCATATATTTTTATCATATAAAATCAATGCATCAAAAAGAAAAAAAAACTCGATTGTTTATATTTGATATTGACAAATATTGAGATCGTTCATGGTAGAATCCCTAGGTTAAATAAATAACATTCAACTCACTTATTTTTTAAAAAAAAGTCTTGAACACCCTTGATGAAATTTCTGGCTCCGCCACTGAAGTTGCATCCCTATTTCTATAAGAGGGCTCCATTTCCTTGTGTTTCAACTTGACTTGTAGCAGACTCCCACTTGTACCTGCTTTTAGCAACTACTTAGGTCCCTAAATTTTTCACCAAAGAAGTGAAATTCAGTAATCAACCAATTGAGTTTTTAAAAATCTCCGATTAGAAAATATCTAACGTTGCGTCGAGAGGTCATTATTGTATAAAATGCATAGCTATAAGAAAACGCGTTAATAGGAGCATGTTGCTCTCTGCTGACACAAATCATTGTCCCATCAAAAAATTGAAACAGTTGAGTGGAAACTTCATGCTGCTTTCACATTTCATACAAACTAGATTAGCTGTTGGAAATTTTGAATACATAAAGCTGGACTTCATTGTTCTATGTACAGTGGAAAAGGAATGTTACAAGTAAAGAAAAAGAAAAACTAGAAAATGACTGACTGGGCAAAAAGTAGTTGACTCAACATAAAAAGATATAGACATATAAATCAGAGGCTGGCTACTGGGAAAATTGGCCCTAAAAAATGTGCAAATTTGAAACCATTTCAAAAGTCGTAATCTATGTCCGATGCATTCTGAGAGCCAGAACGTCGTACCAGATGTCCTTGCTCGTCATATAGGTCAAGGTTCTCACAGGGAGCGGGGAAGACAGTACCTATAACACGACCTTGAACGTGAGAACACTGAAATATGTGTTTCTTCTTGTATGTTATCCCAACTGACATATCTCTGATAGTTATATTTTTCACTGGAATTTCAGAATTTCCATGGATACGAACGGGTACACGAACTCCTTCACCGTGTATTGACGTGTAGCTTATGTCCTCTAGTACTGGTAGAGCTTTGGGATTAAACTCCCCAGCAGGATGTTCATTGTAATCTGTCTTGATGACGATCCCCACCCTAACGTTTACAAATGTCAAGTTCCTGTATGCTATGTGTCGTACATATCCTCCTCTGCCAGCTGCTGTTTTGATGCGAACAGCACGCCTTGAGTTCCAGACATGTACGTTTTCCACAGTGACATTTGACACTCCACCAGACATCTCACTTCCTATCGATATGCCTGCACTGCATATTGTTCAACCAATGTGAGCGCCATGCAATGTAAATGGTGTTATTCTTTATGATTCTAACGTGCTATGTTGCCAGATTCTTTTAACAAAGGCTCAAGATGAAAACAAAAAGTTGCATCTCTTCAAACCAAAGTTACTAATTGTCAGCAGATTAACAATATCAACAGCAATGAACATTTTCCCAAATATACCGAAAAAAGAAAAACTAATGATTTCCTTCCTCAGACAGCTAATGTGTTGAAATGCCATAGGTGCAATTGTTGTCAGAAATATCCAGGTCATAAAAACAAATGTAAGTGCACATGGAAACCTCACCTGACCATTGAACGAACTACAAGATTTCGGATGACTATATTTGTTGAAGGCCGTCCATAAGAAATCCCATACTGATCCCAACCACTCTTTATTGCAATGCCATCATCACCAACACTGATGTAACAGTTCTCGATCAACATATCTTCACATGAATCTGTCCAGACCATACTAAAAACATCAAGAACTCGCACCGAATAAGAGGGAATAAGTAAACAATAAAGAAGTATGTATAGTGTATCAAAGTCTATGAGAATAATATCATCCTAGGAAGAACTCTGGTTCAGCAGGCTTGCAAGAATTTTTGCATATTAAAATCTCAGAGCTTAATTCTTATTCCCTATGAAATGATAAACCAAAAAAGAGCACAAATCGCCTCTATAAGCAGGTTAAACAAATTATCTTCGAATATTTTAGCTTACTTATTATTGATTTCATTAAATAATAAAGTTCACGAGAAATCAATAAAATTTAGTCTAGAAATGTTATTGTTCACAGCTGACCGATATATAATGCAGACTGATCCTAATCTGCAGATAAAAAAAGTGATTACTAGCTCAAAGTTTTCTATTGTCTGCAATGATGACTTATTGAACATTCACCTGGATCTATGCCATCAGTATTCGGAGCGTTGAAGATGGGTGCCAGAATTGTGACATTCTTGATTGTTACATTTTTGCAGTCATATGGATGGAGTGTCCAAAACGGAGAATCACGCAATGTTATATTAGAGATCACTATGTCACTAGACCACATTATCTGGACAAGCGGCCCTCTGGTATTGTTAAGAAGCCTCTGCTTGTACTTCTTCCACCATGCTTGACCCTGCCCATTAATGGTACCATTATGCCCTGTTACCAGGAATATGTACAGATAATCAGATTGAGTTGGTTAGCTTCATACTTCAGCGAAAATTTCAAAACACTTCACTATTCAAAATCTGTAAACAATAACTTTGTGCATGATGCGGGAAAAGTTCATGTATCATCACATCACCTAGTTCACTGCTGAACCTTTACGGAAACAAGCAATAGATCTGATATAAAATATTGATATGTTTGTGAAGAAATAATCCAATACTTATCCATACGTAAAGTGAATAAATTTTATTTGTCAAATATGACAAATAAATTTCGGAGTGAAGTAGTGTCACTTCATTTGATCCCGAAATTTTTTGGATCAGCTGCTTCTCCCTGTGTCCCCTAATTAATAAACCAATAACCAGTCAATGCAAAGAAGAGTTTTTCTTCAGCAGTGTGGATGGAATATCTGTAATTTGAACACCAGCCATGGACACTTCCGGTACAAAAATTATAACAATGCACATTGACCTGCCACATGATTGATCTCAATGATTCACAATCATTGTAAAACAACAAAAGTAACATAACAACTCCTCAATCCCAAGCTAGTTCGGGTTGGCGTGAATCCCAATATCTGTTTCGATCCATTTGGACCCACTTCATTCCAATACTACGCAGTGGATTTAGTCACTAGCAATAATAATGATGACAATATAACTAATATAGAAATACATCACTATTTTCAACAAACTTGGAAACTATGGGAACTTCACATTACAAAATTCTTGCTTTTTTGGGTGAAGTTACAGGGTCAGTTTGACAGTCATAAACGTTCAGAAACAAGTCGCTAACCTGTGATTACAACATCTCTGAGATTCTGGCCATGGATTAAACTTCCATAGCGTGGTCCAATATGTTCTCTCCCATATCCATATGAAGGCAAGGGAGGCATGAGAGGCCAGTACTTCTCATCCTGTTGAGCATCACAGATACAAAGAGAAATACAGAAATGTCATAAGCTCAGCCACTTGAAATAAAACAAAATTAGATATAGTTTCAGCAATGAGAAATATGCAAAATGATGGGCCAATACGAAAAAGTTATCAGCTAATTTTCTCAATGAATAAATGTCTCTAATTGTAAAAGAACAGAGAATGCCACCATACAACAACAACAAACCTAGTGAAGTTCCCCAAAGTGGGGTCTGGGGAGGGTAGAGTGTACACAAACTATAACACTACCTCATGGAGGTAGAGAGGTTGTTATGGGAGACCCTCGGCTGAAGTGCATCAATCCCAAATAAAAGAAGAAAAAAACAGTGGAGAAAGCATAACGGTGAATAAGAAAACAGTACAAAATCTACAGGAGAGAAACAATAACAAAAGCAAAATAGTGTGATAATCGGAATACAATAAACAACATATTGCAAGAACTACAAGGACACAACTAATCCTACACCAGACACTAAACCTTCGCAACGCAACACAACACTCTACCCCTACTACCCTTCTACCCTAATACGCAACCTCCACTCCTTCCCATCTAAAGACATGTACTCGGTCATATGAAGATGCGCCATGTATTGTCTAATCACCGCTCCCCAATATTTTTTCGGCCTACCCCTACCCCTACCCCACAGCGTACCCCCTACAACCAGTCTCTCGCACCTCCTCACTGGGGTGTCGATGCACCTCCTCTGCACATGCCCAAACCATCTCAGTCTCACTTCCCTCATCTTGTCCGCCATAGAGGCCACTCCCATAGAGAATGCCACTATATTGACAAAAATTGCAGTCCCTCCATTAGGACTTGAATCCCTTTTTCTAACTTTGCACAGTCATTAGTATTAGAGTTGCAAACTGCAAAAATGCCTAATATAAGGTGGTAGCATGGAGGCCAAAGTATTACTTTTTGTAATGGAGGAAAAAAGTTGAACTGGCAAGGATATTAAGAGGCACTCCGAGAAACTTTTCATGGATTATACTTTCCAAGGCTGTGTGTTATCCTGGCATGGACAAAATAAGAAGTTGGGCCTCTATGTTGCTCAGACCCTGCAATATCCTTGCTGCAGCCTGCACCCAAGTTGATCCAACACAATTTGGTTGTGGGTGTGGTCAACATAACAAGAGTGCTTTAACTATGCCTATTGCCAATAAGTATAGGTTGATGGCATTTAGATTGATCTAGGGTTTATGTCACACACACACATGTAAGGTAACACTTCGCTGTTATACGAGATAACTTATTACTAGAGTTTTAAGTGTTTATAAAGAATTTAGTTATACTAGCTTTAATTTAATAACTTCAATCAATTGTCAAAAAATAAACTTATGTAGCAGTATACATCTATAAGTATACCTACGGATTAATGACACACATAGTGCTTCAACTAATTCAACTCACGGATTTTATTCTCACTAACTGATGGAGTTAAACCACTCCGAAGGATATGAGTCTGATTTGAGCATCATGACCATCATTGCTGAATTATTATCAAACTCTTCTAAATTCCTATTACAGTATTACTTTCTTTTTTGTATGTGACTAAGTACCTTCGATGGAAGTCTTCAAATTTGCTCGCATTCGGATCCCTTTCCCTAAGGATCCATGAAAGCTTCTATAGTTCCGAAGTTTACGAAAGGAGGGTAGACCAAGGCAGATAAAAGAGTTAGGATTTAACAGATACCTCCATCTAGCGACACCTTTGGTTGATGATTTCTACCCATTTCTATGGCACACTGAACAGAACTCCCTGCATTAAAGTCTGTCTGAGCTTCCTGCGAGGGAAGGTAGAGGAAAGGGAAGAAGAAGCACTTCTTTTCATGGTGTTAATTTTTCTTAATTTCAGTGTGAGTTGCTATTTTTGAATTGCAGTGATGTGTAATCACTAGTGTGTGATTTACACACACTTCTTTTGTTGGCTGATTCTTGGTCAAGTGTCAAATAGGTCACACCCATGTTGAGATGTCTAAATGAAAATTTGTGACAAGTTAGGGGGTTGTCTATGTATTTGGACAAATATAAACCACCTTTTTGTTAAATCTCACTACTCAGAGGCATAATGGAGATCATGCAATAGAAGTTCACCTTGAGTAATGGGACAATCGGGGTTTAATAAAATAGCAAAAAGACCAAACAGCTTCGAATGATAGAAGTTCAAAATTCAAACTATTTTGCAAGAAGTAGGTAATGGTCTAGAAGGCCTCAAGCAAATCACAGTTTGGAAGAGCTTTAGAATATAACCATTCTACAGGTGGAAGAGGAGAAGAGCTTTTCCCAAGGCAATCTGTGATCTTGCTATTTACCATTGTTTTTATAAAACCAGATTGGCTGAAGAAGCGAGCCAAATGATTGATATGTTTGACATACAAAATAAAATATCTTAAGCAGATTAAGGTGATACTCTATAGCCACCAAGCCAATCACTAATATACCTTGAGTTTGACATAAGCAGGGAAGTCTTACCCAAAGGATAAACCTTGGTGTCAAAAAGGCAAATAGCTACATGACTTTTAGTAGTCTCTAGGCAAATAGCTACATCCTTCCCTCGTTAAATAGATGTATTTAAGGATGTCCAACGTAATAATGGTACTCGAGGTCAGAGATGGACCAACTTATAGGAAGGTCAGTGAGGCAGAATATTTTTGCAGGACTAAGCCCTGTTTGTGTCTTGTTAAGAATTCTCACATCGGAAAAGGGATGGGAATTTGGTCTCTATATGGACTTGGACAATTCTCCCAAATGTTTTTAATAACAAAATGTTTTGGCATCTTCCACAAATGTTTTTGTTTTCATGTCCAAACACATTTTTCTGTTTTGATTTTGGAAACAAAATAGAACTATCAAAATAGACATGAAGTATATTCTCACAATAAGCCCAAAGACCAAAACACCAAAAGAAATTAAAAAAAGAAGCAAGAATAGAAAAAGAGAAAAAAATGTTAAAGGTATCGGGGAACTTGACTCACAGACACATGATGATCTTAGTAGGAAAAAATACAGTCTGCCTATAACATTGACACAGAATGTCAAGCCCAAGATCACATACTTGAGAAACCATACCCTCAGCTATATGCATGCCTTACCTCGATGACATATTAATATGAAAAGCATCATATGTGACCAGCTACAATTTCCAGTTAGTTCAAAAGTAAACCTACAACAGAACCCTCCCATCTGTAACCACACTTACCAACAGGAATTAAAAACTTTAAGCAGTAAAAACTGGAGGGGGCGGAGGAAATGATAGAGGCAATATACACATGCAGCAACTGGAAATTTGACATCATCAAATCCTTTTAATTTGGACTAAGCAAAGAAACAGATCATGTCTCAACTCTTATACCACACATGAGCCAAAATACATAGTCAGCGCAGGCAAACGTTGCAACAAACTCGGTTCTTAGATCACTTAATCCACTTATTTTTGGATAACAATCACAAGGAGTTGTCAAAAGCTCAGATGGATAACAAGATCATAAGGAATCTAAATCGAAGAAAGATCAAAAATCATGTAACACATAGAAGACATTGAAGAGAAAGAATGAGGAGAAACAACCAGCAAGTCACTCCATACAGAGTATATAAAAAGAGGTGAACTATAAGACTGCCAATACAAAGAACCTATGGAATCATAAATCAGAGACAGACCACACTCCCTGCACCACCTAGGCATTGAAGAGAAAAAAAGAGGAGAAACAACCAGAAATTCAGTACATATAGAGAATATTAAAAGAGGTGAGTTATAAGAGGAGAACCAACCAGAAATTCTGTACATAAAGAGGATATTAAAAGAGGTGAGTTATAAGAGGAGAAACAACCAGAAATTCTGTACATAAAGAGAATATTAAAAGAGGTGAACTATAAGTGAACACTGAAACAGAGAACCTATGGAATCATAAATCAGAGATAGATCAGTCTCCCTGCACCACCTATGCATTGAAGTAAAAGAATGAGGAGAAACAACCAGAAAAATTAGAGATTATTAAAAACAGGTGAACTGAGCCAAAGGCCAAAGCAGAGACCCCAAAGATCTATGTTGATGCACCATGCAGATAATGCAGGTTCAGCTGGGATGTGACCCAAGAAGTGGTTGTAAAAGCAGTTAATATTCATAAATGAGGCACGATTCAGAAGTTTTCAAACTACAGTCTCCAGTGGGATTATATTCCATCTGTCCTATCAATTAGTCCTGTTGTCCTCTTCATGCTACAGAGCTCTAGTCCAATTATGATATGTTTCGGAATATACTGCATCCTTCCTATTAGATTAGTCCTAATTTGACTCGCAACATAAGAGAAGTTGGGAATATGTGTTGTTAAGTAATTGATCAGGGAACATGTGGGGGTTATACATAGCATTTTTATATTATTGAAGAATAGAAACATAAGAGTGTTCAATAATTTTGTTCAACCTTCATAAGACTCGAGAATTCAAGACCATTTAACATAGAAAATTTAAGTTTTATACTTATATTGAGATCTCTCCCTAGTATACTAACTATAAACAATTATGTTTATTTTTTGCCACTCCTATCCGTGTATACAATCCAAATTATCATCTTAAACTCCAATATAATCAAGTGGTGTCTCACAAATGGGACAAAGGGATCAGTTGAAAAGTTAGTTTGTTAGATAAAAGAACATCTAATCAGAATTTAAATTTGACTCATCCAAATGAACTTAGAAATTTGAAAATTCAAAGTTGTATAAAATAATGATATTATTACTGTTGAGGCAAATAAATTAGTTGATTTCTTCCTATTTGCCTAAGTCATAATGGTAGAGTTACATGGTACATGTATTGGTGGGAGGATGCAGGTATACAGTGGAAAAATCAAGGTTCTCTCAGCTGGCCGTGCACCGCCAATATGAAAAAAGTTGAAAATAATAATAAAGATATTATTAAGCGGAATGGTCTTAAACATTATGAGAAGCATATAGGATGTATTAAGATTTTTCTATTAGAAAATATTCTTTTTAAGGAAAGACGACTTATTTTGGTAGACAAAAAGTGCAAGTACGAGATATAATAGGACAAAGAGAGTACTTTCAAGAGATTAAGGAGATCTACTCTTCTATAAAGTTGGACCAATTATTAGACTTCTCTTGTTGCCTTCTTCCTTCAAGTACTTAATCAGTTACGAATAAATTAGACGTACAAGTTTATCATTTTTCAGTTTAAAAAGATATTAGAAGTACAAGTTTGCTAAGGATTAGGGAGTTATGGACATCTTTACACTAAACAACAGGGTCTGCAACTTTGTATTCCATTTGCATTTGGCTTTGATCATTTAACTTCAGATTTTCTGAAATCTAAAGTTTTACCTTTAAACTCAAGTGTGTTATCTTCCTTTGTTCTTCTGCTAGCTAGAGACAAACCTATGGATTTATGATTATAATAGTTGCTAAACCTAAATGAATTGGAAAACAGAGTAGAATCAGAAGTTGAAGAATATAAACAAAGGCAAGTGGAAAAGCCATAAGTTATGACCTCATCAACTATGAAAAAAGAAATTCATGATGAATTAAGGCAGATGAGTTAAGATGTATTGGAGGTAATATATACCAAAATAGTTCTACACATATTAAGGTGATAGGAACATATGCCAACAACGAAAGTACATAACAATGAAGGTGGAAAGCATACCACAATTATACACATAGAATTCCTATCAAGCATCATGGATGTTCTAATGCAATGTAATCTAACCAACAGTAGAGTTCTCCAAGTGTTTGGTTGATGTCAATAGAAAAAGAGTCTTAGCATAGATCCAGTACAAATAGCTTCTCCGAGATCTCCATCTACAACTCAAGATAGCAAACTGTTTGATCCTCACTTTTCGAAAAACCAAGTATGAGACACAACAAAACAACAACAACATACACACACAGTGAAATCCCACAAGTGGGGTCTGGGGAGGGTAGAATGTACCAAGTATAAGACACATGACACATCCACCATATATAGCATATACAGTTGCACAATTTCTCAACATCCAAATCATGTGTAGCAAGCTTGTCTACCACAATCAGCAAAAGTTCATAAACAGTAAACTATAAGCAATTAGCAGTTAATTTCTACTGTGCAGCATTCAAAATTCACAACTTTTAAACATTGACAGATGAAGAGAGTACTTACATCAATACCCAATATCACAGCTCCCTCAGCAAGGAAGAGAGTCATATGACTGGTAAGATTAAACGGCGCCGTTAACCAATATCCAGGTGGCACATTAAGCTGTCCACCACCTTTCTTACCAAGCTTAGAAATAGCCAATACTGCCCTCTCAAACGCCGCCGTATTCAATGTAACGCCGTCACCAACCCCTCCAAACTCCGTCAAATTAAACGCCACCGTCCTTAGCTTCGGCATCTGACTCACCGGGAAATCCCGCCGGAAAAACAATATTCCGGTAGTAGCATCCTTTTGCCACAATAGAACAGAAAATATAACGGCGATCCATAGAACAGTCAAAAGGGTTTTGGGGTTAGAGAATAGTGACGTGATCCATGGACGTGGATGATGGAATTGAGTCCACCGGGATGAAGAAGACGATGGCGTTAGAGTCTCAACCATAATGTAGAAAATCGAATTTCAAGGTGAAGATAGGAGAAATGTGATTGTGTGCATGAAAATATAGTACTACAACTAGCAAAAACAATAATGTGAAGTGAATTATCAGAAGAAAAAAATTAAAGAATTTGGAAGGTGAAGTGTAGTAGTCTGGATCAGTGAGATGAAGGGGTTAGGTAAATGGTGATGAATTGCATTCTAAGGAAAAATGTTTGTGTCTTTAAGAAGCCTTAATTTGAAAACAGTTGGTGTTATGTTCATTTTGATGCTACTTGCATTATCTGCTGACATGTGGCTATACAATTTGCCCTAATCAAAAAATGTTCGACTTAACTATAATTATAATATTTGTTAATATAATATAATTTTGATTTTTAAAAAATAATTAAGATATATATCTTGATAGATAAGGGGAGCCAAATCCGTAAATTTTAGTTAAATTTGTTTTGAAATAATTGACTTTTTTTCAAAATGAATACTTCTTTGTCAATTTTCCCATTACTTCGGATTAATGACATATTAGTTAATAGTGGAAAGGGTCAAAAATACCATTTATTGGTTATGTTTTTCTCTAATTATATTAAAGGGCTAGTAAATATACTCATGCTATTCCCAAGTTCATAAAGAAAAAAAAAAATTTAACACTTTTTCATCATGATAAGGTTAGAGTCCATGTAGCCTAATATTTAGGTGAAATAGATATCAAACCAAACTATTTATGTNTTGGTTTGGTCTCGGGTTGGTTTTTTTAAGTTAAAACCAAACCAACCCAAATATAATCCGGTTTTTTTTTCAAAACCAAACCAAGTCAAACCAAACCATTAATCAGGTTTTTTTTTCGGGTTGACTCGATTTACGATTTGATTCAGTTTTTGATTTGATTTTGTACACCCCTAGATATCACGTGACATGTTATCTTAGCGCTAGATTTTTTTCCTTTTTAGTTTTTAATCTTTTACGAATTTAATTTTTCTTTTCTTTTCTCTTTTCTACTATTAGCCTTTAAAGTCGGAAAGTAAAATATATATATATAGCATTAAAATGAAATGTTATGTGACATTCATTTTATTCAAATGTCAGCCACGTAGGCTTTCACCTTGTCATGGTGAAAAAGTGCTAAAAAGAAGAATTTTTTTTGTTAATTTTGATAACGACCTATAGTATAAATAGGAATAAATTTAGCTAATAGACTAAAAGAGAGATATTTTTTTACCATTTTCCTAGTTAGTAGATCAGTCGGTGACACGGTAAATTCATTCATACCTATTATTGTATGAAGCTTGTTACTAAAATGTTAAGAGGCTTGAACAAGAGTGAAGCCACGATCCAAGCCATTGAGAGTGACACTCACATTAAATCGTTCATAGGAAAATCAATTACTAATCCAAATTAAATTCATCAAACCAATTTATGAAACAAAGTCATTGTATAAAATACTAAGAAACAGTTAAAACAAATAAAGAATCAAGTTCCTATAAATTTAATCAATTATTCAAAATATTTGCGGAAGTTAACCTCCTAAAATCTGAAAGTTATAGTACCAAAACTCTAAAGTATCTAGAATAAGGGGATGCAACCCCAATAAATAAAACAATAAACTGAGTCTACGATATGTCTGATTCCAAAAAGATGGACAAAGAACAAGGATGAATCCATGGCAGCCCAGAAGAAATAGATCATCCTTAGATTTGGATATCGTGAGTATCAAAGTTGAGGTCTCGAGACACCTGCCTAAATATGCTCTGTACTCAACAAAAAAATAAGGACAGTATCAGTACACAATCATAGTGTACACGACCAGTTCTAAGATATGAATGTGAAAAAAAAATAATTAGAATACAGTTATACAAGCAAATACATATATCAACAGGTCAAAACAGATGTAGACTCCCAGTCACAAGTCTTGACTTACAAGCACATGAAACATGTCTTACATGATTACAATAACATATACCGGTTCTCTCATGGAAGCAACACACAAACTGTAAGTGTACTGATGTGATATTCGAGCCAATCATTATTTGTGTATTGGTGTGGTACCCGAGCCAACTGTATTTTAGTATGTTCATATGGAGTATTACTGGCGTACGTATTAGTACTCCTAGGGAGGGTCTTAACTTGATTTAATGGTGGAAAAAAATCCTCATTTGAATCAAATGATCATGAATTGGACTGCGGTTTAGGATTTGGTTATAATCTAGGTATAATAAGACCACTATTGATCGATTATTGTGTTTTCATTATTGTTTAGATCAAGAACAAGACAAAACACTTTGAAAAGGAAAAGCTCAGGTTCTTTAGAATTTTCTAGTCTTGATTTGAGGTAGGTGATAGTTGTGCATTTTCCAAGTTATGTATATATGCATGTCTACTGCTTTATAGTATCATTAGTGTAATTCATATTGGGAAAACATAATGGAAGAATATGAGATGACATCATGTTGATGATCTCATGCGGTGAACCTATTATTTTGCTTGCAATTTCAAGTGTGATTGTTCATTTTGATTGTGATTGTGCATGTTGTTGTGATTGTTGATTGGCTCAGATACAACGTCGGTACATGAATACTAACAGTTGGATCAGATATCATGCCTTATATGAATACTAACATTATTGGCTTGGGTACCGCACCGATACAATAACAGTTTGTGTGTGTGTTTCATAAGAGGACCCGATATGTGCATTTTGTAATCATGTGGGACATGTTCCATGAATTACTTGGTTCAAGATATTGTGATTAGGTATCTATATTATATTGTGGTTGTTGGTATATGTGTTGGCATGTTTTACTATTTTGTAGTTGTTTGCTTACATTCATGTTTTGGAACTAGTTGTATAATCCTAGCAGTACACTGTGATTGTGTACTGATATTGTCGTTGCTCTTTTCTTATTAAATACAGGGCATATTCAGGCGGGTGCTTCTAGACCTCAGTTGAGAGACGTGTGACCATTCAAATCCAAGGGTGAGCTACTCTTCCGGGGTCAGCTTCCATAGATTCTTCTCCAATTTTTTGTCCATCCTTTGGACTGAGACATTTCTTAAACCTTAGTTTATGTTTTCTTAGTCGGGTTGCATCCCCTTTATTTCAGATACTTAGAGTTTTAGTACTATAACTTTCAAATTCTAAGGGGTTTAACTCCGCAATATTTTTTGTTAAATAATTGAGTTTATGAAAACATGATCTTTATCTGTTAAAACTATCAATTAGTTATTGTCTTTCATGATTTGGCTTGTATAATTAGTCTTGATGGATTTATTTGGGTTAGTAAAGAGTTCTCCCACTTAAGGGTTAGCGTGGATGTCACTCACAACGGTCTGAGTTGTGACAATTACCTCGTTAGGATTGACAAGGTAAGACCTAGCCCCCTTGCTTGTACTTATTTCTATTGAGAATTTGTATTTAATAAAAAAAAAACTTCTACACACTCTCTTAAACAAGGAGATTTTTCAAGATAAATCAATTGCATATTATTTACTTTATTGTTTTGGTTTCTTAAAAGGAACCTGATTCCTTAAGTCTAATAATTGATACTAGCTTCTTTCAAGTGAAAGACATATCTGAAAGAGGAAAACTGAAAGCTAGACTGAAAGGCAGACCCCTGGAGCATTATTGATTTCTATCATGTTTAGCTGCTTAGTATAATGTTTAATTTTGGCTTTAAGCCACTAGACAATAGGAAATGGTAGATTTCTTTCAAAAAAAATAGAAAGGTTTTTCAAAAATTAAAAGCACACTCCATATATTTTTTTTTATTGGATCATAATGATAATTTCATTATACTTATGGTCTATGGAGTAAAAATTGGAATATGTATATGTCAATATAGCATGTGAAAGTACAGAAAGGAACATCAACTTTCTAATGACATAAATCATAATATATGTTTTGATCAAATACTAATTAAACTCAAAGATGTGTACTATTTAACAACCAATATTCTAACCTAAGTAAGTACATGATATTTTTAGAACAATATCTCTCTAATGATACATACATGTTTTTGTATCAAATATTAAATCAAATAATACCTAATATAATAATTAGCACAATTACTATATAAAAAAGTTAAATGTTTAAATGGGTGTGTATTCATACACCTACAAAATTTATTTTGTTCTCCAAATAGGAAATTAATTTCTAACTTTTTATTGTTTTCTCATTTTACCTAGATACAACAATAACATATATTCAATGTGATTTCATAAGTGAAGTTTAGGAATGATAGAATATACACAGACTTTATCCTTATCTTTGCAAGATAATTAAATAAGTTGTTTATTTATATATAATAGACACTCGACTAAACCTTAACGTGAGCCAAGGCTATTGTAACGTGTAAGCAAGGTTTAGCATAAAGGCATATGATTCTACCAACAAAAAATGTCTAAAACTGGAATATTTTATTACCACTATTAATTAAGTATGGATCTCAACAATTAAGCTGTCCCTTTCGCCCTGATGCATTTTACCATGAAAAAAAATCTTTAAATTTGGTAGCAATAATTAAGAGTAATAATAATAATAATAAAATAGTTGAGCTAGTCCGTTGATATGTACTTGCAATATAATACAAGGTTGTTGAACAGCACCAGTAAATTAAAGTTTATTTATGGGGTTGTTAGAATCTACTTCTGCTTAATCATTTTCCAATCTAATAAGTACTACTTGCCTTTTCCAATTAGCTGTTTTTTTCTTCTTAATCTTGGGTCAATGATTTATGGTCATAGGTGAAGTGGATGCATGGCATATTTAAAAGGGATAAGACATAAAAACACATTTAAATTATGAGTCTGAAACTTAAATAATGGACGGAAAAAAAAGTAACGACAAGATTGAATAGAACCAAATATCTCTCATGAGTTACCATTTGGTGCACACTTAATAAATTTTAAGTTGACCTAATTACCCCTCTTAACAACCACAATTTAATATTATATCATTTCCTATAGCGGTATGCGGACAACCCATGGAAGTGTAACATGAGTCCGAAACTAAAAGGGCAAACAATTTTTTTTGAAAATTTCAAAAGGGAAACTCAATTAATTATGAAACCAAAAGGGTAACTATTTTTAACGCCGTGTAAATCAGATTTTCTAAAACGAGGCTCAAATTCCAATGAGCCTTACAAGGCTCAAATTCCAATGAAATTTTTTCGAAAATTCCAAAAGGGAAACTCAATTAATTATGAAACCAAAAGGGCAACTATTTTTAACGCCGTGTAAATCAGATTTTCTAAAACGAGGATCAAATTCCAATGAGCCTTACAAGGATCAAATTCCGATGAGCCTTGTAAGGCTCAGCCGCCAATGAGCCTTACAAGGCACAGCCGCCAATGAGCCTTGCAGGCTATTATTTAAAAAAAAAAAAAAACATTCTCGTTTTATTTTCTTGTTTGTTAAAAGTCTAATAATAATAATAATACATAGATGTTGATATGATGCATAAAGATAGTTTAGACCTTATTGCTAGCCATTACTTTGTGGCTTTTCAAACGAACTAAACCCAATAGTTTAAACCTTATTTACTACTTAGTTGATATTATTTTTTCAACTTTTTTTATGTGAAATTATAATTTGGTTTATTCACTTATATAAAAGACAACACTTCTAGAGATTTTCTATAAAATTGAAGATTTCGAACTCCAACATATATGCATGGTTCATGTTTACTATAAATTATTTAAAGAGTATATTATTTTTTTTTACCTTGATATACTCTTTAAATAATTTATAGAAGTGTTGTTGGAGTTCTACTCTTGATATACCTTTAAATAATTTTTTACCTTGATATACTCTTGATATACAGATATACTCTTTAAAAAAAAACAATATACTCTTTAAATATATACTATATAGGCGTTGTCACATTAATTTTCTTGTCCAACAATTTTTAGAATAAAAAATATATTTTTACCTTTTTAAGTTCACTAATTATCTAAATCATCTTTTTTCGGTCAAATTTGTAATTAAAAAAATCTAAAAAAAATATTTTAATTATGATTTATTATTTAACTAAAGACAATGATATTCTAATAAAGTTATTCTTAAATATTTAACCAATAAAAGAGCGAATGNAGAACCCAATATTTTCAATGATTTGAGAATTGAAATGGGCCAAGAAGGTTCTTCATCACCTTCGGCAGCACCGAAATCAAAAGATGACACAAAATCTGCTAATGATTCTGCCTAAGACGATGCATCGAGGTGGTTTATGTGGTGTTTGCTACGATTGTTTAGCTTTAAAAAAAGAGTGTTATCCTTTTCTGGCTATGTGCTATGCCTTATGATTGATAGTTGTATTCTATACATGGATTCTCTTATTCTTGAAAGAGAGACATCTGCTATTGTTTGTTTTAGATATGAATCATATGATACATTAAAGGGTGTTATTTTTCTGAGATTTTAAATGCATCTTTTCCTTGTTCAAAAAATAAAAAAATATTTGCAATTGTATGAAAAGGAAGATGCATTTCAAGTTTTTTGGTATGATGTTTTTCTAATCATCAAGTACGAAAACCTGCACAACAATATCAACAACACATAAAAATGTCCACAATGTGAAAGCCTGCACTTCATCAACGGCAGGAGGCACATAAAAATGCACACAATGTGACTGCACAACAATATCAATGACACCTTTGATATAAACGCAATTTCACTTCAAAGTACAATTATGTATTTCCCTATTACAACTAACAATCATAAAAATGAAAATCCCTTAAAATCACTCAAATAGATCAAAAAAATCAAAAAAGGAGAAATACTCGTATGAAAATATTGGGTTTTTTTTTGTATTGGATCGGGCGGGTTTAATAAGTATTGGGGAGGGTTTAGTTAAAAATGGGTAGGTTTAAAATTATATTAAAAAATTAAATTGTAACCAATGGTTGAGCGCCACGTAATTAAAAAGATTATTAATTATTTTAAATGGTGCTCCATTAATGAAGTAGCTAAAATTGGACCCAAAGATGGATGAGGAGGGTATTTGTGAGCCAATAGGTGGATGGAAAAGGCATTTTGGAGCCGATAGGTAGATGAGGGATAGTTGTGTACCATTTTCAATACTTCGAGAGTATTTTAGGCCCTTTTCCAAATATTTAATTGACAAAAGCTACATATAGCTCACCTTTTTAGTGCACTATATATGTTCTAATAACATGCTTCACAGTCAATAAGAATGTATAGTTCGATCATCAAGTCAAATTGAACCGACAAATCAAGTCAAATCGATAAAAAATTGATTTGTGTTTTGGTTTGACTAATTAGACGTTAAAAAAAATCGATCATTTTTTACTTGATTTGATATTGACAGAAAAGGAGTTAAATCGAATCCAAATCAAATCGATATATATAATTTTATTTTTTACACAATTTTTTTAATTATAATTTATTTTGTAAGAATATTTTAAATTAGTTTACAACTTTCAATATTTAGATATATTATTTCATATTTGAGCTTGTAATATGACTAGAGAAATTGATATATGTTGTGTCTTTTTATGAGTTTATGATATATTTTCCTAACACAATGTCTTGGAGAGATCATTGTACATCTTAATTTTTCGGTTTTATTTATTCAAGTGTCTTGAAAATGCGGTATTTTAAATATTATTAAATAATATAATCACTCACTCATGTGCCAATGACATGCCTCTTCAGTTGAGAACTTTAGTGCTACATTAAATAACACAATCAAGAGAATAACCTCTTCAATTTGATCACTACTTCAACCACGAAGTAATTATAAAAAAATAGAAAAAATTAAAAAATTGAAAGAATCAGCTGAAATCAAAATCGGAAAAACCAATTTTATGTTGATTTGATTTAGTTTATAAGTTTAATCAACCAACATAATTGATTTAGTTATTCTTTAGATATAAGAGTTAAAAACACACATAAATTATCCCTTTTTTTAGTTTCATACTTCAACTATTGAGAGTGTAAGTTTCATACCTAAACTATCACTTATTAGATTAAGAAACACACCACTTTCTTTTATTACACTCTCATCATGGTGTGTATATAATACATTCTCTCTTTTATTTAAAAAATTATCACATCATACTTTATATGGACAAAATATTTCACCTTGACAAAGATTAAATAAAGTATTAGTATTAGTTAAAGTTAAAGTATTACCCTACTC
>NC_064290.1:15538035-15551826 GCF_019186545.1 Solanum stenotomum
CCCCCCCCCCCCCCCCCCCACCCCAAATCCCTTCAAATAATAATTTAGATATTATTTTAATTTGTTTTTACAAAAAACTTACCCCACCCCACATAACCCCCTCCCCCCATTTACAATTTTTTCTTGTTTTATGTTAGATATATATTTTCTTTAAAAAAGTTTTTTTTTTTTTACTTGCCGCAAGACTTTTCTTTTAAAAAAAATTATTTATGTTATATTCAGTATGCAAGTAGAAAAACTTATTTTCCTAAAAATATATGTACACATCTAACACAAATCGAGAAAAATGTAAAAATAAAATTAAGAGCGGAGGGTTAAACGGGATGGGGTAGAAATTTATTTTATTTTCCTTAAGAAAATAATATCAGATTTTTTTTAGAAAGAAGTAGAGGAGGGGGTGAGATCTAAATTTTTTAAAAATATTTTACAAGAGAATTTAAAAAATAAAAGGACTGGAGGATTGGTCGGGGGGAGGGAGTGGAGGAAATGGTGGAGTGGGTGAGAAAAATATTTTAAATTTAATTTTTTAAAAGAATTATTTTTTAATATTTTTTTTTATAGTAATACTTTAATCTTTAGTTTTTAATTAATATTAATAGTTTATTTAATTTTTGTGAAGGTAGAATATTTTATCCATGTAAAATGTCATGTGGCAAGGTTTTGCAAATAAAAGAGAGAGTGTATTACACACACTACTAAGGTGTGTTTCTCAAACTAATAAGTGATAATTTATGTATGAAATTCACTCTCAATAGTTTATGTATGAAATACAAAAAACGTGAACAGTTTAGGTGTGTTTTTGACACTTATCTCTATTTTTTAATGAAAAGTCAAATCAAACCAATCTATGTATTCCTTTAACGCTCATTATGACTGATGAAACTTATATAATATTCTTTTTATAAGGAAAATAGCAGGCCTTCACCCAGTGGCGAATCCAGTATTTGATGGTCGTGGGTGCTCAAATACTTTAACTTAAAGTTGCAAGCCGAAAAAAATTCTTTCTAGAAGCTTACTCATATTTTTATAGTTTAATTAGTAAATGAAATACAAAAAATAGAAAAGTTAAAAATAATAAAATATTTAAGCAAAAAATTAACAGTGAAAATGTACAAAAAGAAGAGTAAAAAAAACAATGAAGAAGTTTGAGTTAGCTTTTTTCAACAAAAATATACACTATTACAAGGATTTGGACCCTCAACTAGAGTGGTCAATGACCTCAAAACTCTACTCCTAACCAAAGTACCTACAAGACGTTTTGTTCAATGGGTGCTCGCGAGTTGTTAATATGCATTGTCAAGTATTTTTGATATATATGTACAAAATTTTCGTCGCGGTCAATGAGTGCTCGACCATGGGTCCGTTTTTTGTTTTTGTTTTTATGGTTTATAGACATTTGTAAGGTGATACGACATGAATAACAGAAATAGCATGAAAGCTATAGAGGAACTTGATGGACACGAAATAAAAACATACAATGTACAGAAGGTTCATCAAAGTGAAGAGAAAGAAGAAAGAAGCTATATGTGCAAGTGATCATTTCTTAAATTTAAGAATTTACAGAAAAAGACAATCAAACAAGATTACTCTATCTATATTACATACAAGTTTCATTCGATCAACACTTGCATCTTTTTTGTTGAGGAGAGGGCAACTGCATTCATACGATAGGTACAAACGCTAAGAGTTGCATACCGTCCCTCTAGGCTATTGGCACTATTGTTCATTTATAGTTGGTGAGCTCCAATTCTACCGGGAACTATTTTGAATTAAAAATTTTTTTTACTATGATTTGGTGTATATGCAGGTGCTATATGTGTAGGTTGGCCCTATACCTACCATATTCAGCTATAGGAACTCGTAGAGACTTTATTAGACATTGTTGTGAATTGTGTTTTTTCACACATGCTATATCAATATCCATATATCAGTAATATTTTGTTGCACAAATGATTTTGGGCCAGAAGCCCATATTGATACTATTTGTATGATTATTTCTTTTATACTTATTTTCGGGTGCGTCGATTCGTAGGCTATTTTTTGCCTAATTTTTTATGCGTTTTTTGAGTAAGTGATATGGGTATCGTTGGAATCGTATTAACTTGCTCTTTGTGTTCTTAATAGCTTGGCAGCAATTCGAGGCTCTCCGAAAGGGAAAAGCACTAGAGTTATAGTTTGTGTGTGATTTTCGGCCTTGAGGCAGATTATGACTTCCTTTTCTTAGACTGGTGTTACGGACTTAGAGTCTCACTAATGCTCCGTGCGGCACTTGACAATTTACTCACGAATCTTTCACGATCTTGTAAGCTCAAGTAAGCCCTTTGAAACTAAGATCGCTAAGAGAATGAAAATGAAGACTTAGAGAAATTTAGAAGAAGGCTTATATTGCTTATAAGAAAGCTTTACAAGTTGTTGGATGCTTGTTCTCAAGCTTGGATGCCTTGCAAATGAATGGCACCCCATATTTATACTAACTCCTAAGGACTAAAGTGCAATTAAAAATTACTTACAAGTCCCTAGATTATTTACACAAAGGCCCCTCTCTAGAATTCTCTACACACTCTAGAGAATTCTAAGGCTTTTCTTGAAAAATCTAAGTTATTCTAGAGAATTCTAAGGAATCCTCTAGCCTTCTTGAATATTCTAAAAGGTTCTAGAGTTCTCCGCAAACCTCTCCACAACTCTAGACCTTTCAGCCCTTATCCAGAAGCAAACTTTAATTGTGAAGTGGCGGCACTCTCCCCCATATATGGATGCGATGATCGCGTCGCATCGTCATTGTATCGCCAATCGGGTCTGGTCTTCCTGTACGCGTGGCCAATAATCTACTCACTCGATCCACGCCCTCGCGCACCACCTTCAGTTGCTTCCTGATCTCTTTCAGCCCGGTTTTATGATCTTCCTCCTTCCTAGGAGGCAAGTGCATTGGCGGCTTCTTTAACATCACGACATTGTTCCTTTCTGGAACCTTCTCCGTGCGTGGTGGCAGGGACCCTTTTGGACCATTGTCTTCTTTCGAACTTGCAATGATAGCTCTATGCGTCAACTCCTTCTTCTTAGGGCATCTTATGAGTTGTAGGGCTGTTAGACGGACTTGTCCTTCCGTCTTCGGTACCTTAAACAGGGGCACCATACATGATCTTCCTTGCTCCATGACTAGAAGTCGTTGGAGGTAAGGGTCGATCACCACGTGGCACTGCTGGAAGAATTCCTGCCCAAGAATTACATCGAAGAGATCTACAGAAGCGACAGTGAAATTGGTCTTACATTGCCACTCGCCTAGCGTGATGTTCACTCCATGCGCGACTCCGCTCACAGGAGTCAGTGGTGCATTGACTGTCCTGAGTTGGGCGTTACTTGGATTGTAACTCAACCCCAACCTCGTCGCTGCCGTCTTGGTCATGATATTGACCTCTGCACCCGTGTCGACCATTGCACAAGCGGGTCTTCCATTAATCATGAGGTTGACATACTTTGCGGTGTATCCTCTTGACTTCTCTGGTTGTTTAGTGATTTCTCCGCATAGCCCTATCAAGCCCAACTACGTCGTCTCTGCGCCTTGTCATTGCTCTTATGCATCCTTCTTCTTTCGTTCGCGTATGATGGCTCCAAGGCTCTTCAGTTCAGGGCACTTTGCATAGCCATGAGGCTCATTACATATGTAGCAACCACCTCTTTTGGCAATATCTGCCTTTCTTTTCGTGTAGCCATGCCGTCCAGACTTATAGGTATCATGTTTCTTGGGATGTGGCCGCTGCTCTTCGACTTTGCCACGATCTCCCCCACCATGGTCATGACTACCTCTCATCTCCTCTCCTCTGGCTCTGTCGGGATTCTCATGCCTGAAGTCTGTCAAAGTTTCGACCTGCGTAATGGCTTTATCTATGGTCCTGACCTGCCAACGTTCCAACTCCGTCCTGGCCCAATTTTGCAGCCCATCCATGAAGTGGAACAACATATCATCATTCGTGAGGTTAGGAATTTGAAGCGTGAAGGTAGTGAACTCCTGCACATAGGCGCGGATGCTGCCCCTTTCCTTCAGCTCCCTAAACTTGCGTTTCGCCTCATAGATGACGTTATTAGGAAAGAAGGCTTTCTTGAACTCTTCCCAAAATTGCTCCCAGGTGTTGATAGTGCACGTCCCTTTCCCTATCTCGGCCTCATTGCACCTCCACCATATCATGACCATCTCCGAAAGATACAACACAACAGTGTTGATCTTACTCTCATCGCTCTTTAGCCTGTTGCACTTGAAGTAATTCTCCAAATGCCAAAGGAAACCCTCCATCTCTTGCGCGTCACTGACGCCTTTGAACATAGGTGGCTTGGGAGCCTCGACCCTGGCCTCCCTATTTCAGTCAAGCAACGATGATCCTCCAGCTGCCACACCTTTCTTGAGTGCTTTCATCTCGGCCTTCATGGTCTCAATCGTGCTCAACGCCTCCATGAGCCGACACTCCAAGAAAGTGATAGCCTCATTTATCTCAAACTCGACCCGCTGATGTCCCTCTAACTCCTTACGGATGTTTTCAGTCTCCTCAAGGGTGAAGTCTTCGAGAGTCTTGAATTTGCCATCGGCCACATTCATGCGCTGGCCTAATATCTCCACGACCTGCCTTGCCACTTCAATCCTTGTGACCCACTCTTCTCCTGCGGTGATGTCAATGGCCTCCTTGTCACTTGCTTCGATAGTTGAGGGTGGATGAGATGTTAGCGCCTCGCTTGGTGTGGGATCCAACAACATTTCTTCATGACTCTTTTGGTGCTTCTTTACTTTGCGGTTCTTCTTTCCACCATCCGGACAGACGTTGGTGGTACTAGCGGCGTTCTCGTCTCCTTCGATTGCCATTCCCTTAGTATCAAGCCTCGCTCTGATACCACTTTGTCACGGACTTAGAGTCTCACTAATGCCCCGTGCGGCACTTGACAACTTACTCATGAATCTTTCACGATCTTGTAAGCTCAAGTAAGCCCTTTGAAACTAAGATCGCTAAGAGAATGAAAAGGAAGACTTAGAGAAATTTAGAAGAAGGCTTATATTGCTTATAATAAAGCTTTACAAGTTGTTGGATGCTTGTTCTCAAGCTTGGATGCCTTGCAAATGAATGGCACCCCATATTTATACTAACTCCTAAGGACTAAAGTGCAATTAAAAATTTCCTACAAGTCCCTAGATTATTTACACACAGGCCCCTCTCTAGAATTATCTACACACTCTAGAGAATTCTAAGGCTTTTCTTGAAAAGTCTAAGTTATTCTAGAGAATTCTAAGAATTCACTAGCTTTCTTGAATATTATAAAAGGTTCTAGAGTTCTCTGCAAACTCCTCCACAACTCTAGACATTTTCGCCCCTATCTGGACGCAAAATTTAATTGTGAAGTGGCGGGACGTGACACTGGGCTTAGTTAGATTGATTATAATTAGGTAGTATCGCATGATTTAGGTTGAACCCTTAGGTTGTGTTGAGTTTATTGATCCTTGGATAGTTTTGGCCTTAAGTTAGGTGGTTTAGCTTGAGTTTAGTCAGAGAGGCCTTAGTTTAGGCGATCATTGCGTGAGTAGTATCCTTAGACATTGCTTCTAGGTGGCGTGAAACATAGGCTTGCGTGGTGTTTGATTGTTTGGCTGATTTGACTGATGGTATGATTTCTTTAAGTTGTTTTTCCTGGTTGTTTATTAAGTTGTTGGGCCTGAGGCTGTGAGCTTAAATTAGCCGAAGTTCCAGGTTAGTATTCTTGTGGTGTGATGGGTATTCTCCTGATTATGTGTGTATGCCATGAGTTGATTGTGATTATGCTTCTGAGAAGTGTCTATTTGAATGAGATTTGAGGGAAATTGACTTGGTTTGTAAAATGGAATCAACCTTAATAAGTTGGAAGTTCTTGAGACCTTTGTTGAATAAAAAGTGGTAAAAAGAGACTTACTGTTATCCTTCTTTTGTATTGACTCTCATTTTGTATTTTGGATTAATAGTTATTTCTCTGTATATATATATATGACTTTTTGTCCTTAGTAGCTCCTATATAGGTGACACCATGTCCCAGCTATTTATATCTTGTGTTAGTTTGTCTCTTGATCACTTTTGGTGTCTATTTTGTACATTTTGTATCGTACTACAAATATATATGATATGAACCATATACATTATCCTTGTCCTCCGTTTTAATTACTTTGTATTATTTAAATTGTGTCTTCCCATCTTGGGTTTAGGCTTGTCCACTTGATGGGTTGTAGTGGACGCCATCATGGCCTGACTTAGGGTCATGATAGAGACACAACCTAGGCCACACCGAAAGCATCACAGTAGACCGTAAACCCCCGACTCTCAACATAAAGAGTCAGGATCGTCATTGAAGTCAACAAGGTCTTGAGCTTCAGAAAGCTCGCCTCACACTCATCTGACCACTAGAAGGGAACATCATTCTAAGTCAATCTAGTCAAGGGTACTGCAATATAAGAAAACCCCTCCAAAAACCATCTATAGTTGTCTACTAACCCGACGAAACTGCAAACCTCAGTTGAGACGTAGGCCTGACCCAACTACGAACTACCTCAATCTTCGCTGGATTCACCATCATGCTTACTTCATCTCAGCTCCCCCAATCCCTTCAAATAATAATTTAGATATTATTTTAATTTGTTTTTAAAAAAATTTACCCCACCCTATATAACCCTTCGCTTACAATTTTTTCTCGTTTTATGTTAGATATATATTTTCTTTAAAAAAGTATTTTTTACTTGTCGCTAGACTTTTTTAAAAATAAAATTTTTAGAACTGTTATATTCGGTACACAAGTAGAAAAATTTTTTTCCTAAAAATATATGTACACATCTAACACAAAACGAGAAAAATGTAAAAAAAATTACAAATAATTAGGAGCAGAGGGTTAGACGGGGTGGGGGTAGAAATTTAGTATTTTCTTTAAGAAAATAATAGCAATTTTTTTTAGAAAGGAGTGGAGGAGGGGGTGAGGAAAATATTTTATAAAAGAATTTTAAAAAATAAAAGGAGGGGGATTGTGGGGGGGGGGGGGGGGGGGNTGGGTGAGCTATTCTGAATTTTTTTTTAAAATTATTATTTTTTTGGATAGTAATACTTTAATCTTTAGTTTTCAACTAATATTAATAGTTTATTTAATATTTGTCAAGATAGAATTTTTATCCATGTACATGTGGGTTGTGGCAAGGTTTTGCAAATAAAAGAGAGAGTGTATTATACACACCACTGAAACTCAATAGTTTATGTATGAAACTCAAAAACGGAAAAATTTAGGTGTGCTTTTAACACTTATCTCTATTTTTAATGAAAAGCCAAATCAAACCAATCTATGTACACCCTTAATGCTAATTATTATTAATGAAACTTATATAATACTAGTGTAACTGGCCGCACTTCGCGCGGTCCTAAAAATCATACTCCCTCTATTTTATTTTATGTGACATATTTTTCTTCATAGTCCGCCTCCGCAAATATTATTTTACTATAATTAAATAGAATTTATCACAACTTTTAAAAGTCTTTTTTTTCTTAAATATCGTAAAAAGTCAAAGGGTGCCACATAAAATGGAACAAAGGGAGTATAAATAAAATTAAATATTATTTTGTATTATAGTTTTATATAAGAGACCATAATTGTCCTTTCATGATCCTTTATATTATATATATATATATATATATGTTTTTTTATCGAATGAATGTGTAAGACGACAATAAATGAGATTACTCATTTAAATTAATGTATAATATCAACTTAAATAAGAAATGAAAAAAAATAACATAAAATTTTGGTAATAAACCTAAAAGTTAAAATGATTTTATTTAATCCTATATAAACTATCTAATATGATTTTAAGATGTAAAAAAAAAAATTAGAATATTGAAAATGTAAATCTGCCCATATCGACAATCGAATAAAAGAGTTAGTACATTAGTGAAAATATGTAATAACTGTTAGTTTTCAAAAATGAATTATGATATTAAATTATTATTATTTTTTGAACTTGTGCTTAAGAATCTCTTTTATAGTACTATAAGTAAGGATAAAATTAAAACAACTAAAATCTGGTAATTTTCATCTTATAGCTATTAATAACCATCATAGATTGAATTCTATTAAACTTTAAATTGCATATGCTATTGGAAAAAATGATTTTCTCATTAAAAAGATACATCATGTCATTCTTCTTTTGCCTAACTTTATATGTTATATAGATTATTTTGAGATAAAAGAAACATCCACATTTATAAAAAAAAAAGACATGTCGTTCGTTTTGGGAGCAAATACAAAATCATACCAATCTTTTTAATTTATTTATAAATATAGTGACAGAATAATCATAACTCAATATGAAATTGATATAATTATTCCTAAAATTACAATAAGACATTTACTCCAAAAAAAAATATTATTACATTCCAATCAACACTAATTATGTACAAGTTTGCAATAAATAAAGAAAAGTAACAAAATTTGATATAACACTAATGATAATATATTCTACAAAGTTATAAGAATTACCAAAAAACAATATGAAATTAATATAATTATTCCTACCACTTATAATAGGGCATTTTCCTTAAAAAAATATTATGTTGAAATTCATAGTATAACTATATACAAACTTACAATAAATAATAAGAGTAGCAAACAATGATATATTACTAATGATGACATGTTTTTCAAGCTTGAATTTGGACAAATACTTCTCACAAGTAAGGGAATATTGTACTTTATTTCCTAACAAAAAAAAATTTGCACCAAAATACAATATAAAATGAATAATTGTGGCAAAGAAAAACAAACAACAAAAGAACCTAAGAAATAACTTCTTTTTTAGGAAAAAGAGTAGAATGGTTATTGATTATAGAAATTTAAATGCAAAAACTAAAACATATAATTACCCAATACCAAATAAAATATTAAAAATAAGACAAATACAAGGATATAATTATTTTAGTAAATTTGACTGCTAATCAGGATTTTACCACTTAAAATTAGAAGACGCATTTACAGTATCACAAGGATTTTATAAATGGAATGTATTACCGTTTGGATATAAAAATGCCCCAGGTAGATATCAACACTTTATGGATAACTACTTTAAACAACTAGAAAATTGTGTAGTATATATTGATGATATATTACTATATTCTAAAATCCAAGATGAACACATAAGATTATTAGAAAAATTCATATATATAATAGAATATTCAGGCATAAGCCTAAGTAAAAAGAAAACAGACATAATGAAAAGCCCAAATAGAATTCCTAGGAATACAAATAGATAAAAATGGAATAAAAATGCAAACGGATATAGTACAAAAAATAATTAACTCAAGTGAACAGCTAGATATGAAAAAGAAATTACAATCATTTCTAGGACTAGTAAACCAAGTAAGAGAATACATACCAAAATTAGCAGAAAATTTAAAACCATTACAACAAAAATTAAGGAAAGATGTAGAATACCAGTTTGATAAGAAAGACCAAACACAATTACAAAAAATAAAATTATTATGTAAAAACCTACCTAAACTATATTTTTCGGATGAAAATAAAAAATTTACCTATATAGTAGAATCAGACACCAGTGAAAAAAGTCATGGAGGAATCTTAAAATACGAGTATGATGGAGAAAAAATAGAACATCATTGTAGATATTATTCAGGAACATTTACTAATACAGAAATAAAATGGGAAATAAACAGGAAAGAATTATATTCAGTATATAAATGTTTATTATCATTTGAACCATATATCGTATATAACAAATTTATTATAAGGACAGATAACACACAAGTAAAATGGTGGCTAACAAGAAAAATACAAGATTCAGTAACAACAAAAGAAATAAGGAGATTGGTATTAAATATATTAAATTTTACATTTACTATTGAAGTAATAAAAACCGATAAGAATGTTATTGCAGATTACTTATCAAGACAAAGTTACTCAGACTGAGAAAGAAAATACAATTGAAGATATACTCAAAGTCATTACTACACTTTGTATAAAAGTGGATAGTATGGACAATGAGATACAAAAGCTAAAGGCTAATGAAGATAATCTGAAGTCTAAAGCTAGTCAGCAACATGACTATAAAAATGCGGAGCTACGTCGATCGGAAGACGAAAAAAACCCAGAGCTAAAAGGAGACGATGGGAAACTCCTTAAAACCCATAACATTTGTTTAAATACAGCTGCAGGTACAAACAAACGAGTTAGTGAAAAACAAAAGAATTCAAACCTAAACCAGCTATTCGAAAAACCATTCACCCCGAGGCTAACACCAAAAAACATATTAACTATAGAACCACAAACTTCTACATATGTGGATAGCCTACACCATGACAAAAGAACATATAACCATATTACGCAAACCTATATAGAAAATATTAGAAGTACAAGTAAATTATATGTTTGTATGAATAATTTATCGAAAAAACTCGAAAATCCAAAAAACCCGAGGTTGAAAAACCCGAGTTTTATTGGTTTGGTTTCGTTTATAGATTTAAAAATCCGACACAAATAATTTGGTTTGATATTTGAAAAACCCGAACCAACCCGGTCATGTACACCCCTACTTATAGTAATAAAAAAGAATAGTAACATAAAATTGAAGTAAATAACGAATTTGGATAATTATAAATAACTGAGTATCAAGGGCATTAGTTATGCTTAATTGAGTTTTTACCGTAAATAAACTTGCATTAGTAATTGAGGGGTAGTGGGCTGCTAGATTTAATTGGGGTTTTACTGCATTTGATTGCTATGTTTATTTAAGCTACATCACATTTTCTATATTCAACATATATATATATATATATATATATATATATATATATATATATATAACATATTTTTGTTCTTCAACTACAAATGAATTAGATTAACACTTAATTGTATATATTTTTTTTGTTAATTTCAATTCTTTCATCATTAATGCTGGTGAAGCTACAAAAATTTTCGTTAATTTTATTTTTTGTAAACATTTAAAAGAAGCCAAAAAAGTAAAAACAAAGAATGTAAAGAATAAACTTTGAAAATCTTTCTAGCTTTTATATTTTTTTACGTGTTTATTTTCCTAAAAATTAAAAAGGATGTCTATATTTTATTTATGATTCACATGAGGTACATTTATATATATATATAAAAAGAAGAGTATGTTGTTAGTAGTAATTTGTAAGCACTATTATTAAAGAATGTAGATGCTTCTAGAGCGGTGAGTAACTATCATTCTCATATTTTAGATGATAAAGTTAATATTTTTACGTGAGAAATCGAGAAGAACAATAATTATATTCTTACTTTTCAAATAGTGAAAGTTCATTACAATACACATCTCGGTTCGAGAAATAAAATTGGAGATTTTTTAAATGTTTTCAAGTGTTCTAAATTCTTCATTCATATTGAAATTTCCTAATAAAATACATAAGTTTTCAAAAGGTTAAAATATTAACAAATCAAGATAAAGAAAGAAGAAGAGATCAACATAAATAATATAATAACAAAAGAAAAAAAAATTACAAATACACCTTCGGACCTTAACTTTCTTGCAAAAAGTTTAGCATTCAGACCTTAATTTTCTTGGAAAAAATTTAGCACAACATTCCCCTTTATTCTTGTCACACGAAAATCCAAGCACCTACAACTCAAAGTTAAAACAACAACGAATCAAGAAAAAAAAAAGAGAATAAATAATATAATAACAAATGAAAAAGAGATTACAAATACACCTCAAACCTTAACGTTCTTGGAAAAATTTAGCACAACATTCCTCTGCATTCTTGTCACGCGAAAATCCAAGCTCCTACAACAAAACAAAAATTAAGAATAATTAAAAAGAATAAACATGTAAATGAGGTTCTGACAAAAATGAGAAAATATATTTATAAATGAGAATTTTATGAAAATATAAAAATGAAGGGAAGGTAAAAAGATTTTGTAACTGATTTGAAATTATAAGGCTTAATTAGTAAAACACATTTAATAGAAAATAAATGTGATTGAAATTTGTCATAATTTAAGATTTAAAATTGAAGAAGTGTTTTTTTTTATATAAATAAAAGAAATACAACAGAAGAAAAAGGAAGGGTCGTAGGAATTAATAGTATTAATGAAGATATTAAAAAGAAAATTGTCTTTAATGTTCTGCGTTTTTAATGGCAATAAATTAAATGAGATTCATTAATATGAAAAATAATGGAAGAAAGAACACATTTATGTTAATAAGGAGAAGAGATAAATAAAATATTTAATTTTTAAAAACAATAGAAATAGAAGGTATAAAAAGAACACGTTTATGTTAATAAGGAGAAGAGATAAATAAAATATTTTTATTTTAAAAAAATAATAGAAATAGAAGGTATAATAATAAAAAAAAAACTAAAAAAAAAATAGGTAGAAAAAAGACATAAGGAAAAGAAATATTATAAAAATAGATTTTTACGTACGTTGAGGCAAAATGGTAGCCTTTTGAAATTCTTTTATTTTAAGGAGGTGTAATGCTCATTAACTAACTAATTATTAGCAATATATATATACACATAATATTATTGTGTAAAAAAATGAAAAAAACCCTAAATTCTTAAAAAAAAAATAGATAAATACTTTTTCTAATCATTGAGGCATGCCACATAAACGGGCTGAAGATCCTCCTTTATATATATAAATAATCGAAATAGAAGGTATAAAAAGAACACATTTATGTTAATAAGGAGAAGAGATAAATAAAATATTTTTATTTTAAAAAAATAATAGAAATAGAAGGTATAATAATAATAATAATAAAAACTAAAAAAATTATAATAATAAAAACTAAAAAAAAAAGAATAGGTAGAAAAAGGACATAAGGAAAAGAAATATTATAAAAATAGATTTTTACGTTGAGGCAAAATGGTAGCCTTTTGAAATTCCTTAATTTTAGGGAGGTGTAATGGTCATTAAGTAACTAATTAATAGCAATATATATATATATATATACATAATATTATTGTGTAAAAAATAGAAAAAAACCCTAAATTCTTTTTTAAAAAATAGATAAATACTTTTTCTGATCATTGAGGCATGCCACATAAGCGGGCTGAAGATCCTCCTATATATATATATATATATATATATATATGATTCTTTTTATAAGGAACGGCAGATCGAAAATTTGATGGTCATGGGTGCTCAAATCATTTAACTTAAAGTTGCTAGCCAAAAAAAACTATTTCTAGAAGCTTACTAATATTTTTATAGTTTAATTAGTAAATGAAATACAAAAAATAGAAAAGTTAAAAATAATAAAAATAATTAAGCAAAAAGTCAACAGTGAAAATGTATAAAAAGAAGAGTAAAAAAACAATGAAGAAGTTTGAGTTAGCTTTTTTCAACAAAAATATACATTATTACAGGGATTTGGACTCTCAACTAGAGTGGTCAATGACCTCAAAACTCTACTCCTAAACCAAAGTACCTACAAGACGTTCTGTTCAATGGATGCTCACGAGTTGTTTATATCCATTTTCAAGTATTTTCGATATATATATACACAAAATTTTCGTCGGTGTCAATGGGTGTTCGAGCATGGGTCTATTTTTTTGTTTTTGTAGTTTATAGACATTTGTAAGGTGATACGACATGAATAGTATGAATGTCATGGAAGTTATAGAGGAACTTAATGGACACCAAATAAAAATACAATGTGTGGGAGGTTCATCAAAGTGAAGAGAAAGAAGAAAGAAGCTATGTGTGCAAGTGATCAGTTCTTAAATCTAAGAATTTACAAAAAAAAAAAAAAAAAAA
>NC_064290.1:15552737-15608465 GCF_019186545.1 Solanum stenotomum
TAGATATTATTTTAATTTGTTTTTACAAAACACTTACCCCACCCCACATAATCCCCCTCCCCCCACATTTACAATTTTTTATTGTTTTATGTTAGATATATATTTTCTTAGAAAAAGTTTTTTTTTTACTTGCCGCAAGACTTTTCTTTAAAAAAATTTATTTATGTTATATTCAGTTGCAAGTAGAAAAACTTATTTCCTAAAAATATAGGTACACATCTAACACAAATCGAGAAAAATGTAAAAATAAAATAAAATTAGGAGCGAAAGGTTAGACGGGATGGGGTAGAAATTTATTTTATTTTCCTTAAGAAAATAATATCAGATTTTTTTTAGAAAGAAGTGGAGGAGGGGGTGAGATCTGATTTTTTTAAAAATATTTTACAAGAGAATTTAAAAAATAAAAGGACTGGAGGATTGGTTGGGCGGGGGGAGGGGGTGGAGGAAATGGTGGAGTGGGTGAGAAAAATATTTTAAATTTTACTTTTTAAAAGAATTATTTTTTAATAGTTTTTTTGATAGTAATACTTTAACCTTTAGTTTTTAACTAATATTAATAGTTTATTTAATTTTTGTGAAGGTGAAATATTTTATCCATGTAAAATGTCATGTGGCAAGGTTTTGCAAATAAAAGAGAGAGTGTATTATACACACTACTAAGGTGTGTTTCTCAAATTAATAAGTGATAATTTATGTATGAAATTCACTCTCAATAGTTAATGTATGAAACACAAAAAACGTGAACAGTTTATGTGTGTTTTTGACACTTACTTCTATTTTTTAATGAAAAGCCAAACAAACCAATCTATGTATTCCTTTAATGCTCATTATGACTGATGAAACTGATCTAATATTCTTCTTATAAGGAAAATACCAGGCCTTCACCCGGTGGCGAATCCAGTATTTGATGGTCGTGGGTGCTCAAATACTTTAACTTAAAGTTGCAAGCCGAAAAATATTCTTTCTAGAAGCTTACTAATATTTTTATAGTTTAATTAGTAAATAAAATACAAAAAATAGAAAAGTTAAAAATAATAAAAAATTTAAGCATAAAATTAACAGTGAAAATGTACAAAAAGAAGAGTAAAAAAAAACAATGAAGAAGTTTGAGTTAGCTTTTTCAATCAAAATATACACTATTACAGGGATTTGGACCCTCAACTAGAGTGGTCAATGACCTCAAAACTCTACTCCTAACCAAAGTACCTACAAGACGTTTTGTTCAATGGATGCTCGCGAGTTGTTTATGTTCATTTTCAAGTATTTTTGAATCAAGAAAAAAAAGAGCATAAATAATATAATAACAAATGAAAAAGAAATTACAAATACACCTTCGAATCTTAACATTCTTGAAAAAATTTAGCATAACATTCCTCTACATCCTTGTCACGCGCGAAAATTCAAGCTCCTACAACTCAAAAAAAAATCAAGAATAATTAAAAAGAATAAACATGTAAATGAGGTTCTGACAGAAATGATAAAATATATTTATATATGAGAATTTTATGAAAATATAAAAATGAAGGGAAGGTAAAAAGATTTTGTAACTGATTTGAAATTATAAGGCTTAATTGGTAAAACTCATTTAATAGAAAATAAATGTGATTGAGATTTGTCATAATTTAAGATTTAAAATTGAAGAAGTGTTTTATTTTTTTTTTTATAAATAAAAGAAAAAGGAAGGGTCGTAGGAATTAATAGTATTAATGAAGATATTAAAAAGAAAATTGTCTTTAATGTTCTGCAATTTTAATGGCAATAAATTAAATGAGATTCATTGATATGAAAAATAATGGAAAAAAGAACACATTTATTATATAAGGAGAAGAGATAAATAAAATATTTAATTTTTAAAAATAATAGAAATAGAAGGTATAAAAAGAACACATTTATGTTAATAAGGAGAAGAGATAAATAAAATATTTTTATTTTTAAAAAAAAAATAGAAATAGAAGGTATAATAATAATAATAAAAACTAAAAAAAATTATAATAATAAAAACTAAAAAAAATAGGTTGAAAAAGGACATAAGGAAAAGAAATATTATAAAAATAGATTTTACGTTGAGGCAAAATGGTAGCCTTTTGAAATTCCTTAATTTTAGGGAGGTGTAATGCTCATTAAGTAACTAGCAACAATTAAGGTTATATTCAGATTTATTGACACTCTCACAAATACTGGTTATACACCAGAAAATAAAATAAATAGATTTATAAATACATATCATAGGAGCTAGAGTTTATCATTACATAAAAAAATTTGAATAGAAACACAAGATTGGAAAAACAGAACCCTATATTTAGCATAATAGGAAGTATTAAGAGGTTAGAATATTTAGATTTAGAAATAGTTTTAGAAAAGAAATATCGAAGACTAAAATTTGGATCATTACTTAAGTGTAATTTCACAGTAGGAGACCATATCTTACATAGTGATAATCAACATTTAAATACTATTACAAATTTAATAATAAATTTAGCAGAGCATAGTCAGTCCAAAGACGATAGATTTCTAAAGCTAATAGAGACCATAGAAAACCTGCAGCATAAACAAAACATTTGTATTTTTCACTGTGATAAGCGCAAATTTTTTCGTTTTTCTTGTCTCCATATTTATTGTTTTTTGTTTTTAATACTGCTCACCATCCTTCTAGACTTCCGTCTGTTTCTACAATTGGGTAGTCGGTTTCTAGTGGGAGGGCTAAATCTGGTATATTTTTAACCATTTGTTTGAGTTTTTGTACTAATTTTATGTCTTCCATATTGAATGTCTTTTGCCCATGAATTCCTGTTTTAGAGTATAAGGGTCCTGCTACTTTTTCTAGATCTTTTATGAAACTTCGCGCATAATTTAATATTTCTAGAAATTTTTGTAAGTCTTTAGTGTTGTCTAATTTATCAGGCATGTCGAGGACCTTTTTTGCTCTATGGGGTTGTAATTTTATCTTTCCATTTCCAATTTCAACCCCTAGGAATTCTATAAGCGTCTTACATAATTCCATTTTCTTTTTGCTAATTATAGTTCCATTGTCTACAAACAATTTAAACACCGTTTGTAAATGTCCTAGATGTTCATTGGTACTGTTACTAAATACTAAGATATCGTCTACATAACCTAAAATAAAGTTTTTGTAGTCTCTAAATATATTATCCATCTTTCTTTGAAAGATCGGAGGAGTTGTTTTTAAACCGAAGGGCATTACCAACTATTCTAAATGTCCTTCTGGGCAAGTAAAAGTTGTCCATTCTATACTATCTTCATGCATTTTGACTTGCCAATATCCAGATTTACAATCAAACTTACTAAAAATTTTCTTCCTTGTATTCGATTTATTAATTCTGATTTGTCTGACAATTTATATACATCCATTCTAGTATTATCATTAAGTCTTTTGTAGTTTATTACCATTCTAGCTTTCCCTCTTAGTATTTCATTCTGATTTGTCCTTCTGGCGGCTGACCTATGTTTTGAAGTCGACCTTCTTATTACCCCTAAATTTAATAATTCTTTTATCTGGTCTTCAAATTCTTTCAGGTCTTCATTTGTGGATTCTATTGAAGCAGTTTTAACAGTATACTCTGGGTTAATAATATCAAGCCTGCAAGTTATATGATTGGCTTCCCAGTGCTTCAGGGGTCTTTCTCCAATTATTTCTAATTTATCTAAGATGGAAATTACTTCCTCTAGGTCTTTCTGATTTTTTATGACTCCTATAGGTTATAATCCTTTTTTAAAATTATAAAGTTCTGTATTTATTTCTATTAAATCATAAATTTTTTTCTATTTGTATGTCAGATAAACTTAGTTCTAATAATTTAATTTCTTTAATTTCTTCCTCGATAACATGTATTTTAGTACAATTGCACTCTTCTCCTTTATTACATTTTAATGTATTTATATTAGATCTATCAGTATTTTTAAGATATCTAGATTTCGTTGAAATGGTTCTGTTGTTATTGAGGTCTGTGTCATATTTTTAGAAAAAATTACTCCGTCTCTAGTAAGGAGATAGTTTTCGTTGTTATGTAATAAAAGTCTAAACCTAAAACAAAGTCTATTCTAATATTTAAATCTCTAACCCATATTTTTTCTAATCTATATGTGGGTTTATAAAAGTCTGCACATGTATTCAAAAAACTTATTTGAGCATTACTAACATAATGTTTATATACATTTGAAGATCCGTCCATTTGCATGGCGCTTTGTGGCTCCGGAAATTCTTTTATTATTTCTAAAGGCAGAATACTTCTATTTATTATACTTTTTGTACATCCAAAGTCTACTAGAGCTAAAGTTTCTATTTCATAAATCGTTAGAAAAAATAGAACAAAATTTTGACTTTCTAAAAAATCAACAACTAGATATAATTTCTAAAGTACAAACCATAGTAGCAAATAAAATAATTGATAACAGTCCACTAAAAATAATATTTAATCAACTAGAAAACCTTTATAAAGAAACAAAAGAAATTAAGAAAGAATTAGGTAAGCTCAAAGACTTAACCCTTTCATGAACAGTCTTTTTTACAAAGAAGTTCTTACAAAAACAGCACAATTTCAAGCTAACCCTGAAAGATTATCAGATTATACTCCACCAGGCAAAACAGACTTAATAAGCGTAAAACAAAACAATCTAATAATTTTTGCTCTATTAGAATTAAATAAAAACCTAGAAGATCAAATAATTGAAATAAATAAAAAAAATTGAGAAAAGGGTCAAATGGCCCCTCAACCTTTAGCCATATTTCCAACTACACACTTAACCTTTTTGGGGGTCCTATTACCCCCCTGAACCTTTTTATTTTTATATTATTTCACCCTCAAACGCTGATGTGTCCACCTAAACCAGATTTATAAAAAATGTTTGTATACACGCGCTGTCCACGTATATATTAGTGGACCCCATGACTTTACACGACTCACATATTGACACGTGTCATAAAACTTTACCTTTACCTTTGAACCAAATTAACCCTCATTCTTCTACCTTTACCTTTGAACCAAATTAACCCTCATTCTTCTTCCTTAGATTAATTCTACGATCTTCTTCCTAAATCTCTAGTTCTTCTTCCTTTTCTCTACGATCTTCCATTATTGACGTTGCTCGGAAGCTTAGTTACTATTTCTTCTGAGAAAAGGTTAGATCTTTACTAGCTAAATACTATTTTGATTTAGTGTTTGATTAGGGTTTTATTTTTACTGCGTATTCAAATGCTATTTTGACTGGTGTGTTGTAGTGTGGAATTTTTTTAATGGAGGAATTTTTTATTGTAATCCAGACTTCATGATAAATTCAAAAGAATTTGAAAAATACATAAAAATAGGCATACAAACCAAGGGTTATGAATAAATGAACTGTGGAAACAACCTTTTAGTTTGTGTTGGTTTTATAGGAAAATTAGCCACCAATAGCAATTCAAAATTTAAAATAAAAATAGACGACGCGGTAGGTATAATGGGAAATAAAAGAATCAAATTAATGAACCCTTTAAAAATAAATTCAGAAGAATATGCAGGTAGAGAATGGAATTTAGAAAAATTCTGTAAAAAAAGAAGTATTAAAACCGAACGACCACCTCACATACACTAATAATAAAGGGCAGACATCAATCAGATTCACTGATTATAAATATACAGATCAAAAAGAAATAGATGAAGATTTAGAAGATAATGAATCAACCATCAATATGAAAGGTATGAATATTCAAAATATAAATGAAGAAGACTACGAAGTAGACTTATCAATAGCAAAGGCTAAATAATTACATCAAGAAAATAAAATGACTTTGTTTAAATGCAAAAGTTGTAAATTAGGAAAAATAGATATCTCTACAGTAGAAAAACACTTTAAAGAATGCAAATTTAGAATAGATAATTATGGGTATAGACAAAAAGAGGTCACCCAAGAAGAAAGCGATGACGAGACAACACGCAGTCTAAAAGAATTCATGAAAACCGCTTCTTCTAGTTCAAGTCCCTTCCAAAAGACAACCCCCATAACATCAATAGAATATACTATAGGTAATTTACCACGACATCGGGTATTTAGGCAAGACCCAGCAACAGAACCAGAAATGGTTAGACCAATAGGAATAAGAATGCCAATAGAAGCCCTTATCAAACTTCAAGACGAAGGAGATAAAGGAAAAATATTAAATATAGCAGCTCATGACCCTCAATTATGGAACTCAGTAATAGACGTGTGGAAAGGAATAGTAGTAGCAGATTACATACATCATTATAGTGAAACAGATGCGGAAACTGTGTATAGATACATGAAAACTTTTTAAGGAGAATCAATCAAAGGAGTATGGGAAGCACACAAAGTAGCTTACCCTCAAGAATTCCAAGAACTAGTAAACATGGGACCAAATTCGTATAATTTCACTAATAAAATACACAGCCTAATAACAGGAGAAGACCCAAATAGCGGATTAGTAGTGTTACAAAAGAATGCACTAATAAAATTAGAACAACTTAGTATCACAAATTGGAGTCATATAAAGAACTTTTTAAAAGACTATTTTTACTATTGCGCTATAAGTGGTAATGCGTTTGATCAAAGCTTGGGAAAAAAACTTTTTAACAAACTCCTTGGAGCCTTAGGAAGAGAAATAGAAGAAAGATGGAGCAAAAGGGAGGGAGTAATGCAAAATCCTAATGCTAACTGGTCTATTGGACATAAAATACAGCATGTTATGAAAATATTGCAAGAAAAATGTACAAATATACAAATACAAAAAAAATTAAAACAAAATGAGACAGGTTTTTGCAAAAATATATACACAACGCAAAGTTATGATCAAAGTACACCAAAAAGAAAATACAAAAAGACATATCAAAATAACCAAGACTACAAACCAAGGAAAAGGTATTATCTAAGGAAATCTACAGCAAGAAAGCCTTACCTAAATAAAGATAGACATGTAAGAAAACATAATAATAATAATAAAATTTACAAAAATAGACTATCTTGTTTTACATGTGGAAGTGAAGAACATCTAGCTAATACTTGTAAAGGTAGAAATAATAGTAGAACAAGAAATGCCCAACATATAGAAGACTTCCAAGAAACCCTGATAAATATAGATAAGTACATGTCAGATAATGAAAGCATATATTCAGTAATAAGCATAAATGCTTAAGAGGGAAGACAACAACATTCATCTGATTCAGAAAAAGAAACTCTAATAAACGAAATAGGATTAGAAAAATTAGACCTAAATATAAAAGATTTTACATATACAGTGCGATCACCAATTTTCAAAAGGAAAAGGTTTAGATAGTCAAAAATGTTTTAATTGCATAGGATACCCCAATAAAGACAGAAGAGCTAAATGTATGAATTGCTATAGAAGGATGCCTTATGTGCATCGACAAGATATTTAATAGCAAAGTTATAGACCAAACAATAAATACAAAAGAAAAAACATTATTGTCTTTAGAAAAAAGGATTGATAGTTTAGAAGACATAATAAGTAAATTAGAAAAAAGAAAAGAAAAAATAAAAGAAACCAACCAAAATACGACGTCAGAAGAAGAAATTGAGCTCTTAAATGAAAAAGAGGACTATAAATCATTTGAAGGATTAATTTGTAATGAAGACAAGAAAATTAATACTATCAAAATACTAACAAGAGTAAGTATTATTAATAAAAAAGAAATCTTGGTAAGAACTGACTGCGAGGCTATTGTAAAATTCCACCAAAAAATAGAAGGAAAAAATAGTAGTAAAAGAAGATGGCTAAATTTTTTAGATGCTACTTCAATACACACTATATCTTTAGAACATATAAAGGGAAAAAATAATTCCTTAGTAGATCAACTAAGCAGACTTATGAAAACTAATTATTTGTTTTCAGAATGAGTACAGGCAAAAATAAAGACAAGGCATCCATTTCAAGTTCAAGTGGACAGAGAGACAAAGACTTGTATCTGCAGACTCTTTTAGAAAATACTTTATTTCAACCACAGACAAGATTAGATGAAGCAAGACTAAATACTGCAAGCATGAAAATAATACATTTTGAAAAACAAAATCTAATTTTCTATCCTCCATTTAATCTAGGTTCCAAGGTAAAACCAGAAGCGGAGATAGTTAAACCTCAAAGATGCCTAATAGACAACCTGTGGATAACATACAACAAGATTCCTAGAGACAATAGTTATTTCATTTCAGTAGTAAATTCATTAAGCCATTACTTTACAAACAAAAATGAAGACAAAAAAAATCAGATTTTATGTAGTAGTCCAAAGGAGATTGCCAGGAGTATTCTAGACATGGATAGAAGTAATAGACTCAATCAAAGACTTTCCTACCCCACTTTTCAAAGGATTCAACGATTTCAATGAAGCACTAGACTATGCTAGAGGAACTCTTGGACCAAATTATTTCTTAAGCCTAGCTTTAAGACAAACTACAAGACCTTTTCTGCAATAGAATATTCAAAAGGACATTAACAAAATAATTTTCTGCGAACATTGTTCTTCAATGACTGAAGGATTTAAAAGACTAAACCAAACAATTGAGAAACTAGAGATTGAGAAAGGAAAATTGACCCAACATATCCATTCATTACAAGAAAGAATAAGGTTTTTACTTGAAAATACAAATCAAACCATACCATTACAAATTCAAGACAGTGTACATTCCCCAAAAAATGTAGAAAGAGCTATTGTATCAACTAAAGGTATAACTAGTCCCGTTCAAATGGTAGCGGGTAAAGACTCATCAAATTCGTTGATGGCTGACACTTTGCCAAAAAGTGTAAGAATTTTGCCAGCAAATTTCAATGCGGTGGCAAAAACAAGTAAAAAGACAAAAGGATTCTTACAAAAAAGAAGAAAAAAATAAAAAAGATAGAAAAAATAATAAAAAGTTCCCTTTACAAGTTACTCACAGAAAAGACTAAGGAGGTGATACAAGAAAAAATTATACGAGAAACCCCAGAGCCAGATCCAGCAGATTCTGATCACGAAGACACAAAGAGTAGAAGGGATGAAAATGATCTATCAATAGATTAATTTAATCGGCACACGACCCAAATGAAGACAATAATTCAGGAATGAGTTTTGATTCCGTAACGCTACACAACCTGGATACCTAGAGAAATACGTAAGCAATGATGTCAACACAAGAAGACAAAAGAATATGTAAGCAATGACATCACAAGCCACTATGATAAAGAAGACTCCACTACATGTCCACTACTAATAAAGAAGACTCCACTACCAAAAAGAAGACAAAAGAAGGACCATTAACTTTTGAAAAAGTTTCACAAGCCATGTGACGATGGGGCCCAAAGAGCACTCGGCAGGTGAAGAAAGTTTATTCAAAATTTGAAATCCGAACTTAAGATCCGGATCCTCAGCTATAAATAGAAGGCCATTTTTGAAAAGAAAGACAGAGCGAAGAGTAAGCAGAGCATTGAGCAAAGAAGAAAGATTGATTAAGTTCAAAGTTCTAGTAAGAGTTAGTTTTACATATTCCCTTCCCTTTCAAAAAATAAAAAGAGTGAGTGTTTGTGTACAAAGAGTGTGAGTGTTTTAATTTTCAAGTAGCTGCAAGGTCACCCGGGGACTCCCGAAAGGGAAACCTCATTCCAACCATTATCATGTAAGTAGTTATCAGTTTTCTAGATCTTAGTAAGTTTCTCCCTATATTATGTATGTATTATTATGTACTGTTATTATGAATGTTTAATATGATGTTTATATTACTATGATGTTCATATACTGTTTAAATTACTCTTAGTAAATAGTTATTTCCTTATCTTCTTAGTAACCCCGATAGATTAACCTGTAAATACCTAGGGAAGTTGAAAGTCCGCCATCGTTAGGGAACCGAAAGGACTGTGTATCCCAGGGTGTGGTTAAAGAAGCAGGTGCTAAGAACATGGGTTAAGGAAAAGAGATGAACAAAGTAAAAAAAAAAAGAGTAATTTTGGGAGAAATTACATAGATTTAGTAACAAATCACTACTAAACAAGATAACGGAGCAGGAAGAGGGAGTACTGAGTAGGATTTTTACAACATATTTTACAAACGCAACCAATCAAACATCTATCTATCTATCTATATATATATATATATATATATATATATATATATATACACATACACACATAATATTATTGTGTAAAAAAATAGAAAAAAGCCCTAAATTCTTAAAACAAAAAAGATAAATACTTTTTCTGATCATTGAGGCATGCCACATAAGCGGGCTGAAGATCCTCCTTTATATATATATATATATATATATATATATAAGGAACGACGGATCCAAGATTTGATGGTCATGGGTAGGGGTGTTCACGAGTCGGTTTGGATCGGTTATTGGTCAAAACCAAAATCAAACCAACTTAATCGGTTTTAAAATTATCAAAATCAAATCAAACCAAATATAATATACATTTATCGGTTTGGTGGTTATCGGTTTCTGTTTGATTTGATTCGGTTATTCGGTTATTAACCATACACAAAAATAAAAGAAAAAATTCATTCAAAATGTGAAAAAATTGACAACAATCCATTCAAAAAAAAAAAAAAAAAAAAAGTTAGAATGACTGAAATTATTGAACTTTCGATCACTGAATTTATTATGATTAAAGCTTTAAAATTCACTATATTGGCTTAGAAGGAAAATACATTAACATTTTCAGTCCCACAACGAATTGTCATAGAAACTCTTAACATGAAATCAATAAAATAAATGTTTTCACCTTGGGCATTTTTGCTTTCAATAAGTAAATTATAAAGAAGTTATAATGAAAACATATATAAGATCTTTAAAACTGTTTATAAAAATAATACATTAAGTATGTAAATTAATAAAATATATGTATATAATTCATCGGTTTGGTTCGGTTATTTCTCCGTTTTTTTAGAATAAAACCATAACCAAACCAAATACTATCGGTTTTCAAAAATCTAAAACCAAACCAAACCAAACCCAAATAAAATCGGTTTTATTTTATTGGTTTTATTCAATTTTTTGGTTTGGATCGGTTTTTATCCAAACCGTAAACACCCCTAGTCATGGGTGCTCAAATCATTTAACTTAAAGTTGCTAGCCGAAAAAAATTATTTCTAGAAGCTTACTAATATTTTTATAGTTTAATTAGTAAATAAAATACAAAAAATAGAAAAGTTAAAAATAATAAAAAATTTAAGCAAAAAGTCAACAGTGAAAATGTATAAAAAGAAGAGTAAAAAAACAATGAAGAAGTTTGAGGTAGCTTTTTTCAACAAAAATATACATTATTACAATTTACAGGGATTTGGACTCTCAACTAGAGTGGTCAATGACCTCAAAACTCTACTCCTAAACCAAATACCTACAAGACGTTCAACCAAAGTACCTACAAGACGTTCTGTTCAAGTTCAATGGGTGCTCATGAGTTGTTTATATCCATTTTCAAGTATTTTCGATATATATATATATACAAAATTTTTGTCGGTGTCAATGGGTGTTAGAGCATGGGTCTATTTTTTTTGTTTTTGTAGTTTATAGACATTTGTAAGGTGATATGACATGAATAGTATGAATATCATGGAAGTTATAGAGGAACTTGATTGACAACAAATAAAAACATACAATGTGTGGGAGGTTCATCAAAGTGAAGAGAAAGAAGAAAGAAGCTATGTGTGCAAGTGATCATTTCTTAAATCTAAGAATTTACAAAAAAGACAACCAAACAAGATTACTCTGTCTATTTTACATACAAGTATCATTCTATCAATATTTGCGTCTTTTTTGTTGTGGAGAGGGGCACTGCATTCACATGGTATGTACAAACGCTCAAAGTTGCATACCGACCCTCTAGGCTATTGGCACTATTGTTCATTTATAGTTGGTGAGCTCCAATTCTACCGGGAGCTATTCAAACTTTTTACTATGGTTTGGTGTATATAGAGGTGATATGTGTAGGTTGGCCCTACCTACCATATTCAGTTATAGGTACTCGTAGAGACTTTATTAAACATTGTTGCGAATTGTATATATTCACACATGTTATATCAATATCCATATAATTCTTTCTTTTAGACTTATTTGTTATAATATATGTTTTATTTATAATCCTTCTAACACTATTTGTCATTAGTTATGTCATATGTCAGGTATACGTTCATATAGGATTGTCCATTCCTTCTATTCTTTTATAGAAAACACCTTGAAAATAGTAAATCTTAACTTACCTTGTTTTTGCTCTAATATAATATAGTTGTAACGACCTGAACCGTCGTTAATGAGGAAAGACAAAAATTCGGGAAACTTCTGGGTCTTGTCCCGCCAGAGCGGTTCGGGTGCCGCTAGGGCGGCGGCTCCACAACGGGGTAAGCTGGCGTCAGGGCGGGATTGGCAAGGCAGCACGTAAATTACGAGAAATCATATTTTCTCCATCTTCCTAAAATACCTAAATAAGTCGTAAACACCCTAAAAACCTCAGAAAAGCTTCTCTAAGCTTGGGAAGGAAGGAGAAGGAGATTTCTAGCATGAGGATGGTGAAATCTTGCGAATTCTTGGCCAAATCTACCGTCGCGAAGCCCGAAAAACCGAAATCGAAGTCAAAACTCTGTGCAACTGCTTGGCGCCCAGGTAGGCTAGGTTTTATGAATTTAGTAGTTTAAATATGTGCTCACCATGTAATATATGTAAATCAATGGTATGGTTTATGTGTAGACCTTCGTGCACCGAGTGAATTCCATGGGTAATTCCTAGAAATCAAAGTAATTGGGTTTATGCCTTGGGAAGAGAAATTGATGCCTTGTTAGGGCTTCTAGAATTGCTATCTTGGATAGAATTGTTTGCAAGAATAAGAATATGAAATCATAATTAGGACTAGAATTATGAAAATATGCGAGACCACAAATTGGAGTGATTGATTGAAGATTTATGATGAATTGTGATTAAACCTAGAAAGAAGCCTTAGATGATGAACTAGGGCTAAGTATGACAAATTAAATTATGTTGATAATGTTGCATTGTTGATCACACTTGTTGTGAATAAGATGGGTGAATTATCATTGACATGAAATCATGACTTAAATGTATGATCTTGAGGATATACTTGTGCTTGTAATTGTGATGTGTTGAATGGATCGATTGCCACATTCCAGCCTAACTATTGGATTGGTTGCCACATTCCGGTATAACTATGGGATCGGTTGCCACGTTCCGGCATAACTAACTTGGATCGGTTGCCATGTTCTGGCATAACTAACTGTTTGGATTTGGGTTCCATACCAATGATGTGGCATAATTATGTGACTTGAGAAATGTGAAACTGTTTGTTGTTTGTAAATATTGTTAATGTTATGTTTGCTCAAATATGCGCTTGGGAGTATATAGTTGAATTTACCTATACATGTTGGACGAATTGGATATAGTGGAAGGGAAATTGTCAAGGGGCGAGTAATAGATAGTAATGGATGTTCGGGTGTTGTAATGGCGAGAAGTAGAGGTAGCATGTGTGATGAAATATGTTTAGGTGGATTTCACCTTGGGTGAAAGAGATTTGAGTTTAGTGTTAAGGAAGCTTGATGTAATATATTATGTGACTATGGTTGGGTAATGTGACGAGGAAGTAGAAGTATGACGTGAACGGTTAGTCGAAACGTTGGTGTTTGTATTGGGGGAATTTCTCTACGTGTTAGAATGGTTAGGCTATGATTAAGTACCTGGTAGGTGGGTTGATGGAGAAAGATGTTAATAGTCAGAATACTAGTGTATATTGGAGGTATTTCAAGAAAAAGGGTAAAGGTGGAGAAGCGAGTGGTTTATGTCATAATCTTACTAATTGTTTCTTTTGTTATGTGGTGGGCGTCGGGTTGACCGATAATGCCTACAAGTACGCGTGTTTTGTACTGATACTACTCTTGCTATGTCTTTTGACATAGTCTGGATGCAGGATTGGTGACGTTTCATTAAGTGCAGCCGAAGGAAATCTCCAGCAGCTTCTATTCTTCCTTCCGCATGGTGGACGCTGTGTCTTTTAATTATTGTTCAGTTGTACTCTTAATAGCTCTTGTACCTGTTTAGACTAGATCCATGGGAGTTGTTTAAATTATTTTACAAGCTAACTAATAGTGTGTCCAAGGATATTATTTATAGAATCATAGTATTATCTTAATTACTTCTGTTTTCTAAAAATCTTTCCGCATGTTTAACTAATTGGGATATGAGGGTTCTCCTACTTAGGTGTTAGAGTGGGTGCCCGCACGGTCCGTGGGTTGGATCGTGACAATAGTGCTCCAAATTAATTGAAATGTCCGATCGTCATCATCAAATTGGTTCGTTCACATCAAAATATCTCCAAAACATTTTAGAGTTCACAATTTGAACCCAAGCCTCCGATAACTCAAATTGTCCTATAGTTTCAATGATTACCTTATTCATTTTGATTCTTATTATTTTTTCACTAAAAGTCATTTATATATTAGTTTTCCAACCCCATCAAATCGCTATTCATCTTCTTCATCACTTATCTAACCTTCATTATTATAAATATAAAGTTTGTGTTTATGCTTGTAAGGGTGAGCGGATATGAATATTACTTTATGTTGAAAATCTTGGATTCAAAATAATATAAAAGGAAAATCCCAAAATTATTGACAAATTACAAAAGTATTGAATAAACAAGGGAAAATACATTAAAAAAAAAACCCTAAACTTGGCAGGAAAACTTACTTTAGCACTTTAACTTTACGGGTAATTATTTGCCCCCCTAATCTCATTTGAAATGAATTTAATAGTACCTTAAGATTATAATATCAGTCTCACAGTGGCAAGTGCATCTCACACGCGCCATGTCATCGACACATCAACGCCACAACACTGCCACGCCAGTGCCACCTTGAAACTTATTTAAATTTTGATTTTTAGTTCTTCTTTTATTTCTTTTTATTTATTAACAATTTTAGAAAGAAAAAAATAGGAAAAAATGAGGATTAATCTTACATTAAAAAAAATATTCAAGTTCATCACCATTAATATAAACATTGCCTTAAATAGTGATTTTGAAGCAACAATTTTCAACACCCAATCTTCTCTTTTCAATTTTCAAAATTAGTGATATCAATTTAGATTCATATTTTAAGAAGACCCTCTTCTTAAAATCGAAAATTAATATGAGTGAAAGATCAGAAGTAAAGAAAAAAAATGGTGGGGGTTCAACGATGAAGGAGAAAAAGAAAAGAAAGATGACGGTTGAAAGAGGGGAGGTTTGGAGTAGGAGAAAGAGGGTGGGGGTGTGGGGTTCGAAGAAGGAGAAATNTGTTAAGATTTTTTAATACTTAATTTGTATAAATAATATAGCTACATGTATTGACAATGCTACTCATATAGTTCTTTACTATTCTACTATTTTTTGTTATGAAACATAGTTAATATAATTATCTGAATGCAACAAAAAGAAATTATGATAATCAGGAGCTTCATTTTTATTATGCTTGCAAAAAATAAAATTAAAAAATAAATAATTCTATGATGTCATTTTCTTTGGTATGTAACACTATTTTTTTGTCACTATTTTTTTTCCCGAAATATGTTTACAATTTTTATGTAGTCACCAATTATTTTATTTTTTAGTTTATTTTTGTATTTATTTATTTATTTTTACAAATAAAACCAATGTATAAATATTAATACATTTAGTGTCTAACAAAATTCATAACTCATGTCTTTTCATTTTACTTGTAATTTCTATTCTTAAATATTATTCATAATTTTTGTATGTTTCATTTCATAATATTTATAACTATTAAATTATGTTAAAAAATTATGATGGACAAATGTAATAATAAAGATACAACGAAATCAGAATTTGTTTAGAGAATCAATACTTCTATAAAAGATAGAGAAAATGAAAACATAAAAAATATTTTCAACGTTATACAATATATTGTTATTTCAAAATATGATCTTTTGTTCAATTTACTTCTCCATGGTAAATGTTTAATTCTACTATATACTTATGAATAGTTTACACTTAAGAAAATGCATTTTTTAAAATATATTTTACTATATGTTTTAAAAAAAATGAGAAAATCTATCCTGTCGCAAATGAAGAGAAATATCAGCATTGTCTATATATCTAATACTAACCTGAATATAAATATTATTGAGTAACTTTCACATTTAACAAACATAAAAATCATATTTGTATGTTATAACTATGGTTTGCATAATTGCTCTCCATATCAAACTTTAAGTTCGCTATGGAGCATCAAATTTGTATAAAATCGCTAGCGGCCTCTCATTTGTATAAATCGTTGGTAGCCTCTCGTTTGTATAAATCGCTGACAACCTCTCAATTCAATTTTATGTGTTTGTATATCTGCATAAAATTTGAATTTCTATACAATTGAATCGAAATAAAACGTTTGTATATCAAATATCTCTCTCTTGCTTTATACAAACACAAATTATACATTGAATTTTGTATAATTTGTGTTTGTATAAAGTGAGAAAGGCAAAAGAGAACTGGGCAGGGGAATATTTGTATTGTATAATTATAATTGTATAAGACGAAGATATATGTATTTGCATGTGTATATACAATTTTCTCTTGCTTTATACAAACAGAAACACAATTTATACATTTATGTTTGTATAAAGTGAGAGAGGCGAGGAAGAGACTGGCGAGTGAGAGAGGAAGAGTGGCGAGCGAGAATTTCAAGGCGAGAGGCGAATGACAACAATTTGCTATGAGTTACAATTAAATCAAACTGTGGTTATAACATTTAATCTGAATTAATAATTTGCTATTATATACAATTTTCCCAATATTATATACTACAAGTTCACTAGTCTTTAATTAAGTTTAAGATTGCCCCATTAACAATTCAATGGCTTGTACATTTGACAAGTTTCTGCACTGCAGCGTCTCTACGTGGAGCCTTTCCCTGATATTCATACTCCACTCTCTCTATTGAGCTCCAAAATAGTTGCGAGTAAATCGTTGACAATGTATCGATCGGCAGCAAAGCGGTTACTGCCGGCGCTTTACCGCCGGCACCAGGATGCAATATCAAGTATTCGAACCCTAGCAGCAGACTACCCCACTCGATTTATGACTTCAGCTGCCACCGGAAATATTCCTGATCAGAACCCTATTCCGACTAGCTCTAATCCGACCGACTCTACCGCATCATCATCTTGGAAGGAAGAAGAAAGGACACGTTACCAGGAAACTGATGAAAAATCTAGCTCGAGAACAAAGCGGCCTAAAGCGCATTACAAGGACGAAGAGGCCCGTGTACTCAGTGCCTCTCTCTCTCATGTGGTTTGTTACATTTACTTTCTCTCTGTTTTCTTGTGCAGTTATTAAATTTTGGATTATATGTGTAGATTAATGCGTTGTGTCTTATGTATTTTTGATTGAATTCGTTTGTTGACTTGGTGAAATTGGCTGCATAAATTGATTACTTGACCTTAGAATTTGTTGAACATGCTGGTGTCTTTCTCCCAGAAGAAATGGGATTGGCACCTTTATACCTTGTGATTCTATTGTGAAACCTCTTTGGCTTAGAAGTAGTTTCTGGCAAGTACATTCAGAAATCCAATTGGAAAAGATAAAAAGGTAAATTATGAAAAAGTACTTCATTTAATAGAGCTTTCCTGATGAAAGGAAGATTATGCCTTGTAATATAAGGTTCACCTTATATACATGCCCAAAATAAAATTTAACTCTGATATGTGGACGATATGTGTTTGGTATGGAGGAAGATGCTTTCCTAAAGTATTTCTAGAAAAGATGTTTTTACTTTGAGAAATCATTTTCTTGATGGTTTTCCTCTGTTTGATTGGGTATGAAGGCCGGTGACTGCCAAGTGTATGGTAAAGAAGAGTACTTGTAAAAGGAATCAACTTCCCAACAAGTGAAGGAAGTCATTTCTCCCTTTTGGTGGAAATATTTTCATTGGAGATAACATTTTTCACAATTAAGGCAACCAAACACTGATAGGATTTCATCAAGGAAAATTCTTTCCTAAAAACATAGTCTGACATACAAACACACATTTTCTATCCCTTTGTATATATCAGGCTTGTAATTGGTGCTGGGTAACTTGTTTGCAGCTTCGGCTAGGATGGACTGAAACAGCCATGATTACAGGTGCAAGGGATGTCGGAGTGTCACCTTCCATTGTTGGATCATTTCCTCGGAAAGAAGCTGCACTAGTGGAGGTAAATGATGGTTCACCTACATTACTCATAGTTCTGGATTCTTTAATGTGACTGGATTTTGTGGGCATTATAGGGCTTCAACATATTTGGTTTTGCTAAAAATGTTGATATAAGATTATCTGCCTCTCAGTTTTGTTTATCTGTTCTTTTGGTTTTCCTCTTTATCTATCTGCACTTAATTTGTCTGGTATGAGTGTAACTCAAAGGAACTCCATTGAGGTAAATAATGCAAAGTCAAAAAAGTAATAGTCGTGTTTCCGTAATAAAAGGATTTTTAATGATTTCGGTAAAGTAAAAGGATTATTAATGCTATATCCTTGAGAGCTTATAAGTTATAAGTATATAGTTTACATAGCCATTCATTATGTGCTCTCTTTGATGACCATACCAAATAATGAGCTAAATCCTAAGATATTGCTGATTTGTTTAGCATTTGCGAGAAGGCCTAAAAAGCTAGATGTTTTGGTCTCTGACTTTGTTTTTAATGCACATTAATTACCTTTGGCAAGGTTCTTAATGCTCATTCAGCTGTCAAGTTTCGTCTTTTCTTGAATCATATACAACATTGCTTTCAGACTTATACTGGCTTTTTACCTGTTTAACATTTAAAGTAGTTTAGCTGATCTAGTTAATGCTTGTATTTATTTTTTTTCGGCAAATCAATAAGTTAACCCTCTGTTGATCTTTTATATTGAACCTCTTTTTCTCAGTATTTTATGGATGAGTGTCTGGAAAGACTCATTGATATCATTGAATCAAGGAACGATCTGAAAAACTTGGTACCTAGTGAGCGGGTAGCGAAGCTTGTAAGAATTCGCTTGGAAATGCAAACCCCTTACATATCAAAATGGCCACAAGCTCTCAGTATACAGGTACTTATCTCCTTAAAGTTTACATCTTTTAAGGCCCCTTTCTTGTGTAGTGGGTCTGTATACAATGAGCAGAAGTGTTTCAGATAGCAACTACTGATTGTAGGCTCAACCCTTGAATGTTCCAACAAGCTTCAAGCAGCGTGCCGTGCTGGTTGATGAGATATGGCATGCTGTTGGTGATGATGCCCACGAAATTGATTGGTATGTGAAGCGCACTGTTCTAGGTGGAATATACTCCACGACAGAACTATACATGTTGACAGATAGCTCTCCAGGTGTGCCATTGTAACTGCTGTGTATTTTGTCCTATGCTTGTTCTTCTCTTGCGATCCTTCAAATATATTGGTATGTCTTATTAAAATTTTAACATTCAATTAACAATCGAGCTCCTTCATAATCCTAACATGCCCCACTGTCAACAGTTCTTCCTGCTTCCTACTGCTTTGTTGTCATGGAAGTCATAGAATTGGAAGGAAGCCTCTCAGGTTATTAGAAATTATTCATATTCCTTGTTTCGCCAAATCTCTCTTTAAATTACAGAAGAAAGCATTTTTTTTTGTGTAGGAGGCATGAGAACAGAAGTAACTCTCAGGATAATAATTCCGCAAAAGTTGCACTCTTGCTGGTGCCTTAGTTCATAAAACTGAAGTTACCAATAGAGGACATATTTTGCAATAGCAGTGTTGTACCTGTGGGAATATATGAAGTCTATGCACTTAATCCTAAATGAATGGCCAACTTTTTGGGTCATCCCATGATATTGCTGGCATAAAGTATTTAAGATAATATATGCTATAAATTTCGTATAAGGCATCCACTAATACATTTTAACATACAATATTTTATCAACCCTATCCTAAAAATTCAAATGTAAATTATGGACCCAACATGTCACTTCCCCAACTCTTGTATTGTGTCAAGTGAAGAACATGACATGTTCCCTTGTTAGAAAACACAACTCTCCCGCCACAGCACGTGATGTGTGGGTTAGGCACATGTCACGGAATTGAACCCTGCTGCAAACAAAAGCTTGGTACTTAAGTGGAGAAGTTCTGATTCGTCGTATAAAGTAGATGAGATATTATATGTAATAAACACTGTACGGGGCATCAATAATACACTGTAATGTACAAAATTTTAAGATATGCAATCCTAAAGATAAAGAATGTAATATTCGGACCCAACATATCGCCTTTCCAACTCTCTGAATACTTTCAAGTAGAAAACAGGACACTTGTGACAATCAAAATAAAACAATAAATGACACTTGCTCCGGAAGGAGTATTTGGTATGAGTTCCTCTTATGGTACATTGTTGTGACAATTTTTCTCTCACTAGCTATGTATTACGTGTTGCATATTTTTCAATAGAAATTACTTTGGAGGGTCCTCTGTGAGACATTATCTGTTGGATTAGGGATCTTTTGGTGAAAGGATGTAAATACTAATGATTTTGGAAAGGGAGGTCACACCTCATAACAGATATCCCAAAGGATATGGATTTTATTTGAATTTGGTGCTTTCCAAGAATCTAAGCTTCATGAAGACAACTTTGCCTGTCATCATTTCCAAGTTACCTTGCAGCAACTTTTGATCCTGAAGTAATACCCTCCATGGGTAAATCTTCTTCATTTACTCTTTGGTTTAGAGCCATTGTTGAAGCCTAAATGCCTCCAACCCTCTGATAATTAGTTGGGTAGCTAATATACCATACAAAAGTTCCCTTGTGAGGAGCCTATATTGAAACACTTCCCAGTTCCCACTTTCGCCAATAATTTGTGTGTTCAGAAAAGTCTGTCTGTCTTCTATTTGTGGGATTAATTGTTTATGTTTCTGTTGACAGATTTTCGTGATACATGGGCATTCTTGGATGCACGAACAAAAGATGCATTTGATCTGAAGAAGACTGCTCAAGAGGTATTTTGCTGCTAATGTGATTTTGTTTTAAAAGGAATGTGTACTAGGATTTCAGAGTATTGGTTCTGACTTCTGAGAATAATCTGCAAACAATTTTGCAGGCACGACGTTTGGTTGAAGCAGTTGGTGCAGGAATGGGAGGCTCTGTACAAGGTTTTATGAAGAGGGTCTTCACAGGCTGAATATAGTTTTGCAGTGAGTAATATGATCTTATAGGTGTGGTGGTTCACAAAATAAAAATTATAATTTGTGTCTATCAGCAGAAATGCTAATTTAGATTAGCAGTATTCGATGGGCATCCGGTTGCCATTTTGGCGTTAGAATATGCTTCTTGTATCTTTCTCCTATTTATCTTTCTTTCCCTTTTCTATTTTCCTCTGGATAGTCAAGAAAACCCCATATGCACTTATTGGGAATGAAAAATTCCATCTTTATCTGATAGAAAATCAAGAGAAGTTGTGAATTCGTCTTTTTGTTGTATTTCAGGGTTTGTTTGATTTCTTGGAAGTTCTCTTTTAGGGATATAGGTTTTGGCTTTAGTCCATTGATCAAGTTTTATTATGCTTCCTTTCATAAATCATACCTTGTATGTTATCAACAATGACACTTTTAATGAAATACAATAAAACACATGGATATACATTCAATAGCGTACATACATACACTAAAAATTATATTAACTGAAATACAAATACAGTGTATTCAACAAAATTATATGCGTTGATATAACTTGGTTTGAGCTAACAAATACATCGAATTCAAGCGTGGAATACAACAAAATAGAGCGATTATAGGTATTCGTTGAATGAGTAGTCCCATCGATAAATATAAATTAGTTTTGTATGGTTATTTATTTCATGAATTTGGCTAGCATTTAACCTTGAAACCTTATTTGATTGGTTGTTGGTATTCGTTGATGATCCCACTTGTCAATGGAATAAGTTTTTGTCATACATCTCATGAAATCAAAGTTCTCTCTTCCTACCAGTCTTGTATCCTCAAGACTTAGTTATGATACAAACACATATGTACCACACCATAAGGAGTCCTAAGTGTCTTACATTTATTGTCTATCACATTCCCACGAAGGACAATAACAACAATAATATACCAGTGTAATATGACAAGTGGGGTCTAGAGAGGATATGATGTACACAAATCTTACTCCTATCTTTCTGAGGTAAAGAGATTGTTTTCGATAGACCCTTGGCTCAAAAGGAGTGAAATCAAAGTTGGACTCAAAAGAAAATTACGACAACTATATAAAAAGATGAACAAAGCAAAAGAAGCAACAAAGAGTGGTAAAAATTAAAGAATAACAAATGCTACTAAATAAGGAGAAGATGAGCAGAGGAGACTAGCCCCGGCCTTTCCTACAAAAAGTATGACAACGCTTAGCTATCTACTTCTCTTCCACCCTAATTCTTGACCTTCCAACCTTCCTATCTAGGATCATAACTACTTCCTTCATATCTTCAGCAAGCTGAAAAAAAGTTATGTTTTGTCCAATCATATCCCCCTTAGTTTTTCTTCAGCCTCTCTCTACCTCTCCCAAAACCTGTTATAGCCAGCCTCTCACCCTCCTTATTAGTGCATTTGTGCGTAGGGATGGCAATTGGGGCGGGGCGGGGCGATTGCGGGGCAAACCCGCTTAAACCCACTAAGATTTCTACCCACTCCTCCCCACCTAGCATAATTTGTTGTTTTCAACCCGCACCGCATAAACCTGCCTCGCCCCTCCCCATCCTACATAATTTGTTAAAAAACTGAATTTTGTCAAGTGTTAATGCTAAATTACATGTTAGCCTAGCATTAAAATGCAAGTTTGCCTTTATAGTACTCTTCTTTTAAGCATGTCAATAACCTTTTTTTTGGTAGCTTTGAATTAGTACATCTGATTTAATAAACAAAAAAATAAAATGCAAATAGTAACATAATTTTTACTTCTTTCTAGCTTTCTGGCCATTCAAAAAAAAAAAATCATAAATATTCAGTCAGTTGCAAAACTGATACAAAATTTGTGTGACAGCGAATTAAAAGATTTTTTAGCCCTAACCCGCAACCGCCCCGCTCCACATAAATTTTGAAAAAATATATTTAAACCCGCCCCGCCCCACTCCGCACCCGCAAAATCTCTAACCCGCCCCGCTCCATTGTCATCCCTATTTGTGCACCTTCTCTTCACATGTTGGAACCATCTCAGTCTTGCTTGCTCATCTTGTCCACACTCATCTTGTATAACTTCATTCTTAATTATACCACACATCTATCTGCGTATCCTCATCTTTTGGATGTGAGTGTTCTCGACTAGCCAACAGTCTTCCCCATACAATTCCACNTTTCTGGCCATTAAAAAAAAAATCATAAATATTCAGTCAGTTGCAAAACTGATACAAAATTTGTGTGACAGCGAATTAAAAGATTTTTTAGCCCTAACCCGCAACCGCCCCCCGCTCCACATAAATTTTGAAAAAATATATTTAAACCCGCCCCGCACCCGCAAAATCTCTAACCCGCCCCGCTCCGCTCCATTGTCATCCCTATTTGTGCACCTTCTCTTCACATATGGAACCATCTCAGTCTCGCTTGCTCATCTTGTCCACCACAGAGGTCACTCATCTTGTCCTGTATAACTTCATTCTTAATTATATCTCTCCTAGTATGCCACACATCTATCTGCGTATCCTCATATTACTATTCTCATCTTTTGGATGCGAGTGTTCTTGACTAGCCAACAGTCTTCCCCATACAATTCCACACGAGGGAAACCAAGGCGAATCCAATACAAGATCAAGAGTTAGTGGATTCACGGTGAGTGTAATCTTATTATATATATATATATATATATACACACATTAAAAAATTTTATTCTCCATGTATATACATCATTCTAGCTGAAGACAATAGGTTTAGTTGAACTGCAGAACCCACCATAAGACCGCTAGCGCTGTTAGTTCTGTTGGAAACGATTTCAACTCATCAATGAGGCAAGTGTTGAAATTCCTAGGATAACAGTAATAGTTCTCTGAATCCAATAATCATGAAGTAGTTAGTATAGCATTTTCAGTATTACTCTCTCCACATCCTTGATATTAGGTACCTCAAACACAATCTGCACCACCTATGTGTGACGAGAACCAGAACCTTCATTATTTCTATCATTCAAACCTGCAAGATATGTTTTCAATTTCTCAAAATATGCACATGCCAAAAGTACCATGTGCACCCAGAAATAATAGTTCTGCATAGTTCTTTAACTACAAAACATCACACTTGCATAATATTTCAAATTCTAATACGAAATTATAGTATGTCTATTCAAAACAACGTTCCACCATAAAGACACAAGGGAATCACCACAGATATTTCTATCACCAATTCTGCAGTGAGAGAATAACTTCGTCAGGAGGAAAGAATGTAAGGAAGGCATGCAAGCATACATATCATTGAATAAAAGAGAGAATGCCCACGGAATCAGTGGCTAGACCAGGATTTAATACAACGGGATTCAATCAAGCAATTTTTGAACCCTCTTTGTCCCTTGCTAGAATTTTTCTCATGTCAAGGGAATTCAAGATTTCAACAGCTTCTATATAACCAAAAATCTTGTTCCAACACTATTTGGATAGTATAACCAAAAAAACTTGTTTTAACTTCTCCAAGCTAGCTCCGCCACTGTGTGCAATATTCTTCCATCTCATAATAAGGAAAAAAAATGGACTAAAATATTAATAGAAGAGGAAACCAGATAATTCTATCCATAGCTTTCAATGCTTAAGAAAGAGAGCCTTCCTCAGTTGCAGCGATCATTTGCACAAGCATTGATTGTAATTCTTATTTATTTAAAAGCCTAAAAGTAGCCAAGAGAAAAAAAGGCATTTGAGATGTCCTGTATCAATTCCTTGTGTAATCTACATGTTTAGGGATTAAAGAATTTGATAATGAGGAATATGACTACAAGTAACTTGATGACCTCAATTGGCAAGTTAACATGGCTATCTGACACAAAAAGATGGATGAAACTGATAGGACCACCAAATAAGTGCCTTCCCTGAGTCAAGAAAATTGATCTGAAAAGCCTACTCAGCAAACAGTTATTCTAACAGGTATCTACTGCCCACCTGCCCCACCATGGTCTGTTGCTTAGCTCTTCCTTCTGAAACAAACTAGACAGGTATATTTTCAAAGCAAATGATACAGCAACATAAGATATGTGAATAACTAGCATAATACAGAGCTAAAGTAGTGCCTCTTGCAATCAATCATGTCAGTCACACAGGTTGCTGGATGACAGAAAACAGATCAAGCTGTCAAAGAAAGGAGAAAAGGAAAGAAACAGATCAATGTGGCGAATCGTGCCCAATGCTTTCAAGTAAAAAAGTTTACCTTTTCTCCCAATATACCTTGGAGTTTCCTAAGTTTCTGTTGCCACTTGATCAGTTTCATGTTCACCCTGTGCTTACATGAATCAATAGCTTATCAGGTCTAGAGGACGGTGAATATTGTGAAAAGTTTATCAGAAAAGGAGACATGAGTTTCTGATAGTTTTGAACTACGAGGAAGATGCCTAATGAATTTCACTTCCACAAGTCCTTTCAAAATCATAGATATCCTATGCAGATCTCTAGCACCAGAATATCTTTATTTTATCAGTAAAAGTAGAAGATATGATGTACCTGATTTGAACTCTGTTTAAACATAAGTACTATTCACCTTCACCTACATTTTTAGTGAACCTGACTATCTTAACCCATTCTCAAGCAGCAAATTTTCTTTGCCAGTAAGTTTAAACTAATATGAAGCTATGAACTAGTATCATTTTAAGCATGAGATCAAATCTCTTGAACTTCTTATCTAACTCAAATGCAATAATATGATTCTACTTCATTATCTTATTAGTATATCTTGACAGAAGAAATCTCAGGATAAAATACTTCATAAGAACAAATTTATCAAAAATATAGTTCGATAAAAAAAGATAAGAAACGGCAATATTTGCTCTTTTCTTTTCTTTTTTTTACAGAAAAAAGAGAGTAGAATATTTAATTAAAACTCATAATGTGTTCTTCAAAAGGAACCACAATTAAGTTCTTGTTCACATTGAAATATCTTTATGGACTCTGCATCACAAACATTTTTATATCCCTAGCACCAAAAAGAAATCAAAGAAGAAAAAAACAGTAATTCAGATGAAGCTTTGAAGTTTGAATGTGGGCATCCATAATAATTTTCTTCAGGAGAAAAGGAAACTTGCATCAGCTGATAATGATGCAGAGATTACACATATGCACACAGTTTCTGGGCTTAATGGTGAAACCAATTTGTCTGAGATAAAAATTACGGGTAGAATAAGCAAGTCTTCAGGAAAGATCTTATTATAAAAAATTGTATTGATCTCCAAAGAGAACAATAGTTATATCCATATGATTTTGAAATACTCATAACAACAAAGAAGAATCAGTAAAATAATTGAATTACATACAAAAGTATGGTTCACATGTAGGTTAAAACTCAATCACCAGTAGTCACCGCAAGAACAAGTGCCGTTCTTGAATCGATGAAACCTGCTGGCATCCCTAATAACAATTTCTCGTTTAGTAATCATGGCTATCAACTTAATTGCATTGTGGCAATTGTTGCAAATCCTATGACTCTGAACAAGTTGCAGTGAGGTTGAACTAGACGTGCTTATGAGCCCAAAAGATATTGCCAACTTTTCACTGTGATAATGTGGTGATTTTTGTTCCTGTTCATCTACGTCGGGTAGTAAGGTTTTCCCCCCCGTAACATAGCCATACTTAGAGATCTCCAGCATAAGCTCGTCCACTTTTTCATATATCTCCTTGGTTTGCACATGGCACTTATCTCCAGACAGGAAAACATGTGGTTGCTTCTTTATTTCTATCCATGTGCATGCAGGCTTTATTCTGAGTCCTTTTCTCTTCAATGTTTGAACAACTGCAGCAGCTTCATCTTGCTTGCCTGAGCTGTTATAGATATTCAAAAGCATCACATAGTTGTTGAGTTTTTCTGGTTCCATTCCATAAAGTTTCTCAGCTGCAAATTTTCCTAGCTCAAAATTCTTGTGGACTCTACAGGCTGTCAGTAAGGCTGCCCACATATTTATAGTAGGCCTAAAAGGAGCATCCCTGATTAACGCAAAAGCTTCATCTAAAAGCCCTTCTCTACCCAACAATTCAATCATACATGCATAGTGCATTGCTCTAGGCTTCACGTTGTAATCTCTACTCATTGATTCAAATATTTCCCACCCATAATCTGATAAACCTGAATAGCGACATGCAGATAAAACAGCCAAAAAAGTAACATGATTGGGCATCATTCCTTCGTGAACCATACGCTCAAATAGTTCAACAGCCTCAATCCCTCGGCCATGATTACCATATCCACCAATTAAGGCATTCCAAGAAATAACATTCTTTTGGGGCATCCCCTCAAAAACATTACGAGCATCTTCTATCCTCCCCCATTTGATATAGAAATCCACTAATGCTGTATTGGCAACTATATCTAATCCAAATCCATGTCGAACTAGCCCAGCATGAGCTTGTTTAGCATGCTCCAGTGAAGCTAATCTTGTGCAAACTCTAATAATGATTGAAAATGTGAAGTGATCCATTTTGACACCAGCATCTCGCATCTCATAGTACAAACATAAAGCCTCCTCACTATAGCCATGGAGAGCGTAACCAGCAATAATCGTATTCCATCCTACTGTGGTCTTCTCTGGCATATTATCAAAAACAAACTGAGCATCCTCTATGCTACCGCACTTGCTATACATATCAATTAAAGCACAAGATATAAAACGATTGTCACCTTCCCCCATTTTCAAAGCACAACAATGCAATTGCTGTCCCAAAGAAATAACCTCTAATCCAGAACATGCTCGAATCATCGTCGCAAAAATCCGAGGATCAGCAGCAGAATTCTCTTCCCACATCATAAAAAACAATCTAAACGCCTCCAAATAATCCCCCAAATCAACTAGCCCTCCAACCATTGTATTCCAAGAAATCGAGTTCCTCTCAGGCATATCATCAAATATGTTACGTGCATCTAACATCATCTTACATTTGACATGCATAGACAAAACCCTGTTCCATAAATACTGGTCTAATACCAATCCAGAACTAACCATATGATTATGCACCCGCTTAACCCCTCTAATCGACCTTAACCCAATACAGGCAGTTATCAAAGCATCATACGTGCTACTATCTAACTGACAATCACCTTCACACTCTAACAGCTCAAAAAAATCAAGAGCCTCATGATACCTCTTATGAAAAACTAGCTTCTCTATTTGAGCACTAATCCCTGAACCTGGATCCCCAATTTGGTTTACTTTTGAAATGGTTTCTTCACATAAATTTTCCTCCCTCTTGGAAGGTTTCATCATGGGTCTTGGCTTTATAAACCCATGTTCAGAAAGAGAAGCTCTAATATGAGAAAACACATTTCTATACCTTTTCTTGCTGAATAAGGAGCAATTCCCAGAAAGGACAAGTCTTTCCTGCAGAACATGTGGGTCTGTCAAGAAAGCCGCATACCTACAACTGCTCCGTAGCTGATCCAGCGGCAATGATATGTTCATGTTCAAGATTATAGAACACCAAAAGCCGATAAAGGGTGTTTTAAAAAATCAATTAGAGATACAGTTACCTCCAATTCTTGAATCAAATTTGGAGAAATTGAGCATCAATCAACCATACCTTGCATGAAAACTTTCCGTCAGTTCAGTTCAGTGCTAGTGATAATGGTGAATTTGCTGATCTCCACAACCAATTCCGCAAGAATGTTGGAATGAAACAGAAACCTTACAAGTGTTTTTGAGAAGGTAAATTGGTTGTTTTCGATATTGTTTTTCAAAGAGGGGAATCGATATTGGTAACTTCGGGAAATCCGCCGCTTTTGTTTATATTTGTTTTTCTTTTTCGCCTTTGGGACGTTGGACTTGGGTAGTTGATAGTTGGTAGAGATGAAGGAAATATCGCAACCTCTCTATGCTTTTTCAAACTTTGGGCTTAGTGATTGGGCTCATTATCATATTAGCCCATTTCAAGAAAAGGGTATAGAGAAAATTTCAAAAAAAGCGGCATGTCGCCGCTAGAAGCAGAACCCCGTATTTCTTCTAGAGAATTTTCTAATTGTTTCTGAGTAACTAAAAAGAGATAGTTTAACTAGAAAGAATTTGGTTTAGATGTAGGATAACTATTGAAAAGTTTTTGCAACTTAATCATAGATGATGAAATCATCAAAGACTCGAGAAAAATGATTGATTAAAAGTTTTGTCTCTATGTGGAATTCTATCTAAGAAATGACAATTGGATCTATAAAATGATGAAAGCAATTAAAGATGTAAAATATGTGTGATAAAGTGTATTAGTCCAACTACAAGGCTATATCAATGATATATGATTTTAAATTAGCAGTTAATTGTACAAGAGATCTTTTACAAAACGTTCCAAAATTAATTAGGTACGTCCATATCTTCACTCTAAAAATAGAATAGGTGATTTGAATCATTTCTTCTTTTTCAATTTTCAAACTCAAATCGCAACTTAGGGTTCAAAATCAGTCAAAAATTGTATTTGAAGAAATGTTGAATAATGAAATTGATTCAATTGAGCAAAAGATGAGTGTTTATTAAGTTGAAGATTTCTGAACTATTCGTTCAAAAATTTGATTACACAAGTATTTTAATCTTTTATTCGTCATTCTAGAGTAGACCAAGTTCAAAAATTACTAAGTCAAACATAACAATGTTGATTCACATCTCGCCAATGGAATATGAAAAATGTTTAAATCAATCACATTATAAATGGTATCGTTATCAAAGATTATGATTCATATGAAGACATTATTGCTACAATTTCAAAGCAACTAAAAATCAATGATACTTGTTTTAGTTTAGAAATCAAATACATTTTGACAGATAATTGTATACTTAGGGAGAAAGTGAAAGTTTTTTTTTTAAAAAAAAGAAAAAACAAAATGATACATGGCAGATTGAATGTATACAAGATATACAGGTTGTGAACATTTAATTTGATATCCTAGCACGGGCCCCATCAGCTTTCGATGAAGATGAAGAAGAGGGTAATCTTATAATCTCATATCATAATCAAAAAGAGGTAAGAGACAACAAGGATAAAGAGGCTCTCAAGTTATGATGGTGCACCTAAGTTATTGCTTAAAGATTTCAATTTAGAGTAGCTAATAAATTTGAAGAAATGATCTCAAATTTGAGTCGTTTATCTATCCGTATTTTCAGAGTTAGGATGTACGGAAGATATTGTTCTTTTTTTGCTTTTTAAGAGAGGTGGAATTATTTTACCTCATTGTTGAGATATCGTAGCATAGTTGGAGAAATGTTGATAATAACCTTCACATATGTTTCAGAAGGTGTAGTTTTCATCCGGAAAAAGAATTATTGCACATACATAACAACAATTATTAATTTTCTGATATAAAATTATTTCAATTATTTTTAAAAAAAATCAAAATAAAATAATTATTATTTTGACAAATATAACAAAATAAATATTATTGGAATTTTCAAAACTCCTAAATTTGATATCTTAAATAGTTATAGTGCAAATGTCTCATATAAATGAAACCAAAAGCAATGAGTTGTGTACTAACCCCTTTTCTATCGCACAAAAATAATATAACTAAAGAGAAAAATAAGTAAACTTTGATATACACTAAAAATATTATCACCTCCATCATGTGGCCACTAAGCTTAACACGCTATAGTTATGAGCATCAAGTAATTAAATATAATTCTTTTTGGCCTGCATCTATGGTTCAACTATCCAATATTGTGGTTTTTTTTTCTTGTGGTTTTGTTGACAAATAACAAGACAAAAAAAAAGAGTTGATAGCTATTATTTACCCAAATTAAGATGAGTTGAAAATGAGGACTTGAACTTGAATTAAAAAAGACAAGCTCAAGATGTTCCCTCATAGTCATAGTTCTAATACATTGAACATGAAGAATTGCTTTTTGTTAATTGAGAGAGAGAATAGTTGAATTGTCAAATCATCAATATATGTATCTTTTATTTGGGCTTTTGTTTAGTAATCAACGGTGGGATAAAATTTGTAAGTCCAAATATGATAATAAACTTAAGAAAATTATGAGAAAGTCAAAGAAAAATATATAAATTATAATATATATACTAGTTACAGTAGCCCGTGCTAGCACGGGCCCAACATATATTTATATTTTTTATTTTAATTTATGTGACATTAATAAAATTTTAACGGTCAAATAATTTTTTTGTTTGTTCTTTAAATTTTAAGTTGTTGATTATTGTGGTTAATAATACTTTATATGTAATTTTCAATATTCTCTTTGTCCCAATTTATGTGTCATTGATAGAATTTCGAAAGTCAAGCAAATTTTGTATGTCTTTTAGATTTTGAAGTTATTTAATTATTATGAGTTGTAGTACATTTTACGTATATGTTACTTTTTCTATCCCAAACTATGTGACATTAGTAAAATTTTGAGAGTTGATCAAATTTTTTGTATGTCCTTTAAATTTTGAAGTTGCTAATTATTGTGTGATTTGTAGTATGTTTCATGTTATTTCAAATAATATATGTTATTTCCTCTATCCTAATTTATATGGCACTAATAGATTTTGAGCTTCAACCAAATTTTATAGATGTCTTTATAATATTTTAAGGTTTAATTACCTCTTTTTGATTTTTAATTCATTAATATGCTTTCTTCACAATTATCAGTAGAACTACCTTTCAGTGTTGATGGTTTAGCAACATACCCTTAAAAGAACAGACCAACGAAAGCTTCCTCTCATTGCTTATTGTGCGTAATATTAAGTAAAAAGTATTCTAATTAATTCTACTAAAGATTCACTAATTGAATGCTAAGAGAAATTAATTAATGTGAGAAAAGTATTGAAAGAAAGACTTAATCTTACTCTATCTGTCCAATAATTATTGTCTATTATACTATTTTGGAATGTCCTACAATATTTGTCCACTTTATGAAATCAATGGATAGTTTACCCCTTATCATTAATTATAGTCATGTTTCAATTATATTTTTTAATACATTATATTTATTATATTTAAAGAATGATATAGTAATATTACTTTTTTATTTATAATTTCTTAAAAAATGTATAAAGTCAATACTGAAGAAATATTATTGGAGAGAGAATAGTTGATATCAATCACCAAAGCAATACAACTAAGTAGTAATAAGTGGGGGCCCATGTTTTCAGAAAGTTGTGCGAATTATTTGTAGTTTTAAGGGGACAAATTAGTCCAATAGATACAAAAAATGAAATGCAGCTGCACCACTCCTTTAACTAACCAATTGAATTACATTTTTCATGTGAAATTACAAAAGTAACATTTGAGAATTTTTTTGTCAATTCCCATAAATGGGAAGCTCCTCACATTCACTCTTATTAATAGTAGTAATATAATAATTTTCAAAGTTAAATTAGATTGTATTAATTTGATATTTTAAACAAAAAATTTAAATATGCAAAATCTATACAAAAAGTACTATAAATTGTAATTTTTTGCATATGAATATGATGAAAAAACACATTGTAAAATATTAGTTAAAATTCTTATAGTTTGACTCTAAAAAGGAAATCATAACAATTAAAAGTGTAAAGAGAGAGTAATAAATAGATAATTAAATTTCAAGAAGTTTAAAATAAAAGGTTGAAAAAAAGAATAAGATAGACAACATATATTGAAATAAATGGGCCCAAATGAGGTAGGTAATTAATGGTGTTAAATTGTCCAATAATATAAATTTTAAAGGTACAACCATAAAAGAAGAATGTACAACACTATCTAAGCACATATCATCCAACACTTGTCATGTGCTAAGTAGTAGATATTCCCACTTATTAGAAAAATAATAAATATATATATAAATGGGCCCAAATGAGGTAGGTAATTAATGGTGTTAATTTTAAAGGTACAACCATAAAAGAAGAATGTACAACACTATCTAAGTACATATCATCCAACACTTGTAATGTGCTAAGTAGTAGATATTCCCACTTATTAGAAATAAAATAAAAATAAATATATATATATAAATGGGCCCAAATGAGGTAGGTAATTAATGGTGTTAATTTTAAAGGTACAACCATAAAAGAAAAATGTACAACACTATCTAAGCACATGTCATCCAACACTTGTCATGTGCTAAGTAGTAGATATTCCCACTTATTATATATAGTAATATAAAATAAATTTTAAAAACTTATATATATAAATGATGGCGCACAAATAAAAAAAAAAGGAAAGAAAAATGCGTCACACATTAATTTATTGCAAAAGTTTAGAATCTGCAGAATCTTTGGAAGATATTTTTTGTTTTGTGGTCAATCTTTGAGAGATCAGCGTTGCTAAAAGCCATGCAAAATTATTTACTAAATAGCTAGTGGACGATTTGATTGAAGTTTCCATCTCCCTTCTACACAATTTTTTTGAAATATTTCCTCTGATTTTTCGGTTGAAATGTCAAAATTTAATTTTTACCATTTTATATAATCAGTTAATGATAAAGATTAAAGGGTAATATCAAAAGAGTTATTAATTTGTTAAAATGAACAAGTAAAAATAATGAAATGATTTATTTTAATATAAAAGTCAAATAAAATGAAACGAAAGGATATCACCCCAATAATGCCCAACAGATCCATGACGTTGTTTTGTCCCACACTAATTATACCAGTCAAGTCCATAATTAATTTGCCATTATAAGTTGCATGTTTTATAATGAATTAATCTCATCGTTATTATTACTTATTAGGACACCTTATCTATTTTATTTTCATCGATAAGATAGGACGAATAGACTCAAAACTTTGGTCGATGCATTTTATTATTATTATATAGATGACAAACCGCCAATAAGCTCAACATTATTTAGAACTTATTAGTATTTTGATGTTGACATTGATAATGAAGATAACATCAACATGTATGTTTTTCATGCACGCATTTGTAACTTAATGTAACATACATTTTCAACTTTACTTTCATATAATTTTTTGAATTATTATAAATATCGAGTGTGAATAAAAACAAGTTAATTAGTTTCAAGTAAATGATTAGATGTCTCCCGCCCATTAAAAAGGAACATCTGCTTAAGATCTCAATAATTGAGTTTGCATAATTTTCAGAAACTTATTTTACAAAAAAGTTTTTTTTTTTTGGAAAATAATGAAATATCAGAATATATTTGTTTTCTTGAAGATTATTTCATAACACACCGAACACTCAAAATAGATTTTAGATTATTTTTTTTTGGGAAACGACTATGTTACGTTCTTGCAAAAACTTTAACCTTATGGCTTATAATTGTGAATATATGATACTCAATCTATCTCAATTTATATGACTTACTTTCTTTTTTTAGTTAGTCCCTAAAAAAGGACACATTTCTATATTTAGTAATAATTTAACTTTAAAATTTAAATTTTATCCTCAATGAAATGATTTCTAGCCACATAAATCTGACTTATTTTAGATCACAAATTTCAAAAGTCTTTTTTTTCTTTCTTAAACTCCATGTCAAGTCAAATTAACTTATATAAATTGAGACAGAGATAATACTAAACATACACAACTATTATACAAGACACATCTTTAGGGAGCGTTGGACGCTGGTAGCTCAAACCATAGTCCACAAGGGTAACAATCTAATCGCACTCATTAATTTGTATCAATTCAATGAATACATAAATTTTATCACTGAAATAAAGTTAACTAACACATAATTTTACTTTAATTTATGACAAATTGATATGATTCAATTTAAATATAGGTGTGTAAATATTTTTTTGCGTCCATAGATGATATGGAAAAAACAAGGAGCTATAACTAGGAAAGACTATTGCATCAAAGTAACAGTAATTCCAATTTCTCATTCACTTGGCTAATTAAGATTACAAATCTTCCCCTCTTATTGAAACTTCAGTAGATGAACTTTTCCAACCATGACAAAAACAGTTATCCTTATCTAAGTCATGGCAAAAATCAAGTGAAATATGTACTTCTGATGATCATATAACACCAACAGATGGAAGACTACTCTTCCAAAAAAAAAAAAAAAACTTGAGAAGAATCTGAATTTTGCATATCCAAATGAAACAGAAATCAATCTGCAAAAAGTAAAAAAAAAAGTGAGACACTTGGATGAATATATAATGACATATGATTCAAAGTACTTTTTCAAGCTAAGGGTGTTCATACCTCATCTTTTCAAGAACTGGCTATAAGAAGCCAATCATATCTCTAGTACAATGACTGCAGCAAAAGAATGCACACATGTAGCGAAACTTTTAGATGAAATGGTTACGGTGACACATATTGAAGTGGTTTGAGTATAAGAAAACTTACAATCAGAATCTGACTTATCCCATTTGCTCCCATTCTTCAGTACAGTACTACTGTCAAATGCTTCGTTGTCTTGATCACTATCATTCTCAATCATACATATATTGTCTATGTATCTCTTTCTTGTGGTAGTACCCCTTGGACTGCTTGCTTGAGGATATATCTTTTTGTGTAATATAGCCCTCAGAATCTGATATTTAAGTAAGTATTACTTCAATTCATCAAGATTAAAAATTCATTGCATGTATGAGTAAGAGTGCAAACCTTTTCCATCCTTGATTTCTGAATTTTGGACTGTGGAAGTACTGGATCTCTCAAAGGGGCGGCTGTGAATCCCGCGCTGCAGAACAATGTCTTCTTTAGGAGATATGACAAAGATTTCTTGCTAATGTTCTCCAATTGGGAAGATTGTTCTTGGCTACTAACATGAACAAGAGTACTATTACTCCGTTCGAAAATGTTCTCTTTATTATTTTCAATAACTCTGTGATCATCATCTACCAAGTTCTGAAGACAGTCAAAGAATTTGTCAAGATCCTTTTTTGATCCTATCTTACTTTCTTCACGATCAGGAAATAGATGTTTTAGTTCTTTGTGAAGCTGTCCAACTTCTTCAACTGTAAGACTTTGATCAGTTTGTTGTTTCAAATTACCATCATTTTTCCAACTTCCAAATGTACCAATAGCAAGTAGTTCATTAGGCCAGTCACTGAATTCTTCTTTGCATGATTGATGCAACATATGATCTATCAAGTAGAAGACATTTGATCCAGTAAAACAGATAACATGTACATATGATGATGTATAATATTAATGTATTCCCCTGCACATATAATATAAATCAAGAATACTTACGCCTGACCGCCACTGGATTTGACTTATAACTACTTTGTTTTCCATTAATCTTGGTTTGAATCCAACTAAAAATCTGTTATCATGAGGCTAACATTAACATCTAAACAAATATAATCATCATATGCAAAAAATGACAACTTACTTTCATGTTAATGGAAGGATAGACTTTTGACAACTCTTTAATCTAGCTAGCTACAGAGGAAGAGATGTTTATTAGTATCAAGAGTGGGCATGGAAAAATTTATACACAAATCTCTTAAGCCAAAGGAAGATGAGCATCTTGCCTTTTATATAGAGATGGGAAGGGAGAAGAATCCAGGATTATTTAGAGTTATCCCCTTTTTAATTTAATTGTTAATCATATTATATTCTTAAAATAATTTTGTACACATAGTTCGAGCTGAAAGTAGTAAATTTAGTTGAACATGCACATCAACTGGCTATAAATTCACCTCTAAACAGGGTCATTATATTAGTTCAAGTTCCCATGCTTCATATATATATATATATATATATTTTAATGTCCTTTGCTTATCACTACTAAAAAACTGTAAATTACCTGGAGATTATTTTCACAGAAATTTCCTACGAATTTTGTTGAGAAAATATGAAATTTCTTAATTCTGGACTTTTTTACCTGCGAAAAATTGGTAGGTAAATTTGGCGCCCTTTTCATAAAATTATTACCTGGGGAATTATTTGGGGCAAACAGTTTGCAAGTACCATTTTCATAGGTGAATTCGCAAGAAATGAAAAAAAAAACTATTTTTAAATTTTTTTGAAAGAAATTCCTAAATAAACTTATTTCCCGATCTAGCTAGAAATAATTACTTAAAAAATTATTTAGAAATAATTTTATATGTGGTATTACCTGTTGAGAATTTATTTCTTGAGGATTTACTTGGGATATTTTTTACTTGTAAAATTACTTGGGGATTTTATTATTGTGAATTTGATTGGAGATTTTTTGAGGAATGCATACTTGAACTTTTTTAAATATAATTTAAGTGAGAGTTTTTTTTAATCTAAGAACTTGTTTTATTTGAAAAGTTCGAGGAATATTTTCTTTTAAATATATTTAACCAAATAAAAAATTACAATAATATAAAAAATAACAATGACATTAGAATAAATTTTATTTTTAAATATCTACTATACTTTTAGATTAGATAATTATTATACAATAATATCAAACTAATACAGTGTTGAAACATTACTACAAATGTCATTATCAATATGTTTAACTTATCACAAGAAACCAATGATGCGGTTTTTTTTTTCAATTTAAAAGATAGAAAGCAATAAAATAATATGGCTTGTTATTTATCTAATAGAAAAATAACTATCATAAATATAATTAATTTTGATTTAATATTATTTATATTAAATTGTGTACGATTGAAAAAGTCAAGCATTATATTAAAGTATAGAAAAATTCTATGCTATACATTATTAATGTGAAGTTTAATTACCCTTCATTGATAAAATTATATTAAATGAAAAATAAATAAATTTTACTTGTATATCCAATTGATATTTTTTATAAGCATTAAAAATGACATATTTTCTATATATATAGTAAATTATTAAATGATATTTATTTGGAAATATATAATTAAGTATGTTAAAATATAATTATTAAAACATAAATTAAAATTAAAAATACCACAAATACCTAATAAGATATACTATCAATTCTTTATTATAACTTTCTTGCACTTTAAACTTATAAATTTATTTATATTTTCAATTATTTATTTATAAAAACTGTGTGTATAATTTAAATTTTGTCTATGTTTAATATGCTTAGTTATGGACATTATCTCATAGGAAGTGTAAGCATAAAATTTTCATGAATGTTGGGTGGTAGTGGTTTATTTTAAATATATAAATAATTGTCATGTTTCACTTTTTAAGAGTCAAATTACATGAACTTTAGCCAATATTTAAGATATATTATATTACCATATTGATATGAGACAAATTAAGAGTACTTTTTTAGAATTTATGAATATCTAAATGGTATTTTAAATACTCAATTAAGTTGATAAAATTTTACTTTAAAAGTTAATCAAATTGAAGAAAGACACAAAAAATTAGTGTAGTGTCATTGTATCTTTTGTATCACATCGGAAAAAGACACCAAAAATTTAGCATTTATAATGCTATGACTTAAAATATTGATAGAATGGAATTTCAAGAAGCAACTATAAATGAGTAGGCATGGAATCTCATGGGGACTTGACATTAGGAGGGCAATTAAATTGAATGGGTGGGTAGTTGTGTGAGAAATATGGATATGTAGGTACATATGTGTCTAGGGGGTTCAATGAATAATAAATAAATAAATAGGAGATAATAATTAATATTGTTTAAAGTTTATTTGAATATCTTCCTATGGCATTACTTGCGAATAAATTTGTAAGAAATTTCATTTTTTTTTGTTATTTTTTGCAAGAAAATTTGCAAGTAATTTACCTGCGAAATTTAAATTCCTAGGTAAATTAGTTGGAGATTTTGAAATTCGCAGGAAATAATTACCTACGAAGGTTTTACCTTCGGATTCATTTTTATTGGAAATCTGTAGGAAACTTATTTTCCTGTGAATTTTCATACATAATCCCTAAGAAAATTCCCATATAATTCACACTTTTCTTGTAGTGTGTCATTTTCCGTTTCGACCAATTCGAAAGCTTATATAAGGTACTATTGTTAATGCAAAAAGCACATGATCAAGTTGGAGGGGTATGCTCAAATAGTGTGCAAAAAATATACCACAATGCAATCTTGAAATTATAAGACAAGAGAAGGGCGGCTCAATATAATTGGTGGGGTGTGTGGGAATAGTACATTATCGTTAGTGGCAAATGTGTGTATGACAGGATGGATTAATGTGAGTGTCAAATATATGTGAACATTTTTGTTGTTTGTCCTTATATATGGGGATAAGTTATAGAATACCATAAAAAGGAAAAGTGATTCATGGGCCAAACAAAAGCAGACATAGCTTTGAAACAGAAATAACATAAAAAGCAACCTAAAAGTGATAGGGTATAGGCCTGCAGGCCATGACCCCGTGGGGATGTCTCTCACTAACGGGACCCTCTAAAATTCCTTTACCACCTAAACAATTTGACTTCACATCAACACATGATAGGTGATCAAACATACTCTACTGTCATCAAAATTATTTTCTTACATTCATATTTGTGACCCTAGCTAGAGTTAAAGGTGATCAAAATATCCATCCTTTTTCGTGATTTTCGATAGACACTCAACGATCTTCACTTTTATGCCACACTAATTGCATTTTCGATTGACCAAAATGTGGATTAATCTTCCCTATACCTTAGCACGAATTACATTATTGAGACGTTTACAAATTATTGTTCTCTAATTAGAAGCTTATCAGATACTCCCTCCGTCCCTATTTACTTGTCCATATTTCCTTTTTTGGTTGTCCCTATTTAGTTGTCCATTTTGACAAATCAAGAAAGGACAACAAATTTTTTCCTATTATACCCTTATTTACACTTCTTGAAAATTGTAAAAGTGTATGTTGTTTCCCTCAAATTTATTTCACTTTAATTCAAATAAGTGGTTGTAATTTTGAAGTGAAAAGTTGTCATAAGGGTAAATTTGTAACTTCACTGTGCTAATCATTGTTGCCTTAATCTGTGTGCCATTTCTAAAGTGGACAACTAAAAAGGGACGGAGGGAGTATCAAAAAGTTCTCTAGACAAGCCTTCCTGTGACATTGATAGGTATAAATATCCTGCACATATTTCCAAATCACTATTTCTTGACTTTTACCTCTTCTACTATTTCGCTTGACTAGGCTTTGAAGTTTATGTTGTCAATATTCTAATATTTTAAAGCTATTGAGTTCTAAATTAATAATTGTACAAATTCAATAAATTTCTTAATACAACCACAATATTTGAACTAAAGAATTGATATTGATTTTGACTGAATCTGCAACCANCTGGATGACAAGTAGTTACTACTACTAGGTAAAGGAAAAACTAGTTTATAGGCACGTTACTGACATTTGTTACTTGATTTTAGACAAAATGGCAAGAAGGGTACGTAAATATGACATTATTGAGACGTTTACAAATTATTGTTTACGCTAATTAGAAGCTCATCAGATATCAAAAGGTTCTCTAGACAAGCCTTCCTGTGACATTGATAGGTATAAATATCCTGCACATATTTCCAAATCACTATTTCTTGACTTTTACCTCTTCTACTATTTCGCTTGACTAGGCTTTGAAGTTTATGTTGTCAATATTCTAATATTTTAAAGCTATTGAGTTCTAAATTAATAATTGTACAAATTCAATAAATTTCTTAATACAACCACAATATTTGAACTAAAGAATTGATATTGATTTTGACTGAATCTGCAACCAAACCGCTACTTCCCCTGATTACCACACCTCCCATTGGGTTAACATATAAACCAATCTAAAAAATTGATTCCTATTAATATGGCGTGACATTGTTTGATTCTGCCCTAAACTCGTATGTTCTTTCACTTTTTCAAGAGATGTTAACTATTTACAGAAATCGTACATCTTATTCATAATCTCCTCCCCCCTCTATAAACCTTTAATATGGAATTTTATTTACACATTCAACACTTTCACCCTACCTCTTTTCACTTTATCTTCCATTCACCTTCTCACCCTCCATGAAATCTAGCATAATTTTGTCAAAAATCTCACCAAGATTTCCATTTGTTTTACTAGGGACTCTCCAAAAAAGTCACCCAAGCACGTGAAGTTTGTCCATACCACATGGGTCATTTCTATTTTTACATATAGATTAAGGTTTTGTCCATGCATACTTGCTTACTTATCGTGCTAGCTGTGATTGGTTTGCCAGACTCAAACCTACGTGTCAAAGAACACTAATTTGATCAACTTTAATCATACATTATCCAAACAACACGTGTGAATGTCAATTCTTAAAGATCCAGGAGCTAGACTCTCTTTTCTATGTTTAGGTTTCATGTCATTAGTACAAATAAAAAATATTATTGTTATATATACCTTTCATGTGACAACCTTGCTACTTTTAATGTTTCTTGTTTTACTAAATCCGTATCCTTACTCCAATAAACAGCTCATTCTATGAGAAAATTCAGATACAAATGAATTAGCCAATAATCTCATTCCTGTTGTATTGTATTATACTGTTTTATTTTAATGAATATAACAGTTGAATAGACTATATCATTTTCAATCATGATAGGGATAAACTTATAATTATTAGATAATAATTAAACAAAAACAAAATAAAAAAAAGAGAGAGGAGAAATTCATGACGCGATCACATCATATTGATAACGATACAATAAGTAGCAACCATCCAAACAAGGCTTAGTTAAAAGACTCACCTAAGAAATATAGTACTAATTACATTGCATAAATATGCTTAAAGGTCCAATCATTCTGCAGCAAATGTTACTTATGGCTTATCCTGTTTGTGGTCCTGTATCTTACTTAACAAGTAATTAATTAAGTATAGGTTTTAGCTTTCTAATTATTTACATAACAAACCATGTATAGTTTGTGGTCCATGAACATTCTCGTGCAATGCTGATATTAACATGATTTAGTCCTCAAATATAGAAAAAAGTAACATACTTAGAAAGACATCTGAAAAGCATATTCCAGTTTAATCAAACAAGAATATACAAGAAAATTCACAATGATTTTTCTTTTGATAAATTGTACTTAAATCAGTAAAAACGCCAATGATTTTATACTGATTTAGGCAGGGCGGGACGGGACAGGACAGGACGGGACGTGGATTTCCTCCAAACCAATTTTATGAAAATCATCGTAAATAGTTCTTTGCATCTGTTTGCACTGATTTTATCGTACACTTATCTTTTTAAGAAAAGGCTTAAAAGAAAATCATAGCTATAACAATTATTATAATGGATACCATAATGTATACATGAATGATACCATTTATGAAGAATTCATCCTAATGACTTCTTCTTTTTAAAATTTCTAGATCGAATAACTTCTTTTTTGTGTGTGAGATTTCTACAAATTTCATTTTGTTTGGCTATTATGAAAGTGGATTAAATAAAAAATGCTTCAGCATATTCTGAAATGATTTTTTTTCGAGGCAGCTGTCTTAATTGTTGAAAAGTGTTAATAGAAGATATTATAGTGACACTCAGCAAGTTGTTAGGAAAAATGTTAATAGAAGATATTTTAGTGATAACTCAGCAAGTTGTTAGGATATGCGAAAGTTTGTTATAGGTCCGTGAATGTTAATGTTATTTCCTGATTTTCTTAATTTATTTGATTTTTATTCTTCTGAAAGTCAAGTATTATCTTAAATGCTTTAACTTTTCTTTCATATTTGAGTTATTTCTTTTTTGAAAGAAATGTTTGAAATTATATAAATTGAAGACTCCTCTTCTCATACCACAACACAAAGCATACATAATGTAGTCTTTTAACAGTTTTGTTTATGTGGAGATTATTCTCCCAATAGAGTTTATGTTTTTTAATATTAGTTTTCAATATGTAGGTCACTTGACCAAATCATATTAGTAATATATTTTTTAGTATGGTTTTATTTGTCATTTGATTTATCAACCATATGATTTGTAATGGTAAGTTTCCGCATGACACCCTAATTATTTTCGAACCCAACAAGTGGTATTAGAGCTAATGGTTCAATGATCTAGGTTCATCAAGGTTGAAAACAGGTTCAAAGCGTTTTCAAATCAATTTGCAACCAATTTGATGATAAATAAAATTTTTGTCCAACTACACGTGAAGAAGAATATTAAACCATATTTTCAACAATCTTGCTGCTCCATCCTTAAAAACAAAATTAATTTTCAACTCATGCTTACTTTAACACATGGACTCCAACTTTCAACCCCTACAAACTTTTAATGTTCTGACTCCACTTTTAATTCATACATCTTATTTTTAACGCATGAGCTCCACTTTCAACTCATGCATATTACTTTTAACGCATGATCTGCACTTTCAACCATGCTCATAACTTTTAAAACAGGGGCTCCAATTTTTTATCCATATCAATTTTTAAATCATGATAAACAACAGTGATACATGAAGATTGTGTGAAGAAGACGTGACAAAATTTGTCAAGAAAATCCAGCCAAAATGGGAGATTTGTTAGGGTTTTATCCTGATTTTCTTGCCTTGTTTGACTTTTATTCTTCTATTGAAAGAAAATCAAAGTATTACCATAAATGCTTTAATTTTTTTCTCAAAGAAAATTTTAATTTTCTTCCATATTTGGGTTATTCCTTCCTTGAAAAAAATGTTTGGAACAATATAAATTGAAGACCCCTCTTCTCATACCCCAACACAATAGCATCCACAATATAGTTTTTTAATAGTTTTATTTATGGGGAACAAATTATTCTCCCAATAGAGTTTATATTTTTTTAATATTAGTTTCACATATGTAGGTCACTTGACCAAATCATATTAATAATATATTTTCAGTATGCTTTTATTTGTTATCTGATTTATCAACCATATGATTTGTAATTTTAAGCTTTCGCATGACGCCTTAATCACTTTTGAGCCCAACAGTGAGGTAATTAGAAGTTAGTGAGCTTATAAATAAAATTTGTACAGTGCAATTACATTCATTCTAATAAGATCGATCAATTATATTTTGATTTGCTTCCATTTTCCACTTATTGAGGAGTGTTCATATGGTGAAGATCAAGGATCTTACACATGGTATCAGAGCTCGTGTAATCCATCTTCATTAATGCAGTTCTGAGATCTTTAATCTTCTCTATTGGCCGGTGTTTGTTTCATACTGAATTATCTTTACCCAGCTGAGTACATCACCAACAATGGCTAACAATACAACTTTGAATCAGAATAGTGGAGCCAGTTCTAATGTAGTGACAATCGATCAGCATCATCCTTTGTTTCTTCAGCCAAATGATACCCTAAGTAGTTTTTAATCTCAATTAAGCTAACAAGATCAAAGAACTATGCTTTATGAAACAGTTCGATGAGGATTAGCTTGTTAGGCAATAACAAATTAGAATATTTAGATGGTAAATATCATAAGGAAAAATTTGATGTCTCCATACACGATTTGTGGTAGAAATGTAACGCTATATTACTTCCATGGATCATGAATTTTGTTTGCACTGAGTTACTCAGTGGCATAGTGTATACTACCAGTGCATGTAGGTTTTGGGTAGACTTAAATGAGAGATTTTTTTGACAAGGTGAATGCGTCTTAAGTGTTTTCATAAGCAAATTGCTACTCTCACTCAGGGAATGTCCTCAGTGTCCACTTATTTTTCTAAATTGAGAGAATTTTGGGCAGAGTTTGATGATCTAGTGCCTTGTTCTAACTGTAGTTGTGCTGAATCTAGGAAGTATGTGAAATATTTTGAGTATCAACGACTTCTTCAGTTTCTAATGGGCTTAAATGAATCTTACTCCCAATCTAGCAATCAAATTATGATGATGCTTCCCACTCCTTCAATCAACAAAGATTATTTTCATGACCCACCACTTTGCCCTTCAAATTTGGCATAAGAATAAGGAGGAAGAATCTAGAGTTATGGAGAGGTTAGTGGAAAACTCTAGAATTCTCTAGATCTTTCCTTAGAAGACTAGAGAATTCTAAAAAGGGACTATATTGTAAATATTTAGGGACTTGTGTAGTAATTTTTATTTACACTTTAGCTCCTTAAGAAGTAGTATAAATAGATGGGCTCTCATTTGTAAATCATCCAACCAAGTGTAAAACATTCCATAAAGCAATACAAATCCTTCTTCCAAAGTTCTCTTCTCTTTATTTCCATTCTCCTAGCGATCTTAGTTTCAAAGGACTTACTTGAGCTTACAAGAGCGTGAAAGATTCGTGAGTAAGTTATCAAGTGCTGCGCGAAGCTTTAGTGAGACTCTAAGTTTGTGACAACGTGGTATCAGAGCAAAGGTTTGTCACCAAGAGAATGGCCAATGAAGGAGATTTTAATGCCACTAGCACCACCAACGTCAGACTGGATAGTGGAAAGAAACTCCGCAAGGGAAAGAAGCACCACAAGAGTAGTGAAGAAATGCTGCTCGATCCTACACCAAGTGAGGCACTAACATCTCACCCACCTTCGACCACCGAAGAAAGTGATCATAAACATGGAGATGAGGTCATTGACGTCACTACCGGAGAGGAATGGGTCGTGAGGATTGAAATGGCAAGGCAAATCGTAGAGATATTAGGCCGACGTTTGAACGAGGTCAATGACAAGTTCAAAACTCTAGAAGAATTCACCCTTGAGAAGAATGGCAACATCTGCAAGGAGTTGGAGGGCTGCCAACGTCCCGAGTTTGAGATGAAGGAGGTTATCACTTTCTTGGAGTGTCGGCTCATGGAGGCGTTAAGCACGATTGAGACCATGAAGGCCGAGATGAAAGCGCTCAAGGAAGGTGGGGCAGCTGGAGGATCATCGTCGCTTGACCGAGATAGGGAGGCCAGGGTCGAGGCTCCCAAGCCACCTATGTTCAAAGGCGTCCGTGACGCGCAAGAGGTGGAGAATTTCCTTTGGCATTTGGGAGAATTATTTCAAGTGTAATCGAGTGAAGAGCGATGAAAACAAGATCAACATCGTTGTGTTGTATCTTTCGGAGATGGCTATGCTTTGGTTGAGGCGTAGTGAGTCAGAAATATGGAAGGGGCTTTGCACCATCAACACTTGGGAGCAATTTCGAGTGGAGTTCAAGAAGACTTTCTTCCCTAACAACGTCATTTATGAGGCAAAGCATAATTTTAGGGAGTTGAAGCAGATGAGCAACATACGCGTATACGTGAAAGAGTTCACCACCCTCACGCTAAAGATTCCCAATCTTACGGATGAAGATATGTTGTTTCATTTCATGGATTTGTTGCAAAATTGGGCCAGGACAGAGTTGGAAAGCGGACAGGTCAGGACCATCGATGAAGCCATCATGCAGGACAAAGCTTTGACAGACTTCGGGTATGAAAAGCCCGACAGAGCCAGAGAAGATGAGATGAGATGTAGTCATGACCAAGGTGGGGGAGATCATGGCAAAATCGAGGAGCAGCGGCCGCATCCCAAGAATCATGATACATATAGGTCTAATGACAAAAAGTCTAGATGCCCTGGCGACACGGAGAGTAAGGCAAAAACTACCAAACGAAATCATTGCTACATATGCGGTGGGTCGCATGGCTATGCACGATACCCTGAATTGAAGAGACTTGGTGCTATCATGCGAGAGTGGAAGGAGAATGATGAACAAGAGCAACGACAAGGTGCAGAGACGACGCAGTTGGGCTTAATAGGACTATGCATAGTTATCACGAAGCAGCCAAGGAAGCTGAGAGAATATGACACGCAATATGCCGACATCACGATTAATGGAAGACCCGCTCTTGCTATGGTCGACACGGGTGCAAAGGCCAACATTATGATCAAGACGACATCAATAAGGTTGGGGCTGAGTTACAATCCAAGTAACGCCCATCTCAGGACGATCAATGCACCACCGACTCCCGTGTGTGGAGTCGTGCATGGAGTAAGCATCACGCTAGGCGAGTGGCAAGGTAAACCCAACTTCATTGTCGCTCTTTTAGACCTCTTTGATATCATTCTAGGGCAGTAGTTCTTCCAAGAGTGCCATGCAGTGATAGATCCTTACCTCCAATGACTTTTGGTCATGGAGCAAGAAGGATCATGTATGGTGCCCCTGGTTAAGGTACCAAAGACGAAAGGACAAATCTAACTAACAGTCATGCACCTCGTGAGAAGCCCTAAGAAGAAAGAGTCGGCGTTTATAGCCACTATTGCAAGTTCAAAAGAAGAGAGTGGTTCTAAAAAGTCCTTACCACCATGCATGAGGAATGTTCTAGAAGAGAACAATGTTGTGATACCAGGGGAGCCACCAAGGCGTTTGCCTTCTAGGAAGGAGGTAGATCATAAGACCAAGCTAGAAGAGATAAGGAAGCAGCTGAGGGAGTTGCACAAGGGAATTGATCGAGTCAATGGACTTCATTATATGGATTCAAGAGTAAGTTGTCAAATGCCGCACGAGACTTTAGTGAGAATCTAAGTATGTGGCATTATGCTATGATCATTTCACAATAAAGAATTAGATCTATGGATTCTTTCTCCCATGGATCAAAAATTGTTATGGGCACAACTTTGTTCAGTAGCAAGGGAAGTCCTCACACTCGCAATAACTATCCTCGAACTAGCTACTCTTATAAGCCTAAGAAAGTGACCTTTACTATGATCATTGTCACTTCATAGGTCACAAAAATACCATTTGCTGCAAGCTGGTAGGCTATCCTCCATATTATAAGTTTAAGAATAAAATCAACCCTCAGGATGTAAGATCTTATGCAAAGGTGGGTGAAACTGGCAACCATCCATCTAGGAGCAAATTTGGCTATACAGGAAACCATATCAAAGGGCAATTTGATCATACTCCTGAGTCTAATAGTTATCTTCCTAGTAGTACTAATGGTAAATGTTTTGGCTTCTCTGTCAATTTTGTAGGAACTTATCCAATGTACAATGGACAACCCTATGACATTGATGTTTTTGGTACTATCCCTCAAATTACTGAGCGCCAGTACAATAAGATGTTGACTATGCTTGGTCCAGAACAAGATGAAGTCCATCAGCCCCGACAACAAGTATGATTTCATGTGCTAATGTTCCTTCTGATAAGGTTAAGTGGATAGTAGACTCATGGGTTCTATGCATATGGTCAGATCAACTGATCTATTGTCTCAAACTAAGAAGGTGATTCAGGGTAAAATGTACTTTCTTACAAGAGGAGTAACCGTGGTGAATTGCTTGGGATCAACTTGTTTTTTCCTTGGCCAAGACGTTACTAATGTCATGCATATACCTGAGGTCAAATAGAACTTGTTGTCTGTTTCTCATTTAACTAAGGAGATAAAGTGTGCAATACTCTTTTATCTTGATTTCTGCATCTTTCAGGATCTCCCTAATGGCAAGGTGAAAGAGATTGGTAAAGAAGAGAATATCATGTATGTGTTCACTTTAAGTCACAGGAGAACTCCTAATACTACTACTGCTTTAGTCACTATTGTTGGGCAGTCTTCCTTTCCTACTGCTAGTATTAGTATGAGAAGTGTCATTGATAGTCTTAGTATGAGTAGTTTAAGTCGTTGACATATGAGGTTAGGTCACACCTCCTATGCAAATGTAAGACAACTATTATGTCTTACTTTTAAACATTGGGACAAGTGCATCAATAGTTGCTATATATGTCCCTTAGCCAAGCAAACCATACTTTCTTTTTCTTTAAGCACTACTACTTTGCTTGTTGTTTTCAACTGGTTCATGGTGATGTTTGGGGATCATATAGAGTTCCCACTTGTAATGGTAAAAGATACTTTCTTACTCTTGTTGATGACTAATCTAGATATACTTGGTTGTTTCTACTACCATCTAAAGCTGAGGTAATTGTTGATGTAAAAACCTTTATGCTCATGATGAAAACTGTTTACTCTTCTGCTGTGAAATACTTTAGAACTGACAATAGGTGTGATAAATATTAACTCATATATGACTGCCTTGTTGAACTCCTTGGGTACAACATAATAGGAAAGCTGAGAGGAGCACAAAAACTTCCTTGAGGTGGCCACGACTCTCATGTTCCAAGTTGGTGTACCAATTAGATTTTAGGGTGAATGTGTGACCACAACCAATTACATATTTAACATATTACCCTCTTATACTCTTTAGGGTCAATCTCTTTTTTCAAAGCTTCATAACCATTCACCTTCTCTGATTCACATGAAGGTGTTTGGATGTCTAGGTTATGTTACTCAGAGAAAAGTGGATAAATTCTCCTTAATGGCCATTCCAACATTCTTTCTTGGTTACTCAACCACACAGAAGGGTTATATTATGTATGATTTTCATTCCAAGGTGTTCCTGATAAGTAGAGATGTTCTAAGAGGATTCATTTCCATTTAAAACTGCATCTCTTTCCACTTCTCCTTTATTCCCTCTGCAAGATACTAACATTAGCTCCACACCAATGAAGAATGTTATATTGTGATGTTCCACCTACTGAAGTTTCTCATGTTTCTCCTCTTACTATTCCTGTAGTTGTTATTGATCCTTCTGATATTATTTCTCCTCCCTCTTTTCCTACAGCTCCCACTATTGCTATTAAAGCCAGAAGATCGTCTAGGCAGATTAAACCTTCTATTTGGATGAGTGACTACATTTCAAAAGGTCAAGCCATTGTTAATTGTTGTTATCCTATATCAAAGATGGTTAGCTATGATCATGTGTCTCCTCTATTTGCTACTGCCTTGGCACTTTATTCTACTATTAAGGGACCCACTTCCTACTTAGAGACCGTCCAAGACCCTCAGTGGGTATAGGCTATGCATGTTGAGATTCAGGCCTTAAAAAAATAATCATACATGATCTTTAGTTGAACTGCCTCCTTGTAAGAAGCCTATAAGCTGTAAATGAGTGTTCAGTGTGAAGTATATTGCTTCTGGTGTTGTGGAAAGGTACAAAGCTAGACTTGTGGCCAAGGTCTATAGTCAACAAGAAGGGTTGGACTACATTAAAACCTTCTCCCCGTGGAAAAAATGGTTACTATAAGGTCTGTGGTATCTGTAGTTGTAGCTAGACATTGACCTAATTTTCAAATGGATGTACATAATGCTTTTTTGCAAGGAGACTTGACAGAAGAAATGTATTAAGTTCTTGCTGGGTTTTCTAGCAAGGAAGGGAAGCATGTTGTTTATAAATTTCATAAGTCTTTCTATGGGCTTAGACAAGTACTTAGGTAGTGGAACAAGAAACTCACAGATGCATTGGTGCAACTTGGGTTCTCACAAAGTCATTTTGACTATTCTTTGTTCACCAAGACAATTCAGAAAGAGTTGGTGATTGTCTTTGTATATGTAGATGATTTGTTGGTGACAAGAAGCAATAAAGACCTGATCTCGCATACAAGAAATAATCTGAAACTAGAATTCACAAGGAAAGACCTTAGGGAGATGAATTTCTTTCTAGGAATTGAATTTTCCAGATCAAAGGGAGGTATAGCCATGAGCCAGAGGATATATGAACTGGAAATGATTAGTGAACTGGGTTTAAGTTTACATCCAATGAGTATGATACATTTCTCAGTGATGTCAAGGGGGAACCCTATACTATTTAAGGCATGCCACTAATTGATCCTACTCAATACGAAAGGCGAGTAAGAAGGTTATTGTACCTCACTATGACCAGGATTGATATTGTATATATGGTGCATTTATTGAGTCAGTTTATGCACAGTCCTTAGAAATCACATATGGATGTTGCCTTAAGAGTGGTGAAATACATAAAAAAAAATACACCAGGTTTTAGTCTCCTAATGGCTTCAGATGGTTCAAGGAGACTTAAGGCACACTATGACTCTGATTGGGTGGATGCTTGAAGACTAGAAGGTCAGTCACTGGGTACCTAGTCAAGTTTGACAATGTTGTAGTGTCATGGAAGTCTAAGAAGTAGGAGACCATGTCTAGAAGCTTTGTTGAAGCAAAACTTAGGAGCATGGCATCAATAGTGGCTGAGGTGACATGGTTAATTGGCCTATACAAGGAGCTAGGAGTAAGGATTGAGACTCTAGTACTTTTACATTATGACAACAAGGCTCCAATTCAAATTGATATTGACTGTTATTTTGTAAGGGACAAAATCATATAAGGCATTATCAAAACTTACTATGTGTCAACTAAGGAGCATCAGGCAGATCTTCTTACTAAGAGTCTTGTAGGCAACAACATAAGTACCTTATAGCCAAGCTGAGTTTTAAAGATATATTTTAATCATCAACTTGAGGGAGGGTGTTAAATAAAAGATATTTTACAATTTCAGTCAAGAATATGTATCCTCTAAAGGTACCTTTGGGTCTCTGGTGCTCATACTTAACTTGATGGTATTCAGACCCTGAACAATTAAATTCATAATATTCTATTATATCTGACCCCTCAAGTAATGTTGCCACAAATCATAATACATCTCGATGACTCCAAGATATATATAGTATCTAAAACTATTGGCCTTAGTGAGAATAGTTTTGGTTAGGAAAATTTACTGAAATACACGCCTTATGTTTCTCTTATCGGTAAAGGGTCAAATATACCTCTGTACAATAGGAAATAGTTTATATATACCCTTCGTTATACTTTTGGGCCAAATATGCCCTTTATCCGTTAAATATATGGGTCCCAACCTTAGAATAAACATGTGAAAGATTGAGATTAATTTTAAAAACTCAAATAATTTTTATCCAGTTAATACCCAAAATACGTAATTACTTGAAGGGTTGATATTAATTAGATGAACCCAAATAATTTTTGTCCCTGCCAACAACAAAAATAACCCATAGCCCAACTCCAATAAAGCTTCATATCTCAACAATGAAGTAATGTAAAAGTTGTTTTCTTCAAATCAGTTTCTATCACTTCAATAATAATTGTATTCACTTAACTTGATGATTCTCAACATCCAAACACAAATAATACTTCAAAAATCTCAGTAACTTAATCGATCAATCAACAACAAAGAATTATTGAAGAACTTTGATTTTTCAATCTCTATTTTTGAATTCAATGAACCCAAAAATTGAATTAAACTTAATCGTAGTAGACGAGAAAATCTCAGCTTAAAGAAATAATAAACTAAATAATTTTTCAATACTCGATTGATTTACAACAACTTTCAATCACAAACTTTAAAAGTTTATCGGTCACAAATTCAAAAGACAAAAATCCAACAACTTTGTTTTCAACTTCTCCACCTAATGTGCATTCTAATTTTAGCATATCAATTCAAATCAATGGAGTTTTCAAGCACCACCTTAATTGAACTTTCATAAATTTCAGAATTGATCTCGGATAATAAATGGGAACATTAGTTATAAAAATGAGTTTTTATGTATCAGTTGAAGCTAATCAGTTGACAATTTTTTTTGACAAACATTTCGTTTTGGTTTTGTTTGACTTATACATGATTTGGCAAAGAAAGTATTTTAGTGAGTTATTTTGGGTATTAACTGAATAAAAATGATCTGGGTTTTTAAAATTAATTCCAACATTTCTTATGTTTATTCTAAGGTTGGGACCCATATATTTAACGGATAAAGGGTATATTTGGCCCAAAGTATAACGGGAGGAGTATATTTGGCCCAAAAGTATAACAAAGGGTATATATAAACTATTTGCTATAGTACTGGGGTATATTTGACCCTTTTCCGTTCTCTTATTTCTAATATTCCCTTTTATTTTCTAAAAACCTCTAAAATCCCTTATTTCTATCCTAATTCTAAATTATTTTATAAGTATCCGAACTAGTTTTTAATGTATCCGAGCTAGTTTTTAATGTATCTGAGCTACATATTATGTATCCGGTTTATTTTATGTATCTGAGCTAGTTTTTAATGTATTCGGTTTATTTTACTTTTTTAGGGAGTAATGTAATTACAAACTAAATAGGGATAGATTGTAATTTCATATTAAAACTATGTGATTCCTAAAATTTATACTTTTGATTAAATCATCAACACGGGTCACAAACAAATCCCTTTTGGTACTCATAATATCCTCTTCATCTGCCATTGCTTCTTTAGCTTATTATTACAAAACTTTATCATGAATCTTGTTTTATTTTAGCATCCTCAAGTTATCTAGCCTTAATCTGATCTAGAAATGAACACATTGCTTCTATGCAACCCAATACCCCACCAAAATTTGACAACTCAAGTTTCATAAGACTATTAGCCCAGGACTGAACCTTTCTCGCTAATGGACGACTCACAACCTCCAAACAAGTCACGCTGCCCATGCTCTCAAATTTCCTACTTAGTGCATCATCAATCATATTTGTCTTGTTAAGATGATATAGAATGGTAATGTCATCATCCTTAGACAACTTCATCCATTTCCGTTGTATCACATTCAATTTCCTCTAAGTGAACACATAGTGAAGGCTATAGCGATAAGCGAATACCACAAAGATAATGTCTTCAAATTTTTAGAGCGAACACCACAATTGTTAGCTATAAGTCATGAATGAAATAGTTCTTCTCATGAACCTCCAACTATCTGTAGCCATATGCAATGACTTGTTTATCCTACAACTAAACAACATCCAAATGAGAATATGAGGCATCACAGTAAACAATAAAGTCTTTACCTTCCACAAGTAGAGTTGAAATAGGTGATGTGCTCAACTAAGTCTTAAGCTTTTAGAATCTCTCTTCACATTCATCATATCACTGATGCAACACCTCAAACTGAATCACATGGGTAAATTCAGAAGCAATATAAACAAGTTTTTTCACAAACCAATAGTAATAACTAGATAATCCTACGAAATTATGAATATGTGACACCAAAGTGGACCTAGCCTAATTCTTAACTATTTCCACCTTCTGCAGGGTAACCATAACCCTTTCTTTGAAAACTACATGCCCCAAAAAGAACACAACACAGAAGGTAGCTAGAATTCACACTTAGAGAATTCAGCACAACTTCTCTTTCAACATTTCCAATATAATCATGAGGTAATTTGCATATTCTTCCTTACTCTTCAAATACACCATGATGTCATTAATAAATACAATCGTGAAGGAGTCCATATAGAATTTGAAAACACCATTCACCAAGCACATGAAAGTTGTAGGAGCATTACTGAAAATTCATAATAAGAAATTCATATTGTCCTTACCTAATCCGAAGAGTTGTCTTGGGAATATCCTAAGCCCAAATCTTCAATTGGTGATAAACCAGACCTCAAGTTAATCTTGGAGAAGACATATGAACCGTACAACTGGTTGAACAAACATCTATGCATGAAAAATGATATTTATTTTGAATATTGACCTTGTTCAACTGGCGATATTTAATACTCATACGCATATTTCTATGTTTTTTCTTCACAAACAAGACATGAGCATCCCCTCAAAGATGCACTCAAACAGACAAACCCCTTATCCCTTATGAGAGAATCTTTAACTCCCTCAACTAAATTGGTGCCATCCGATATGATGAAAAAGAAACTAGATGAGTCTCTAGCTCAAAGTAAATTGCAACAACAATGTACAGTCTGGTGGTTTGTCCGGTAAATCAATGGGAAATACCTCTACGAAACTATACACCACTAGAATTGACCCAATAAAAGGGACCTCTACACTAGTAACCCGGAGATATGTCAAACACCCTTTCTCTACTAATTTCTTAACACGAATATATGATATGGTATTTTTAGGAGAGGGGCTACAATTTACCTTTAAGAAATCACACACTACACTTCTTTCTTTTTATTATTTCTCATATTTTGGCACTAAAGCGTGATAGAAAAAAATAAAAGAAGAAACTCAAATTATAATAAGCAAATAGATTTATAAGGTAGATATTTAAAACTCAAATTAGTCGTTGAATTGAAGAAGTCAAAAAATAATTATGTCACGCTCCGAGCCTACACCCTGGACGTGGACAACACTTGAAGACCATTGATGGCCCCAAGCGAACCCTTGACCTGACTTACTAAACTCAGCGGAAGACTTAAGCTCAACAAAGATAAGTTCATATAATAAATTGGAATGTTATAAAGGAACATTCAACTGGCCATTAAGGCAAACTAAAGTCTCAACATGGAATACTGATAGTGAAAAGACTAAAGAACTAACATCTGACTGTCTATGAAGCCTCTAAAACAACTGAGATGGATGTTGGGACAACCCCCACAACATCCTAATGAACTAACTAGAAAGCAATAAAAAAGAGTCATCTGGAATGCAAAAAGGCTCACCAACTAACTTCGAACTGCTCACTGGAATGTCAATCCTAGTTACCTGTGTCTGCATCACAATAAGATGCAGGCCAAGTGGCATCAGTACATTGAATGTACGAGTATGCGAATTGGAATGCTAACAAACATAGGCTTGAAAGGGAATCTGAAAGAAACACTTACCTTGACTCTTCTCAACTCATGAATACATACTGAACTCATTTCAATATAAAGCAGTTTAAACAAGTGCAATATAAAGAAAAGTTGTTTAAAAACATGATGTCAATTCTGTGTTTGTACAAGGATATAACATAACTCTGAAATGTATGTAAAAATACAATAAACTGATGTATATAAAAAATACAATAACTTATGTGGGAGTTTGTCTAACCGACAACCATCACATAAGAGCTATAGTGATGATACAATGATCTACCTCACGCTGCCAGCGCATCCTATACCCGGACAAAGGTATAGAACTTGAACTGCCTAATGGATCTATTAGTCTATTGCGAAAAGGATTAACCTAAAAAGTATGACCCTTTTCTACCCATGGTGGCTATATGGTTCTATTGTGACGTGAGTTATCTAAACTCGTGCTCGTCCCCAATTCGGTGCTCAATAC